>NW_022988050.1:9485730-9880730 GCF_902827165.1 Trematomus bernacchii
CACATTTCAGCGTGGAGAGATACATAGTCCAGCAACTCCAAACTGACAGTAATGATGATCACTTCATTAAAGAACAAATGGCCATGTTTGTGTAACTTCTCACAAGTTGTTGGTTTTACAACTTATCTGTGCTTATGGGCGTATTACAAGAGATACAATAGCATAACTACAACCAGTCTCAAACAGGATCACTACAGGAAAAGTGCAACCCGAGTCAGATGTCTTTCCACATAATTGTTCCCCTCTTTTGTTTCTTCGCCTGTTGTCACTTTCCAACCGTGACATCAAGTTACATCTGGCTATAATGTGTGTGGCTTACACCACAGTGTTTGTCACCCAAAGGCATGCTGGCACATGTGATGAATAGTGTCTGTGAGGAACTAGCAAACCATAACGTGCTCATATTGGGTTTACAGCAGGGCAAGTCTCTTTCCTTTCTACTAAAAAGACATCAATATCACTTTATTGTTGTCACGATCCCCAAGAGCAAGGGAAAAGTAATCACTGTGACTAATCAAAGGCAGTTGATAGGCACAGTGTGACCTCTAAATGCTCCAGGTCAAGTGGAATACAAACCAAAAAATATGCCTTACGCTTGCAATTAGACAACTGATAATTATATCTAAATTGTAGAAAAACTGATATATTTTGGCGGTTTGTCCCAGGTGGATGTCTTCTTGTTTAACTGCACGGGCCAGTGACATTGTTATCTGAGACTAATTATGCCGGGTGCCAAGACAGCAGTCTCTCAAATGGCCTTTGTTGCTGTGGATCACTGGAGGGGAGATCCTTCATCCTCTTTTCTACTCCTATCTGCCCCGGGGCCTCGGCTCCTCTGGGTGAGCTACGGTTGTGTTTCAGCTCGCGGGTGTGTGGGAGAGAGGGAAACAGAGAGTGTGTCCCTGCTTGTGTGCAGCAATCTTCGAATGCGCTGGTAGCCCGACTTGATTTATGCGCGACTGTGTGGGAGCATGTGTCTGTGCTTATACACATGCAGGCATCGCTGCATGTGCTGTTTCCACAATGAGGATTGTGTGTGTGTGCTCCACACACATCGGGCTCATGGCTTATAGATCATGCAACACATTATTTTCTTTCAACACTATCAGCAAACCACAACACTCCCTGCCTGATTTCCTAAACTACTTATTCAACACTCCTGCACTGGAAAATCAGGATGGCTTTGAGAACTGTAATGTTTTCTTGAAGTATTTTGCAAACTCTGAATAAGATAATGTTAAAAGCCAAGTTTACCCATTTAAAAACCGTAAACCGTTTTCACCGGAACTACTTCCTACCAAAGAAGCAGTCCCTAGGACATCTTTTGATGGGGAGGTCTTTGAGGAATGAGGACAGTTTCTAGAAAGACATTTCTCCCAGACAACATCATAGGCACCATAAACCTCCATTGCATTGGGGTGGAGGCAGGAATCCTACTGTAGCTATAGATACCTCTTTTTGATATTCATGTCTTTCAGCCTGAAGAAAAATCACAACACTTGAGGCTTCAAAGCGTTTAATTGCTTCCCATCTTCTCTGTGTGTTTTCTACATCTGTTTTTAAGATGTTTGTTATGGCTGAGAACTGGGATGATGTACTGAGGGAGGGTGAATGCAAAGTCATTTTCTGGACGGGTCATGCTCAAACAACAGCTTTGAGCTTTCCCATTAATTCGAATGGTTTGCGAAAACCTGGCCCCGGGCCCGAAGCTCCTGCATCTATATTCATTGCAACATTGTTCTTGAACTAATGAGCAGCTAGGGAACTTCAAACAATCAAGCCTATCATTCTTTTCACAAGGTAAATGCACATGCAAAAAAACTGCAATTCAATTAATTAAATCGGTCTGTTCTTGTGCGCCCTCCCCCCTTCTACCTTGCCCTTCTCCCTTGTCTTGCATGCCTTCAGGGAAATCAAACAATTAAGGGATGAATACAAATGAACTCTCCCTCTCTTCATGTCTTTCACCCCTCCGATTATGTCAGTGAGGGAGATGTGCTACCTCTTTCTAGTTAAGTCAGCTTTTTATGCATTAGGTGGGATTGGTTATGCACGCTGACCCTGTATTATTTTTAGTAGATGATTGACAGGAAAATAAAGCTACAAGATTAGAGTTGGAGGAGACAGAATACACTAAATAATAAAACTTTAGCATTACATGCAAGGTCAGAATCCTAATGCATCTAAAACAGGTGCGGTTGGTTCTCAGACAAGAAATTAAATGTCCAATTGAATAATCAATACGTTTCTCAACCCTTGAGCACTCAAAGCAATCATAAATCTATACCAGCTTTCATTAAAACCATTTTCTGCAGTGAATGCTGATAGAATATTCTGTTATCTCGTGCGTCTTTGAATCAGCTCTCCACATCTCTTTCACGCAGTTTCTAAAGCTGGTGATTGATCTCCCAATAATGCACAAAAAGCGAATTGATCATCCACGGTCCAAAGATCTCTGAAAGGAATATGGCGCTTGTTGTTGAGCTGATGCACACAGGAAGTGGAAGATTATTGGCTTTCTTTAAGATATTGTTGGTAAACATGACATCATACATCAGAGCGTGCAGATGGAGCTTACAGCTGGGACTTGTTTATGTTTGCACCATCGATGACCCGTCGAGCATGTATTCACATTCATTTTCATCTGCATTTTGAATATTGATTGGCAGACAGTCAATGCCAGGATGTTAGAAATTCTGAGGTAAGCCATTCACAATCCCTGAACACTTTCAGAATATCCTTACAAAACACCAAGAGAGACTTAAAACATTTTCAATTATTTGTATATTTCATATTTTGTTTATTCAGTTAACTATTCAATTGTATTTTGAGTCAATTTCACTTCCCAACATGAAGGTCTGAATGTTGAACGCCTTTCTCCCCACTGCTCCTCTAAAACTATATCTACTGAATAATTCATTTTCCTGTTTATTTAAAAGCTAATTTAAATATATTGAGTCCCAAAATACTGGAATCAGCCAATTATATACTTATTTTATATATACACTTATTTTTACTACTAAAAGGTACCTGGGGTCTCGAACATAACCATGTCCCATTGTCTCTAGGACATTGCTGAATTTGTGGTTTTGTAACATATGTTGTTTGTTTATTCAAAAAACTGAATTGTAAAAATGATAATCTGTAATTGTATGGAGGAGTATGTGTGGGACTGTTTCTTAACTGGGTGCATTGACTTGTTTGTTAACCCTAACCCTAACGACTGGTTGCCTGGAAACCTTATGGTGAGGACAGAACGCCTCCATCTTTACAGTATGTTGAACTAACGCTTGTCAATAAATGAAATAGATTTATCCCAAACATTTGGAACAATGTTTCTTTACTTTTACTCATATCTTTAACCCGTAACTTGCAATGTAAATATAAAGAATGTGATCTCAGTTGACAACTGGGTCGACTCCAGCCAACTGAATATATGCCTTTTACGCCTTATCTTTCAAGAGGGAAAACATATCGTTTTTCTCTCAGCTCGTGTGTCAACAAATGCAGTTTCCTGCTTAACCCTCTGTGAATTTACAACCTGCCTGTGACCCCCTCTCTCGGGAACTCTGTTGATGATTTTAAGGCATCTATGTCATGGACCTCGATTCCATGGGGTCCCTGCACCCCGAAGCACTCCACAGCCTCTTCATCAAACCCTGGCAGCTCCTATTGATGTTGGCAGCTCACTCCTGTCCCCAGCGCTGGAGGGATTAGGTGAGAGTGAGCAAGAAGAAGAAGAAGAAATACGCAGGGCCAACCAAAAGGAGACGCTGCGGTGTCTAATACCCCAAAATGGAGTTATTATATGTTGCTGTTGGCAAGAAAATATGCAAGGAGGGAGAGATATGGAGGCAGGTGGAGAGAATTGGGTGAGGACTGCCTTCACACCTCATCTGACAAAGCAAAAACAGCAGAAACCTCCAATCTAGTGATCACACATCCTCCCCCTGCCCCCGTCTACTCCCTGTGTGTCTATCTCTCAGCACTGTGGGGCCTCACACACATATCCTTAATGACAAATGGGATGGTAAAGGAAAAGCATCTGCTTTCTGCTTGACACAAAGACTAGGGAAGACTAGGGAAAACCCTATGCTCCAGATCCCTGACTTTCTACGCATCATTTCTTTTAATCACAAAGTTAACATCACAGCCACATACAACCATCACACCAACATACAAGAATACACAGAGACAGTCACGGGCTACATCACCAAACGCATTGACGATGTGACACAAAACAGAGCCATCACCACCCGGGCTAACCAGAAGCCATGGCTGACAGGGGAGGTCCACACGCTGCTGAAGGCCCGCAACATCGCCTTCAGAGCTGGAGATCCAGCTGGGCTGAAAGCAGCCAGGGCTGACCTGTCCCGTGGCATCAGGAAAGCAAAACAAGAATACACCCGAAAAATTACAGGACATTTCAAGGATAGCAGGGACTCACGGAGCCTGTGGCAGGGCATAAGGACCCTAACGGACTACAAACTACCGCCACAGACCTGTGACAGTAATACCTCCCTGCTCAACAACCTCAACGGCTTCTTTGCACGCTTTGAAGCACAGAACAACACACCTGCGCAGAAAACCACCCCCCCCCCCCCACCGACGACCAGGCTTTGCGTCTTTCACCAGCCAGTGTGAGGAGCACACTGCTGAGGATTAACCCCCGCAAGGCTGCAGGACCTGACAACATTCGTGGTCGTGTGCTGAAGGACTGCGCGGAAGAGCTCACAGATGTCCTCACAGACATTTTTAACATCTCCCTGAGCCAGGCTGTTGTTCCCTCGTGCTTCAAGGAAACCACCATCATTCCAGTGCCAAAGAAGTCATCTCCATCCGGCTTCAACGACTACCGCCCCGTCGCACTAACTTCCACCATCATGAAGTGCTTCGAAAGGCTGGTCATGAAGCACATCAAATCCACCCTCCCCTCATCGCTGGACCCATTTCAGTTTGCCTACCGAGCTAAACGGTCCACAGAGGATGCAATCTCCTCCGCTATCCACCCAACCCTAACACACCTGGAGACCAAGAACCCATATGTTAGAATGCTATTTATAGACTTCAGCTCAGCATTCAACACCATCATCCCCCAGCAGCTTGTACAAAAACGTACAGACCTGGGCCTCAGCCCCTGGCTCTGCAACTGGTTGCTGGACTTCCTCACAGAGAGACCACAAGCTGTACGGGTCAACAACAACACCTCAAACACCCTCATACTGAGTACGGGGGCCCCCCAAGGATGTGTGCTCAGCCCCCTTCTCTTCACTCTGCTGACCCACGACTGCAAACCCAACTTCAGCTCCAACCACATTGTGAAGTTTGCAGACAACACTACTGTGGTGGGTCTCATCAGCAACAACGATGAGACTAACTACAGGAAGGAAGTGAACCAGCTGGCCCTGTGGTGCCAAAACAACAACCTCTTCCTCAACCTGGAGAAAACAAAGGAGACAGTTGTTGACTTCAGGAGAACCCACCGTCGACCCCCTCTCCCCCTGACCATCAACGGCGCTGCTGTGAAGCAGGTGACCAGCACCAAATTCATTGGGGTGACCATCACTGATGACCTCACCTGGGAAAACAACACCACCGCACTAGCGAAGAAAGCCAAGCAGCGCCTGTACTTCATCCGGAAGCTCAAGCGAGCCGGAGCATCACCCCCCATCATGCTGTCCTTCTACCGAGGCGCCACCGAGAGCATCCTCAGCAGCTGTATCACGCTGTGGTTTGGAAGCTGCACCGCCTCCAACCGCAAGAGCCTGCAGCGCATTGTGAACTCTGCCCAGAGGATCATCGGTGCCTCACTCCCATCACTACAGGACATATATAACACCTGCCTCACCCGCAAAGCACTCAGCATTGCGGGTGATTCCACCCACCCCTCCAACAGCCTCTTCAGCCTCCTGCCTTCAGGAAGAAGGTTCCTCAGCCTCAGCTCGCGCACCTCCAGGCTGTGCAACAGCTTCCTCCACCAGGCGGTCAGGATGCTGAACTCTCTCCCCTCCCTCCTTCTCTGACATCTCTCCCCTGAACTCTCCACCCTGCCTCCCACCCTTCTCCCCTGCCCCAAATGGTCCTGGACTTTATACACACACACACACACACACACACACACACACACACACACACACACACACACACACACACACACACACACACACAACACACACACACACACACACACACACACACACACACACACACACACACACACACACACACACACACACACACACACACACACACACACACACACACACACACACACACACACACACACACACACACACACACACACACCACACACACACACACACACACACACACACACACACACACACACACACACACACACACACACACACACACACACACACACACACACACACACACACACACACACACACACACACACACACACACACACACACACACACACACACACCACCAGTCACTTTTCTGCCCATCTCCGCTGCTACTGCACTGAAACTGTACTTTGAACACTTTAAATATATTATTGACATTTTAAAACTGTATACCCCGTTTATCTAGGCCCTTTTTGTTTTGTTTTATGTATACATGTCACACTGTAGGATTGCGGGAAACGATATTTCGATATTTCTGTATGTATAACACATGTAGAATCTTTGACAATAAAGCTGACTTTGACTAAATGTAGTGATGAAAGAGGATTCTGACCTATAAGTCCTTCCTAGGTTTCCCCCTTTGAGTCGAAAAAAAATCTTCGATGTTCTTCGAAAGAGATGCTACATTTGAGGGCAAGAAGAGAGGGAAACTGCTGCTGGAACTTTTTGCTGTGCTGGTCAACTGTAGCGGATGCTGTTGTTGCTTTCCATCCAGCAATCATTTTCCACAAGGACACTGCTCTGTGTGAGAATGTAGGACAACAGAAGGGGGAAAAACTCCGACATCAGCTGAAAGAAACAGGCTTCCTTCAGCCCAGATTTGACCGTCTGACTGATGACCACGCGTGGCTTCTTTGCTCAGTCAGTGACCCGCACACGCAGGGAGTGCTGGTCATAGGAAGGTCATTGGACTGTGAGAACGGACAGAACAGGATGGAGGACAAGTAGAGCGAACACTTCCTCCAGACTTAACTCACACTGTAGCTCCGGCAGATCTATTTGTCTGTCTGTCAAAAAAATGGAGGAGGGAAGCCAGGACTGTGAGCCTGGACTGATTATCTGTATGGTCAGCAGACACAGAGGTCAAAGACTTTGTCTGCTTTTGTTTATTCCCTTTGGCACCCCAAAGCCTTGAGAAAATTAGATTTCACTACAATTTATGTAGGCCGTTTGCTTAAATAGGTGAAAGGGAGAGAGCCAGAGAACGAGACAGAAAGACAAACAGTCCAATGGAAAGGAAGAGGAAGATAGATGGCCTTGGCTGACGGATTGTAAAACCAACTTTTGTTCTCCAAAATCCTCAAGAACATCTTATCTAGACACATTTTCTGGCAGTTCATATTCGAATAATTCCGTCTTACATTTCTGCTACTGCTAATTAAATGGAAAAACTATCCTTGTGGTCATTCAAGTCAAACATAAAAGGACAGGAGTGTTTGTTTAAGCTCTACTTTCATTGCTGCATTGCATGAGCTCCAAAAGGTACATTTTTTCTTCTGCTTGCTTATTCCCCCCATGTTCAAATACAAAAGGATTTTAACATTATTGCAGGCTTTTCGGGAAGAACATCAGAAGACATTATGGTTACACGTTCCTTGTCTCCAAGTTTGATAATTGCTGCCATATTTTAAGAGAGAAATTCGCTGCACATTAAAAGTTGTGGTTCTTTGTTGATTTGTCTTTTTCATTTCAACACCTTAGTGCTTACAAATAAAGCAATGAACAAGAGGAAGCACAGTAACATTTTATGTTTATGGTTATTTGTTCAGCAGATGACAATGTAATGAATAAAAAGGCAAATCTTCTGAATGTGTTTTGGGAATATTCAGTATTTACACAAATTGTGTTGGCGACATCGGGGACTTTTTATTGTAGTAATGAAAAATGTAATTGTCAGAAGGGACTTACCGATGACATATGCAATGTTGTGACAATGTGAAATGATTCCAATATTTTGTATTCATAGTAAAACAAATTATATTAGTGTTTGGAGGGAGACAAAATGTAATTCCATTAACTTGGTTTGCTGTTCAGTATTGCCACAAACTGTGGTGCAATCTAAACAGTACTTCTGTGTGATAGAGTGAAGTGAAAAGCATGCATGGATAACACATGAGGTTGGCTCTTATTCAAGGATTATTTCTTAACACATTCACAAGACGGATGGAGAGTTGGAAAGAATACGTGCTTCAATTTGATCAGCCGTCTGGAAAATGTTGAAAAGTTGTACAATAAATGCTCTTGTGGATAAAGCCTTACATAATGCTCGAACAAATGTTACCAAGAAGTTACCAATAAAAGGTCTGAAAATGAAACACTAGTCTACTTTCAAAACCCTCTCTGTTCATAACTTTGAATGTCATCTCATTTTAAAAAGACACATTTAGACTCCTGTTGAAAATGACAGACTGGCATGTACAGGCACAATTAAATGGGTTATTGTTCACTTTGAATTGTTGCAAAATGCATCAAAGTGCACTTAAAAGATGACTCATACAAAACACAAGGAATTCAACAGGGTGACTTGTTTCTGTCCATTAGTAAAAAACCCACTCCCACTCCCACTCCTCATCAGCTTTCATCAGGGTGCCTGTGAGGAAGGCACCGAACCCCCAGTTATCTCAATTGAAAGCATGATCAGAATGATTTCACAATTGTCCTGGGGCCTCATTACAGAAACATATCCACAAAGCTAGTCATATCTTAGTACTTATGCTTATACTAGAAGTATCTTTCCATTGCGACAATTATTTCCAAACTCATGCATCTTTTCTCAGACCTTCTATGCTTTTCTTCCTCGAGGTGCACAAGCAGCTTCTCTTGCCCATCACTGGCTATTGTTTTTTTTTTTTTTCTTTATGCAAAAATAATAATCTTGGCTATTGATATATAGGTTACCCATTAATAAATGGTCTTGGAATTCTAAGGCGTCATTTATCTGTTTGAGTTTCATCATTATATTGCCATAACAATTGAATTTAGGACATGGTCAAAGCCATGTTTACTCGACGCCTCCAAAATTAGGACGGTTCTCTAATGGTTACATTTCTATCCTATCATAAAATAAGATTATTTCCTAAATGTATTTACAAAATATGTTTCTGTAGTTCCACAACTACACCATGTCTTCCTAAACGGATAAGATAGGATATCAGGCTTAAAGTTAGGCCCCTGATGAGTTAGCGAGACAGAAGTAATGAAACATTTACATTGTAAAATATAATGTTTTCTAATTTTAAATCCATGTACGTTGGACTTCAGCCTGGCAGCATTATACCTGTAATGCAAAAGGAGGACTTCTTTATCTCCAGGAACTACCCTCAGCCCTTTGGTGAAGGTAAGTAGTGAGTGATGGCTCGTCCCCAAGAGAGAAAGTGCTGCTTACAGCAGGTTTCATTTGGCTGTGCTCTTTGTGCTGAAGGGAGGGAGGCCGAGGAATAGATCTACCAGCTGGAGTCCTGAGACCCCCGTGGTCCGTCTGGTAAAAGGCTCAGAGGCGAGAGGGGAAGACCCCTTTCACTGCACAGAATCTCTTTTTTACAAGCCATTGAGTCTGATACTCGATCTTCATTTTCATCAGCTTTATACTTGAAGTCTCTCTCCACTCAAATGATTGTGACTTGTTTGACCTTCACTGTGCAGAATTCTACAGAGGGCTGTTTTCATATTATCTGCTGAGGAGGATACGCTTCTCTTCGCTCACCTTGATCTGTGTTTAAGGCGTGTACAAATGATTTTGTGACATCATTCATTTCGGAGCAAATTCTGGCACAATCTGCAGGTTACAGAAGAGTGATGTGGAAACATGAATCTTCCTACGTGAGAATACTAAGAAAGTGATTTTTGTAATGGAGTAGAACAATCTTATGTCCACATGTAATAAAGCATGTACAAGGGGAAACAAACAGCATTAAGGTGATAAGGTCTTTTTCAGTTTTCCTTTGTGATTGAAAGTGATATATATAGAAAAATAACACCTCTTATATCAAAAAATTGTAATATATGTATAGCATAACAATTAAGGTAGGACTGGACAGCTTGACAGAGAGAAAGTGAGCTAAACGAGTTGTTTTACGACGTAGTAAGTTGGAAGGTTAGGTTGGGATGAAAGCTTGTGGACCAGTAAAAACTCATTTATACAGACACTCACAAAACAGAGCATTAAAAGGGACACATGAGTGCATGTGCATCTCACTCTTCTTCATCCTGAAAGACAAGAAAAAAGGCGTTCTAAGAGCTTTCCAGTGTTACCGTGTGCCTCCTAATTAATTAGGAACATGGAGTGGCGAGTCCACCTTATTAATTACTGCTCTAAGCTTGAAAATAATTGGAGCTACAGAAAAGGCGATTCAAAAGAAGGAAGCTCCTTCCAAAAAAAAAATCCTTTTTGAAGGAAGTAGTTAAAAGGCACAGGCTCTGGACAGAGACGAGCCCATTTCCATGGCTTGTCTTTGAAACTAATGAAACACGGTATATCATGGCCTTGCAGCCGCAAGGGTAGCAAGGTACAAAGGATAGTGTTAACCTCAGTGCAGCATTCTATTGGAAGTAAGGGTGAGAACGTGCGTGCGTGCGTGCGTGCGTGTGTGTGTGTGTGTGTGTGTGTGTGTGTTTTAATTGGGCTGATGAGAGAATATGTTTGTCTGCAGAAGAGAGAGAATACATGAGCATTGGTACAAGCACGCCGTAAAAGCAGGTTTTATGGGAGTATATCTGCTCATGTCGCTGCTTAGGGATTAGACTGGGCTGTTTGTGCCCTCTCTAAAATGACCTTCCCTGTAATGTACAAATTCACACAAGCTAATGAGTCATTCGCCCACTATCTAACTGTCCATGCGTCACTATGGACAGTCATTTTGGCTAATGGATCAGAGAACAAGTTAATTTCGCACACTGACGGTGGATACAGATGTAAGCTTCAGATAAGAGAACCAGGAGCAAGGCTCCGACATAATGTCATGTCCACAGTGATAACAGGAGAACAGCAGGAAGAGCACATACAGTACAGTACTCCAGATTCCCAGTTTCATTGTCAGTTCCCCTTCCTATCCTCTCTCCTATCTCATGTAGTGCTCTTCTTTAAACCCATGTTCATGTGGAGGTGGGGATACTAGGCTAACTAGTAATTATGGGCTAGCTTTAGTAACTATGGGAACAGAGTGTTATTCTTATCCAGTTGATCGTCGATAATTGGAGACTAGTGTTGCTAAAGATAAAATGAATTTATTGGGTTAAATACATGTGTTAATCCCATTAAAAATGCATAAGTTCAACATTAAATGTCTAACTATGCAATGCTTTGTACTTTGTTATGTTGGAAACACTGGGATCTCAATGTAATAATGATTGCAATTTATTTTCAATCATCTAGGAACACGATCCAGTTAAGGGGCAGGATCTAACAAAGGTCGACCAGGACTATAAGGAAGTAACAATCAACTATCTTCAATTCAATGTTATTGTATGGGTTGAGAATCATGTCAATCAATACAAAGATTTATCTCTAGGGCACAAGGGTAAAGTCAAGAAATGAGCGTGTTGAAGCAGTCAATAAAGACATTAAAATCTCTAATAAACACATTGGAGGCTGTTCAGTTTGAGTAAGCACTGAGGCCCGGGCTTGGGAAATGATTTTATACACTCCTTGTCTCACTTCTGGATTATTTGACAAGAGGAAGGATTCTATACACATGGGTCACACATTTGGTTTGCCGTTCCTTAAACAATTCGTGTGTGGCTCAGCAGTCCAAGACAATAACTCCACAAAAGGAGGTCACAAGAGAGATGACTTTTTTCCAGAAAGGGTTGGTCTTCAGCTCTCTGTTTGTCCAACTCCCCAGGAGAGACTGCTTCCTGCCTGTGTTTTCAGTGAGACATGAGGAAGTCTTCATTGAGAGAAGCAACAGGTCAAAGACCAGCAGCTTGAGATATGGAGTTAAAAAACATCCCTAAAAACCCAATTCGCAAACTAGGACAAATTGAGTCTGGATCCTGCCCAGGCTGAATTGTATTGTTCTTCCAAACACCAGAGAGATGGAAGACCAGGCCTTTCACTCAGGAAACATATCCTCTCCCTGCCCTCTGTCCAGGGGAAAGGCCAGATTAAAGTGTGTGCATCTGTCTGTTTGTCACACAGCACCACAGGCTCCAAAAGATGGATTGCCAAACCTCCAGGCCCCTTATGTTTCAGGCCAAACAACATGACGAGCAGGGAGAAACACCAAGAGCAGGCAACCGAGAACATCCTCATCCCAGCTGACGAGCCCCAGGCCTCCTCTCAGCGAGCAAGCTGTCCATTAGAAAAAGGAAACACGCATGGACAGCATGCTGCCTGGTCAACTTGGGACTCATCTTTGTTTGTCTGGAGGCCTCACATTTAAAGCCACAAAGCAGCAAGAGTTGCTTGAGCAGCTTGGCCAGAAATGGTTTCAAACCCAAGCTTAACAATTGTCCCCACAACTGTTATAGATGTGCACAGGCTTCAGGGTTTCTCTCATGTATTCAGAGTCTTTTAATAAAGGAGAATAGGTAATAAAGAACAAAGGGTGCTCATTCACAAAGCAAATGCCATGTGTAGATTCTGTTTATTCATCGACGGAAGTAAATTGATCCGAGAAAATGAGATGCCGCCAGGGATCAGAGCGAAGGCAGCAGATGGGGCTTAGCTGATCGACAACCTTGAATAGTGCAAATCAAAGAGAGCATGAGCAATATTGCCGGGCTAACACTGCATTGACCTGGACTTACTTTACATGCAGGTTGTTTAAAGAACCACCTTAGGTTCACTTGGGGATTTGTAAATGCTTCTTTTTATGGTATGGTAAAGAACTGGTTGCATTTTGATCACATTTCTAATCCTTGAAAAAACATCTTCTGACACAATTTCAGATTTCTTTTTTTGGCATTGAACATTTATTGAAACTACTCATTAAAGAAGTGAAGTGCTGCAATATTAACATGCACTTCAGGGCTTTATTCACAGTTTTCTGCATGATTGCTTCTCCAAATCTAGACACAGAGGACTGCTGTACTGTAGCTAATGATCAGAAAATACTTTGCTAACAGAAATACTGGCAGTTAAAACCAATACTGTCTACTCTAGAGCATATGCTACTTTCCTGCGGGTATTTTGTCGACTATTTCCCATGAGGCCACACTTGATGATGAGGGTAACAATGAAAAAGTCTTATGAGTTCATATTTGAGCTGCCTTCATTTATGCACACTAAAAATTGTGTATTGATGCTGAAAGTCTAAAGCAATCGGAGGACAGAACAAATCAATATTCCTACTTGTATTTTTCAAAGTGAAAGAAAAAGGCAATACAAGGGTGCCTGGATTAAAATGGCAGCATTTCCACATGGAGAAACCTTCGATTCAAGGCCGATATCTTTTGAACCATCATTTGGAGCTCCAGTTCGAACGGTTGACAAGTTACTCGAGGCAATGTGCACCCTTTCAATAACAGGAGGTTTTCAAAGGGCTAAGGAAATGGAGGGGTATTTGAGACCTACTGTATGAATCCTGCTTACCCGGTCATTTATGTTAAAGATGAGACATACCACACACAGCTCCATATTGGCTCTGTACTATCAACAATCGTTTTCACCATGTTCCAGGCTTTCTAAATGTCATCAGGGCCACCCACACTACACAGAGGAACTTCAGAGTAAGAACCAGTGCTTTGTTAGAAACATACATATGAAAGAGATGACCTTTTCCGATATAGACAAGGTAAAAGCTTCAATGTTGCCTGGGTTTTATCTTGACACATGCCACTTGAGAGTATGATGAATTGTCACTATATCAGGAGAAAGAATAAAGAATGAAGTCTAAAGTTCACAAGTATTTGCACGTTACAGTTATTGATTTCTCGTGAATGTTCTGGTGTTGGTGTCCATTTGATTTGCAAGTCTAGAATATCTGAATTCTTTGTAAGAATATGAAATAAACCAACTGATATTTGCTGTTGGTATTCACGTCAAATGGGTATAAAAGGGCACAGATTGCTGCATAAAACCTTCCGTTCCATGTGTAGTTTATTGAGGACAAGTTTAATTCCCTAAAGCTATTGACTGAGCTTTATAAGGGAGGTTTGGTTTGTCGTGCCAACACTATTAAAACAGGGAACCAACTGAAGGTTAAACATAAGACCTTCAAATGTCAAAACCTTCTGTAACCTTCACAAGTAAGTCAGTCACCGAGCCAAAACACTAATACAGAGGCTTGGGAGATGTGTTTTAATTAGATAGATTTACTTTTTTATATTGTTTTTATCCTTTTTTTTTATACATTGAGTTCACTGAGGATGATATTAGTTTTGCAATAAATAAGCAGAAACATCGAAAACGTAATAATTTGAAGCAGTTTGTGATAAATCTTCATGCACTTCAGCCGGCGACCTCTACTACTCTTCCCATTACACTGTAGGGTGATGTGAGTTCAAACACACACTGAGCATGTTCCTTTCTCGATAGAAATGATGGTCTTCAGCTGTGCAGCACACCACGCTCGTGTTCGGTTGCTGGCGCTATTTATTAACAAAGACCAGAGAAAACAAAAAATAAATCCGGGGGTTTAAATCAAATCATTTTATTCTGGACCACCGTTTTTTTCTCCCCTCCTCTACTGATGCCAGCTGTGTTTGAACAACTGGATTTCATTGGCGGCATGCAGCCAATCTGCCAGCAAACCTCAGACTAAAAACCCTCACTTAATGTCAGCACAGCAGGTTCGGTTCTGGCTCTGGTGCTCTGATCCGCAGAGCCGTTCAAAAACACACATGCTCTTCAAATCCACTTCCTATTTACTGTTCTACTCGTCAAACATGCATGGCAAAAAGTACCGTCTCATTTCGTTTTGGAATACGTTTTTTCGCAGAAGTGTGTGAGAATACACAGATTATGAAATAACAGCTCTTGTTATCCAGACTAAGTGTAAGTGTAGAGTACATTCTGACAGACTGGTATTTTATATGAATGGAGGTTTGTTTCAGAAAGCTTCTCCATCATGTTTCAGCTCATTAAAGAAGGATCTACAGTCTACTCTCTATCTTCTCTATTGTTTCCTCTTGGCTAGGGGTTTGAAAACAACTGTAGACGTTACATTTAATGCTGCTGGACATCTATGACAGCGATAATATGAGGACCATGTGGGCAATGCGTGGGAATGCAAGGTGTTTTTCCACCCTGGCTGATCACAGGGGAAGAGTTTGGTTCCCGTATGGAAATGAAATGTTTTCACGGCACGAGAATGTAATTCCATGCTATAAATGGGGCTGGTGAAAATGTGACAATCTGCAAGTCAGCTTTGCAAAATCCCCACCTGTGCAAAGTAGGAATGTTATTCAAATGAAAGAAAGCCTGAGCGTGATTTCCCCCCAAAAAATATTTTCAAAGTAGGTAAGCCATAAAATTGCGGTCGCTGGTGTTGAAAGCTTTGTCCCACCGTCTGCAGGTGGAATTTACATATATTAAGTCTTGAAAACAACTGAGATTAATGGCTGACTCTGACATAAAATCCCATCCACTCTCTCTCTCTCTCTCTGTCTGTCTCTTTGCTTCCCTCTCCCTTTTCCTCTATTACACAGACAGCTCTGCTTGTTCCTGGTTGCTCATGTGTGGCAGCAGAGCTGGATGGAAAACATATTGCACCATCAATCACGTCCCATTCTTCTCAGCAACACATTCGACTCGGAGCTTGTCTCAGACCGAGGCCAAGTACGAGTTGTCTTGAGTAAAAATGCAAAGATGACACGCATTCCTCTGAACAGATACAAAGCTCTGTCAGACTGCTCCTATTCCGATAACCTGATCTCTTTCAAATGATGTTCCCCTTACTTCCTGGTCCCTTGACTGACACTGCGTTGACAGTATCTTAATATACACAGAGAGGAGTGAGTGCCGTGTTCAAACAAAGCCTCCTTCTCCCCTGTGTTATGCCAACAGATCAAATGAAAAGATAGAGGGAGAAGAAGGAGGAGGATGTCGGTTTTCATCAATGTCTTGCTGATGTATTCAGGAATCCCTGTCTTTCAAGTCTTTGTTTCAGAACAGCAAAAAGACCAACGCATGGAGAGCCATGCCCACAGTAGTAGTGCAGGAGAGAAAGCTTTTCTCTTTGCCTTGTTTTGTGCGACACACAACTTGGCAACAGCCCCAGTTGTAGCCCCTGGGCAGTGCATATGTCCCTCATTTGTACTCCAAAAAGCACTCACTTTCGTGCAAGAGCCAAGTATGAATGGAGGGAACACTTACTCGTTTTTCTCCAGCGCCAAGAGCAGCTGCTCACCTTCCGCTTCAATCAGGAGCTTCAGTGATGCGGGGTGACTCTGAAGAGGAAGCAGACAGGGGAGGGGATGAGAAAGATTGGTTTACGGACTCAGACAGACACTATTTTGGTTGATGGAAGATGGTTCTCTGGTAACAAACATGGTTTAAATTTAAGAAAATTAATGAAATGTGCGGCAAAACAGTTCTTAAAAAGCTTGATTACAACCCTAGAAAGCCACCCAGTGCTGTAAGAAAAAACGCAAGAAGGCTGTTTTCAATTGAGTGGTTGAGAATCATGTGAAGCGACTTTATATCTTAGAACAAGAGCTGAGAGGATTAGCGTTATGTTACTATTCCATTTGACATTAATCCCGCAGAAAGCCACGAGTCTTCGCACCCCTGAGTTACAACACTGAGAGGGACCGCGTGTCTCCGTTAGAGTCGCATGAAGTGGCACCAAGTCGTACATCACTACTGTCAGCCGCTGTGCACACGCTCGCACGCACGCTCATATGTCATAACCTCTCTCCTGTTGTGTCTCGCTCAGGCACAAAAACACACTGTCTCACACACCTTCTCTAGGGATCAGCAACAACACACACAAATATATTTCACACACGTAGTTCAATCTGGGTCAACTGTGGCAGAGATCGCTGCTCTGGGTTAAGTCCTCCATCAGCCCCCGGGGAGGAGAATGTCGAGTGGATCATAAGAGGATATGGAAGCAGACAGAGGAGGTTTTAGGCAGTATCATTGCACAAGCCATGGGACCACACTTCCTGCTATTTTCAGTTCAGACAGCTCTCTCTATGAGGCACGCTTTGACCTCACACTGAGAATGTTTAGGACATTTATAACTTCAGGGAAACATACACAGCACACTGCATGTTTGGGCTTTTTATTAAGGGAGTAATATATTCAAACAAAACACTTCATTTCACCTTCATTTTTTTCTTTAGTTCTCTGTTTTGCTTTGTTTTTAGGGTAATAACATCCCAGAGAAACCTTGTGGCGCTGTGCCTGTTTGGTTAAGCCAGAACAAATTAATTCACTAATGAATTGACTCAATAACACAACCTGGAAACTCGAGCTGTGTTTTCTAAGTCTGCCTGGCAGCCATGTACTTCATTTTTACAACGTCTTGGATTATAACACCAAACAGAGCCAGAGATCCCACATTTCAAACATTTCATTAATATTCCAGTGGGTTTGTGTTGTTTCCCGCCTTTTTTAAATGGAGATATTGTGCAGCCATCTGTGCTTGAAATGTAATGACTGATATCTCTGGATGAATATATAATATAAACCTTTAACTGCTGACACTTTCATTACATTCAGACTTAGATGCAGTTTGCAGTGTGATCACAATCTAAAATGAGTTGATTCAAGATGTATTACTTTAATTTGCATTTCAATCTAATGGCGCATTTCCACTACAGCGCGGAGCGCGGTTTAAGCGTGCCGTGCCCGGCCCGTTTTGGGTTGCGTTTCCACTAGGCGTAGTTCCGGCTAGCGGGTACTTTTTCACAGTTTTTCTCTCTCCAAAATCGAGGTTCTTTCCGGGCCAACAACCGGGCTGAGTATGCTAAACTAGTGAGAGAATCGCTGGCAACTACAACAAAATTAACATATTTTACCGTGATTTAATAGTAATACACGTTTCAAAATGATGCCGAAGTAACAACATACTGATACCGGTTAGTAAAAACCATGAATTAATGCTTTGACAAGTCTGCAGACAGACGGCAGGCGAAAAACCTTTTAAAATGCGTGTTTTCTGAATGAGATCAGCTAAGCTAACGTTGTATATGCTCCGACCGTCCACACTCACAACAACGGCCTATAAAGACATAAATAAACCAGCGACTGTATTCGCCATGACACACACAGTCTGTGGTTTGTACTTGTTTAACTTTGTCTAGTTTCTGAACAGACAGGAGCTGTGAGCTCTGAGGGCTAACAGTTAACGGCTGATGTTGGTTTTGTGTTTCGCATTGAAGATGACGTCACGGCTCCGCCTACACTGCGTTACTATAGTTACTACCCCAGTTCCTAAACTGTAATGGAAACGCAGCATAAAAAGGCCTAACTATACCATACTAAGCCCTTTCGAGGCCCTGCAGTGGAAATGCGCCATAAGCAACAATTCTCAAACTAAGATTAGTAAAACAAACAAAGTCTTCCAAAACTGAATAATGACAAAGGTGTCGTATTATAGGATTACATGACCTAAATTCAGAATCTACAATCTTTTCCTTTCACAAAGTCAATTTGGAGCCACGTATTGTTTAGTTCTTAATTCTGCACTGTTAACTTTATTAAATGTCATCATGAGTTAATCTGGGTTTGAGTGTTTTTGATGATCAGGATTTAAAACATTTAAAGGTCCCATGTCATGGCCATTTCTACTGATCATAATTCCATTGTTGAGGTCTACTAGAATAGATTTATATTGTGCAATTTTCCAAACTCACATTGGTTTCTCATACAGCATCTCTGTATGTGTATTCACTCTCTGTCCTAAACGGCTTGTTGGAGCTCCTGCCCCACCCCTCCCTGTGAGCCCACTGCTCTGATGAGTCTACCACTATGGTCTACCACCGTTACAGCGGAACATCAGTGATTATGTGTTACAATGGCGTTAGCAACCAGAAAATGACACCAGTAATGACAAACAGATGAGAATGCTGCGTGGGGTCTGGGTGCCGTGTTGGCGGGACGTTGCGCGGCTCGCTGCTGCGAGGAGTGGACAGTGTGAGCTGGGTTCATTTGCACGTCACTGTACCCAGGAAGAAACGAGGCGTTCTGGGGCAGCACAGACAGGTCTTTTCTGTGTTAGAGTTTTACTCGCTACAGGGTGTACTTTGAGGGTTTGTGACTTTGCAGACCGTTTACATGCATAAAAACCTACATAACACACAAGGGGATGGGTAATAACCGGAAAAGTTTGACATGGGACCTTTAAGATATGAATTGGTGGCCAAAGTTCAAATACCTCCTTTTCCTGGTAGGTTGCAAAACAAAAACAAAGCTGAAAGCATACTCAATCCCGCTGTGAAATCCATATCCAATCCTGTCTGAGTATCATAAACCCATGGTGGGGAAAGAAAAAACGCTTTTGATGGTCCACAGAAGAAGCTCTGATCCTCTAGGGAGCAGAGGAATCAGCCTTCTTTTTTTTATATGTCAATATATTCAATATTTCTTGTGAACAGGTTGATATTCTGACCTTATGGTGGCAGTAAATGCCATGAAAATTCATTTTGACTTGATGGCACTGAATCCAAGACAAAATCTTTCTAAATCAGAAGCAGGCGACAGTGAATGTATATGCTAAATGTCATGACATTATGTCAAGAGAAGGACAGACAACTGGAAGTCTAACATATTTTAATCAACTGCTATTGTTCACCTGGATTGGGAGCTGGCTGGTGGGTTTCCATTCTTTTCCAACAAGCTGAAGAGGCACTGTAGTCCCATAGTGTTTCTGCTTTGCTGTTGGTCTGTGTTGAACAGTCGTGCTCAGAAGACTCCCTGTAAAAGAAAACATAAATACCACATGAGAATACACAGAAAACTTCCAAGTGTTCCTCATTTCTTCCAAATACTCTCTGCATCTGTTAAAACATCTTTGTGGACACAAACGATAGGAACATTTTCTAAACTGATTTTATACAAACAATACTGATAATGAGTTCCTCCCCCCTATTAAAGGCCTGAGCCTGGTGTCCATTACCAACATCAGAACACAACCTGACAGTTCAGCTGCCATGTAATATCAGTTAAACAAAATCACAGCACTTGTATTTGATGGCTTTTCTGAGTCACCGCACACGAATAATGCTTTTTCCATTTTAACAACCAACAATTATCTCCGCTGAAAAATGCCATCGCCAATACGTCTTTCCTGGACATATGTTCAACTCCTTTTTATAGGATGTCGTCTCCCCTGCTATTAAGACATGAATACAATAATCAGCACTCTCAGACATCAAGCAATGAAAAGCTGAAGCTGTCGGTGAAACTGTAACCACCCCCTTTTCTCTCTCAAGCTGCATGCATCTCCACAGTTCAGGAGTTTAGAGCGTGGAGCTGTGGTTGCTGCTGCATGCTGTGATAACTCCTAACACAGGGCTAGTGTCCAGGATGCAGTGCAGGGATTGGACGTAGCTATGGGGCATTGTTCCCAGCATTCTTTTTATCTCCTCTCTCCATGTTCTGACAGGGTGTTAACTGAGCCTCCAAGTGGCTACAACTCCTGGAGCTCTGCAGTATTACTAGACATTTAAGACTATATATGTCCCTGAATCCAATACTGAATTGCACAAGGGGTGCGGATAGAAGTTGGAGAAACACATCCACTATCACGCCACTTATAACTGAGACAGAAGCTGCAACTGATACTAATCAGTAAATCATGAGCACACAGAGAGACTGAATGCAATAGTGAGCCACTGGAGGACATTGCTAATAGTGTTCCTGCAGTAATCATCTCCCCGCAGCAGGGAAGCTATTTCCAAACTCGGGTCTCTTACTTAAACAGCAGGGGGTGTTTGCACCATTTGTTTCAGTGCAAACATCCTAAATCAAATGTTTGCTAATTTTCTTTTTTTGGTTTTCTTCCACTGATACTCCATCGAGCGTTTCCAAACAGCAGGGAAACAGATTTATTTGGAGGGTGATGTCACTGTTAGAAAGTTACGCGTGTGGTCTAGGCATGATTTATGGTATGTTTGGGTTTTATTTCTTAATTTTGAATCACATTTCAAACACATATAAACGAAAAACACCCTCAAGGGCGCACAGATTTTTATTATTATTAGCAACAGATTCAAGTTTTTTTTTCCTTCATGGTTCACATCAATGCTGTCTCTCTATGATTTCACCCAGCTAAATTGCTGAGTCTGCTTATTATCCGGCATTAAAAACCTGGGTCAGACACACCCCCCCCCCCCAGCTGAGCTTTGTTCTGGTTCTCCTCTGAGGAAACCACCCCTCTGGAGTTGATCACAGAGCCTCTCCAGCTGATAGGGGAGAGCCAGAGGTGACCAGCTCAGCAATCCTCAGCCAGCTCCAGCCTGATGATGAGAAGCAGGCATCTCTCACACACACACACACACACACACACACACGCACACACAACAGCGAGGGAAGCATCCTACTCTCATTAGTCCTAGAAAACCACACCGTCTGGGGGAGGTGGGCATGCTGAGTAAGGAAACACATGACGACCTCTGTGAAAAGTACGGATGGATAAACAGAACAGACGAGGGGGGAATAGGGAGACGTTTTGACAGGGAAAGGTCAAAACCAAATTATGCTTATCCAATTCATGTGAAAACACACACTCACACAGATGGAACAGCCTTTTCTGTGGTCCACAACTTTAAAGACGAGGCTCACCATACAGCGGTTCCTTCCCTTACTTCAAAGTCCACAAGTGAATGGCCATTTTGTTAATGTGGTGTGCTATGAGGTTTAATTCCCGCTTATAAATGGCATTATATTAGTGGAAACAGTCTGGAGGCTCAGTTTTTTCCCCCCCGTGCTCGGGAGAGACATTTGGTAAAGTTGGAGTGTAGCGTGGCTGTGGTGTGTAAATGGCTTTTGTTAGCTAGAATGTTATAAGAGCCACCCGAAGCATTAAGGGAGCGGTAAAAGTGGCACGAGAACCCAAAGCCTTATTTATACGTTCAATAAAGAAGAGTGTAAACAGAGGTCTTAATAAAGTGCCATGATCAGCTCCCTTTATGCTCCAGCGTACACAAGGAGGGTTTGTGCCACTTATATTGCCTCCATAAAGTCAATGCTGGTGACGGAAATGTGATACAGACCCATGACTGTTTAGAGTAATTAATTAGTCTTTCCCCAGCAGTGTTGTTAAGAAGAAAATAACTAAATCTATTATGAACTGCCATTGTTTGGTTGTTTTCCTGGTGTATCATACTCACAAAAAGCATGGATTACGTGGTTTGCAGGTCAAAAGGCATCATGGGTTACATTTGATTGCAAGGGTGGGGATATCCCAAGGGGTCACAAGTAAATCAGTCTTTCTGCGTGATGATTGACAAGACCATTTAACACAAGATCAGGTTTATCTGATTTTTATATTTTTGTAACACCTCTTCAGGGTGGAAAACCACTATAACTCGAAGACTGCAGACCCCTGCCAAATGCTCCATCTCTCTAGGTTTTTGAAAGTGAAGAAATTGTGTATGATCCCCATGATTTGAATAAGCTCCGAATGTTATGGGTTCTTATTTGCCCCATGCTTCACTCTTCAACCAACTTTCATGGAAATCTGGCCAGCAGTTTAACCAAAAAGATGATCCTCTTTGGTTGAGGTAATGAACCACATCCTCACAGCTCAAAGACATAATGGAACTTGTGACTAGGGAGGCATTGCTTGTTCATGAATGCTCAAAAGATAAAAAGTTAGTAACCTGCAGTCAAGGTCAGGGGTCAGTGACCACTAAAGCTAAAGCCTAATTGTAGGTCATCATCACCTGTTGAAGATCAATACAGGAATTGGTCAATGTACTGTTTTGGTTGTGAAGATTTGAAAACTCACTATTCTTTAGATATCAGAATATGATGAATATAATACATTCACTTTTTAACCAAAGTTGTCTGTTTCAACCTTGATATCTAGCTGTGTAGCCTGGTGTATTCAATCAGTGCTTGCTAGAGTAGATTACAGTTCCTGATGGTATTTCACAGTCAATCTTTACCTGGTTCTCTCAGCTCTTCAAAATTAATGCATTCTCCACAGCCTATGAGATGCTTGTCCATGGGAACACATGACCTTCCTCAGTTATTTCTCAGATGTCAAGATATCCTTTCTAACTGCCCTTTCCCATTTCAATCTGTTCCACCAAAACAAATCAACAACTGTTCTGCTTTATTAAACCCCAGAGCCTGCTTTCTCGCAACGAATTGTAACTCACTCCTTGACAGGCAACCATGAAATAATATATTCATAACAATCTTTGCTTTTCCGACACAAATGGCATACGGTTCTTTTCATCTTCACACTTGATGAGGCCGTGCCCCACACATGTGCACAGGTCCTTCTGAGATGGAATACAGCAGGCTACACAGACGTACACACATCAATAAATAGCACTCCTAATCACAGTCACCCTTGCCTGATGGCTGGCGCAGGAACAGAACACAAGGACTTACTCCAAAGTCACTTTGACAGCAATTCTCGCCGATCTTGAGAATATGTCAGAGAATTAAATAACAACGCCTTGGGACGTTTGAATGACACTCTTAGTAAACAAAATCCCCTGAATAGTACAATAAAAAGTGTAGAGGAGACACACTTGAGATGATCCCATCATTGTTTGACACGGCTGGACACTGTTTAGTTACGACTCGAAGCGCTAGAAGGAAATGGGCTTGAAATAAGAGCATGTGGAATTAATTATGGCAGAGCAATGAGTCAAACTGGCCTGTTTTAAGCAGAACTATGACACAAGAAAGACAACTAAGGTATTTAAAAACAACTCTTTCCCTGGTAACATATGGAAATGTGTTTTGGATAAAGCAAATCTAATAAAATGATAACTTTTTCTACATTAGGAATAGGAACATGTATCCGCTCCCATTTTCATACAGATTTGGGGGATGTTTTTAATCAGACTGGATTGGGGACATGATCAAGGAAAGGCTCCGAGCCAAAAGTTGGTTCTGACGTCAGCCACAGGAGGAAACTTGGTTAATGTTTGTGGCTATTGCTCATTTAATAATGGGTGATTGACAGGCATACCACAAACTCAATCTCTCCTCAATCAGAGTGGGCAAAATATGCTAATTCAAACCGAACGGTGATTGGGAACAGAATAATAAATGCTACATTGGGAGGACGCTTTTTCATAAATGACCTTGGGGACAAAAGCAATGAACTCTGATGTCTCTCCTTATCTCTTTCTCTCTTTCATCATCACGACTGGGACAAATCAGTATTGTCATAATTGAACATGTCAAAGAATTGAGATACATTCTGGTTCCAAGTGCCAAAGACTTCAAATTGAAAAGCAGTCCAAAACCCAAACATTTCAATTTCAATGTATTATTTTGGAAAGAATAGTCAATACATGATTAGTTTTGTCAGAGTATTATTCATGAACAAGTCATTTTTAAGAAAGAATGCCCACATGATTATGAACCCAGTGTCTCAAAGCAGAACATCCTCATCAAAAAGAATGTCCTTGGGACTCTGGATCACACAGATCAAGCAATTACAGACACCACCTGGGGCTCTAAGAACTTGTGAGGAACATTCATTATTATTTTAAACATTTCTTAAGCTTTAAAATAGACCCTGAATGATTTAAAAAAAGAAAAGCAGAGAATGATCTCATTTCAGAAGCAGGACTTAATGTTCTGTTGATCACTTTAGTCAACTAATCTTCACCTTGCTCCTTGTTTTTGTCCTTGATGTTTCATGGGGATAATCGAGCAAAGGTGAAAAGTGCAAGGTAATCTTGGCTTGAGTCCACGGTAAACATCTGAGCCATTTGGGGAACATTATGTCAACACCCCGAGGGTTGCACTGGGAAACATAAAAACCTGTTGGTGACATCATGGTAATGGGTTTCTGCACAAACTGGAGAGAGGGTCTCCTTAAATCAAATCTTATAAGGTAGCAGTGTGTCAAAAATGACAGCAATGAGAGTTGTTAATGGTTGAATTTATAGGATTTCTTAGAACATATTGAGGGTCATAATCAAGCCATTTAACACTGGGCTCCCTCTACTGGTAAATAGCTCTTTGTGTGTTCTCCCTCTTTCTGTTTCTCTACCCCCACCTTGTACACTGAATTCATTTACTGTCACACTAGCATGATGTCAGCACATAATTACTTGATGGGAAATAGATGGTCCTGCAGCAAATTCCCCTTGGCTCAGCAGGAGGTTAATGTTGTCCGAGGAACCTGTGCCGTTACGCCCCCGGCGGGTGAAACTGTTACGCTTCGCCTGCTGAGAGGGGCTATGCTTGCTGCCCAGCATGGAGCCTGTGTGCCTCAGCAACAAAGGTCAGAGTCACAGAGAGCTTCTGGAGCAGAGCCGTATGAAAGCTTGTTAATATGGTCCCTAAGATGGATTTCATTTACAGCGTCATGGGAAGCCAATGTCTGGCACACAATTAAACCACAAAAAATCGGAAAGAAAACAAACATTAGGCAACAGCAAAAAAGACAAAGAGAAAATGGGGTACATATCATCATAAAGTCGATCCTCAAACAATTGTACAGTATGTGGAGGCAACCATCTCATTAAGACAGTGGAGACAGTCTATTTAAAAGTCTCATAGGATAACAACAACAAAGATTGATATCATTCTGAAGCTGACACATGTGATTTTTGCCATTACTTGATCTTCAGATAGTTATGCAACGCTAATTACATTTCTATTCATTCAAGTCATACAGGAGCAATATTTGATTTGATTTAAATTAAATTTATATGTTTTTTTAGACTGCTGGTCAGCTAAAAATCTCTGGAGAAAAACAACTTGTGGTCTGGATATTGCAATATAAAACAAGACTTGATATTTCCACTTGGTCTTTGAAAACCTGAACAATTTTAGCAATCTTGGACTGGTCATGTATTATGACCTTGAAACCTTTGTCTTCATGTAACTATTCTATGTGCGCTTACTGACTCACCTTAAAATACATCACAGGTCTGCCTGTGGAACATAACTCAGACAGACAAAGCAAACGGTTGGAGCAGAGTTCTTGGACTAATGTGTTGGAATCCTACCCAGAAGGGAGGTAACCTGTCTTATCCCTGCTTTTCTCTCTCATTAAAGAATATGGTGAAATCAGGGCAGATGCTGTTTGCCAGGCTGAAAGATGGATGATGTGGAAAAGTGAAAGACAATGACTTGGCTTTCACGTGGAATCAAGTCAAACTGGGGAATTTTTTTTTTTATGTTCATCTGGAATTGCAATTGATGCCTGTTTTTGATTCCTATTCACTGCTTTGGCAGGATTATAAAAATTTGATTTTCAAGTTGGAAAAACAAATAAATTAACAAGGACAACATGAGAAGCACAATCTTAGTTTCCTGTTAGTTAAAAAACAAAAAGGTGATATAAAACTACATGGATATTTATCAAATAAAAACAGGCAAAAAGGGGTAAATAGACAATAAAAACAAAATGTTTTAACTTTGTTTGCCAGAATTACTGTAAAATTGAAATCAGCCATTACCCATTTGTACAATGTAAACCCATTTACACTACTTGGTAATTCAGCAGCATTAAGGCTCCACTTAACAATAATAATTTACAAATAATGTACCAAATGACTGCTGAATGTGTTTACAGAGATTACCTCACAGAGATTGCCAAAGCCTTTAACCTCATTATTATATTTTAAGGCACATTGACTTTCTCAGTCTCACTCAATTGCGTTTCAAGTAATAGACATAACGTTAGCTGTTGTTTTAGCGCTGAGCAGCACAGACAAAGTTAGCTACCAAGATGCCCAAAGTGTAACAGTTGCCTAAACCATTCCAGACCAGAATGCAGACTAGCAAAATCTGCTAATCTACAGGATATGCAGTTGTTAGTTATTATTGTGGCCAGAGAAAGAGCTATCTGACATTATATAGCATATGTTATTCATTATGCTCCACCTTAAAGTGCTGCAAAACAGAACACAAGAACTGACCCGAACCGGCTTATAAACTGTCATTTTTGGTGCGTAAACACTGATAGGGTGTAACTTGAATTTACCCAGATAGATTTGACACTCACAGGAGGTATCTGAGCCAACTGAATTCTCCGAAGAGACAAGAGAAGACGCTTGGGGAGAGCTGTGCTGAGCTCAACTCTGACCTTACTGGGTGTGAAAGTCCAATGAGAAAGTCCAGAGCCAGCATCGGGTTTCAGCTTGTGTGTTGAGCTTGGTCAGGGGGAAAAGGGTCAAATAAGTCCAAAGCAACTTCGAAGAAATTAATACAACATAATAGGGTTTGGCCACATGAGTTCTGTCCAGCTATTTCCCCTTCACCATATATAAATATCCCCACTGCGGATCAGCAACTGGTTGATCAGTCTGTTTTAATTCACATCCACACATGAGCCAAGTCTCCTTACCGGCCCTGTGGGTTTCAACTATTATCCTAAGCAACTCATTTATTAGATCTGAATCCGTTCAAACTGAAAAGATACAAAACGCATCTGACTAGCTCTGACTTCAGATGGGTCACCTCAAGTGATAATGTCTCTCTGGGGAGGACATGGTTTGCTTTAGGAATGTTTTACTACAGTCCAAAAATATATTCTCAGCTCAACTTTCATTTGTCTGAGCATGCAGCACGCAAGCTGCATGCAGAGCTCCAGGCAGACAGAGTCATGTTGGTTATAGCAGTACAGCTGGCTAGTAAATACTGGCTGACACTAAAGTGTGTCAACCATCGGTGGAAGTCATTCACTAGGGATCCCTAGGTAGAACAGAAACGTCCACAAGACAGACAGGGAAAGGAGAACTGACAAGAAAGCTCTGGGGGCGGTGTCATGAAATATATATGCAAACATGACATTGCATGGAGCCTAACTACTCCCTCTTTTTTAGCAGCCTTGAATTCTTGACAGCAATGTCAAAGTCAGCACAGTCTGGACAAAGTAAAAACTTGCACAAAAAAAAGAACTAATGATTCCCACTCAATATGCTTAACATGAAGTAAGCTGAAACGGATTTTTTTCAACAATCGAACAATAATTTTGTCATAGTAGGTCTAAATAATTAAAAAATGAAGGCCAAGCCCTGTACTGCATATGTAAAAGTTATTTTTAAAATGTATGTCATATATATTTTTCTTCATTGTTTCTATTGTGATATAGGCTAAGCTCACTTAAAACCGTTATGTTCATTATGAAGATATGAAGTTACCCACATTGTAGTAGAACATAATGGCCCAACTCTATAGCTGCTGATTACATTTTTGAACATTGACCAGTGGTTTCATCACTTAGAAATAGTCATGCATAGCCCCGCACATTTTGATTCTTTTTGTCAGTTAAACAGAATCCCATCTCCTGTGCACCTGTTCACACCACCCCCTCCATCCATTTATCTCAATCAGTCCAGATTACCCCCAAGCAAGATGATATCCTGCCAATAAAGATGGGCTCAGACTTTCCCAGACACACACACAACTGAACTGGCGATGATGATGTTTAAGGAGCCTGAACCCACGAGAACTAGGGCTGTGCGATTATGGCAAAAATCATAATCACGATCATTTGGGTCAATAATTGATATCACGATTATTAAATACGATTATTCATTGACTTTGAAAAAATCCATTTATTGAAATTTAAAACAAATACAAATAATAATTTGAACAGTATCTTTTTAACTGTTGATTACCCTGAACATATAATTAAACTGAAAAACCAATACAAAAATAAATGATACATTTAAATAAATAATATCAAAATAATAAATACCAATAAACAAGATCAACAAATATTTTGGAGCGCACTTCCACAAGCTACTAAACATATATAAATATGATAAATACAAATAAATGAGACCAAAATAAATGAGATCAAATATGTTGCACTGTCTCAACCTAGCAAAGCTAAATAATTGTTTTTTTCGATTATGTTGTTTTCGTAATTGTGGCAGGCCAAAATCGTAATTGCGATTAAAATACGATTAATTGCACAGCCCTAACGAGAACAAACCCATCAAGGCCAACCGTCTGAGGACGACGAACTGTTGATGAATAAATTAACAACTTCCTCACTCTTTGATCCCAGTTTTACACATTTGCCCTGGCTGGTAATTAATTCCCATGATTCAACAGTGAGTGTCGTGACAGGCAGATGTAAAAAGTATTCTGTATGCGAATGCTCAAGCTGTTGATCATAGCCCACTGTGTAGTGTTCTTGTTGAATCTCACCTATAGGGCATGGGCCACGTGATGGAGATGTCATGAGCTACAGCCCAAAGGGGTGCAATCCCAGTGTGAGACACACAAGAATAGACACAAACACACACTGCTGCAGATATAGACATTTCCCCAAGGCTCTCAAGCAGCTATTTTTCATTTGTTTGCTGGGATGTCACAAACATAATAAATCAGTTGCAATTTACGGGCTCCTAAAAAGCTACTTCACTTCTTAAATTCAAACGAACATTGTGGATTTTTGGTTTCTGTATTTGGCACTAAAGTAATCCTGGAATTTGTCCATAATTGAACATTTGAAGTATGTTTGAAGTGCCTTGAAAAACTGAAGTATGCTTAAAGCACCAGCGTAACGCCTCAAGTGCTACCCCTGATTACCAAAGAGAGTTTCAGCATCATCAATTATACAGCGTGTCTTCTCCTCTGAGGTGCACACACTGGATGGACTGCGAGCTAAAAAAGAAATGATGTTATGCCTTTCACACAGAGAGATCTATGGAGAGAATGAGAGAAAGCCATGAATTTAGAAAGCTTGTTTACACTGGGGATGTTTGACTCTGCCCAAACATGTGTTATGGATCTGTAAGTCTGCTGTACTAACACAGGCTTTCATAAAACATGATACACCAAAAACAGCCAAAGGGGAGAATGAATGAAGAATAGAAGAGAAAAGACACTGCAGAATGCACGCAATGACAAATGCAGAAGTTCATTACTAGGTATATATAATATCGTTCTATGACGTTTCCACGTGAAAACACTTCTTCTTTTTTGTATTGACAATCACAAAGTGAGAAAAATCAATTAAGAATACAATCAATTTGCACATAGATCTTTGAAAGCCTATAATAGGAAAGGAAAACTACATCCTCGCCTCTTACCTTCAGCAGATGTGGAGAGCACGCTGTCACACAAAGCGACAGATAAAGCCTGAAGTGCTGTCAGAATAACAAACTTCAGACTCCAGAGGTTCATGATGCCCGGCTGAAGCGTGGACGGGACTGGTCAACTGGTTCACTGCAGAGCAACCATCATACAATCCAACAACAGCTGATGTGCAAGAGCAACCCCCCCAAAATAAAACCCACTTCCTGAAATATGATCAAGTAAATGAGCGGTGTTTTAGGAAATCCCGAGGACAGCTGATTCAACTCCCATTCACAAACGTCCAAGTCAAAAAGCAGCCGCGAAAAAGTATGAAATGTAAGGGGAATTGAAGAGCGACCGGGGATAAATGTTAACAAATACACAAGCCGCTGCTGTATCAGACGCCCACTGAAATGACATAAATTGCAAGGCAATTACTGGCGAGAAGTGTTGTCTTATGAGTAGGGACCATGTGCTTCATGAATCGCTCCGCCAGGTCCTAGAGCCAGCTGCCGCACCTATTATTAATCATCGAGCAAGAGCAGTGTGAAGCTAACCGAATAAACAAACAGCAACATCCGGTCCAACCTTTCACAATAAAGACGCCACATTACACATCTTTTAAACTATGTTTGTACGATACAAATTAGAAAAACCTAAGATAAATGTACTTAAATGAAAGTGTTTAAAGTTTAATTTTGTAGTATGAAAGAGTATGACTTTACAGTTAGAGTTTGACAAAATAAAAATGATGAAGTTATACTTTTGCCCGTTTGACTACGTGGTTCTCATTTCTGTAGTTTTTATTTTCCTTCACTTAAATATTTAGAGTCAAATATATTCTTTATATATATTTTTTTTCATAAAACTGAGGATTTAATGCTTTTTTTAAATTCATATTATTGCAAATTGAAAGATTGAACACATTATGTTTGGTCAGGGAAAAAGAACCTTGCATTGTCACAACTTGTAAGTGGATATCCCAAATAAGCAAATAAGTGGACCTTGAGTCAATATCATTTTAGTAAAAAAATAGGAATTCCTTTAACCCATGTGCCACAATTATCTGAAGGTTGCAGAAGCGAGTGTGAAACCAGCATTTTATTTTGAAAGCAAACCACTTAATTTCCGGCCTGTCTCTTGGTATCCACTACTTAACTTGACCCAATGTGCTGATAGTCCCACACATGCTGAAGCAGCCCACACTGAGTGTACATTTGAATAATGTGGCCTACACAGCCCCCACTCACAAATGTTACTCACTGTTGTTGTGCATACATTTTGTTGTTGAGTCAGAGTAAGCTAAGCATAATCTGTCTGTTGTATGACTTTGAATATATTTACATTTTAAGATATCTGACTCAAATATATTCATGAGACTCACAGCCAGATACTTGTTATCAAGGCACTGAGATGCACTGAAGGATTCTACATATGGACACGGCCAATTCAGACACTATGGCCGTCCACCATAGACATTCACTTCAAGAGGGAATGCAGTCAGAAAACAGGCAGGTGTCCACATGGGGATGAGTTCCTGAAAGCTTTTTCCCTCCCAACAGGGGAGAACTCTGGTATGCTCGATGTAAGGTAAAGTCACAGCAGTACATCCAATTGTTGGCTTTCACCTTTTGAAATAGGAACTACGGGGTGCAGCCTCGTGTCATTACTCTCAGAAACCTCCATTTCTCAAAGTCTTCTTTCAGGATTGAATATGAATCGAAATAAAACCAAACTGAGGAGTATTTCCCTGCATGCTGATTTGACTGGAACCCAACTCTCGGCTATAGGCTGATAATAAGAGCTGATCTTTTGCTCTTTTTAAGAACCAGGATGCCTGAACGAAGATAAGACGCAGGCAGTAAAATAGGGATTTCTGTTAGTGTGCAAAGACAGATAATAGTGAATAATAAATCCTAACTTCATGGAAATGATTCCATCTAATCTTTGTTATTATGTCAATGCACTTTGGGGAAAAAACAGAACTTTTTATTCCTGGAAAAACATTTATAGTCTTGTTTGGAATACAAATAAACAACATGTAAAAAGAAAACTCAAATATATAAAAGAAAACATATAACTCAATTCCAATATAGCATACCTTAAGTTGATGTTTAAACAATGACATTGCATAGTGAAAGTGTCTTTGTTAAAGGGGACCTATCATGCAAAATGCACTTTTGTACGTCTTGTATACATGAATATGTGTCCCCAGTGTTCCAGGGAACTCACCAAGTCTCAGAAAACACAACCCTCTCTATTTTCCTCCATACCCAAATCTCTAAAAAAGGGGCTGCAACGGATCTGATAAAAACTGATCCAGATTTGAACACTGTCCTGATGTCAGGAGAGTGGCGCTACGGCTATTGGGCCAACTCCACCAATCAGGAGGAGACAGCCACGGCCATTGCTGTTCGAAAGCCCTGGAGACGCTGTAGTACATATGCCAGGCCTGTAGGTGGTGCTGTTCTCACAGAATCAGCCCTTGCAAAAACAGAGCAATTTTTTTTTAAATTGAGCGAAATGAGGCATGGCTAAAATGCATGATCTGTTTGGTATTTAAAAAAAAAAAAAGTATAAATATGCCTTATATAGGTATGGTCCTACACTATATTATTCAAATATAGCATGATAGGTCCACTTTAAGTTAAATAGCAAAACAACACACAGTAAATTGTTTCTCCAAGCAGCAGTCATGGTTCATAGACGTCTTATTCTAGTCTAAAATTACTCATTTCGAAAGACAGGAACAATTATGAACTATGAGTGCTGTTATAAATGATCCCCTCTCATCCAAAACACCCACATGGAATAGGATTCACTAAAAACTGTAGTGATCATCGTTCTCTTCCAATACATCAGTGCAAATGTAGATGGATGAAACAGCTGGACTATGAAGGATCTCTGACTTAAAGGCTAATGAGGAAAAAAACTATTAGGAATAATGAAGAGCGTCTGTTATTTTTAAAATAAATATTCACATATCTCACTTTTGATTTATACCCAGCTCCATAATGTTGTTTAGCACTCTCACTTTGGATCGCTCACATTTTAAATCTGCAAAATGGCGCTTTTTAGTCCATCATGAGACTAAAGACAGGGACAAAAGCTCTATTCAAATCTGCACTGTCCATTAACAGGGCATTTCCAGTGAGAAGAGGTCACATTCCTCCGTCTTACAGCTCATAGCTGGCACTGGATAATAGCAGAGCACCCTTCAGGCTTCATATTTGCTGTATAATGAGGATGACGGTTAAAGAGTGTCCTGGAAGGGACTGAGAAGCATAATGAATGTTTCTGATCACTGCTCCACATCACATGAGATCATGTGAAAGTGGTTGTCTGAGGACATCAGTGCTTACTCTGAATCCCATTACTTGAAGTATTCTGGAAAGAAAGGCAATTTGCAATCAAGTGAAAACAAGATAACAGCGATAAACAGCAGACATGAATGTTTTTTGTCAAAAGCAAATCAGTCGGTGCGTTTATGAGGCTCAATGTGGTATTTAACCAAAACAGAATGTTAGGACAGGACTTCATACATTCCTTTTGCCATCTTCATTTGTAATTGCATACCACAAGGGCTTTTAAAACAGCTGATGCACAGGGTAAAGCATATGTTTTCCTAAAAAGACAGATCTATGGCAATGTTTAAAAAAAAAACAGAAGGTCTTTAAACAACACATAGTGCTTTTTTGGGATTTTCAAGATCCTTAAAGCGTCAGATAATCCTGTCTATAAATCTACCCTGTCTTGAAATGCTATTTTTAAGAAGGACATCATTATCTTCTGGCTGGATTTGTACAACACATCAGAATATTATATGTTTTTTGTCCAGATGTGAAGAAGAATTCTGGAAAAACCTTCAAAGCGGAGGTACACTAAGCGATGTTAAATGACTGTCTGGACATTCGGAAAGATTGCCTTAGCTGTATCGTATAGAAAAAAACAGATGTTAAACTCTGTTACTTGAATAATGATGATACATGAGAGAAACAAACGAGGGCCAAAAGGACATCATATTATGTTCAGCACCGTCAAAGGGCAAAGGTCACTTCATCAGTCTGCCATGCAATGCTACAGGCTTTGTCACATCATCTCTTCATCGTCTTTCAGCTGTTGCTCCTTTGAAGAATCTGATCCAACAGTTTCTGTAATAAGAAAACAAAGAAATCAAATTGTTAAAACACTTGGTGGCTATTGAGCACCACTCCTGTCCTCACAAAAAACATGTGGCTTTTTTGAGAAGGCACTGGAACATTTTTGAAGCCTACTGTCTTGTCATCCACACACTCAGGTTTCCACTCTTTTTTTCAGGACCCTGCTTGATCTCTGGCACTGCCCCTCTTCCCGGTGTTATCTGCTGTAGCAGCAGTGAGGGTGGAGCAGCTGCATGTGGGTGCAGCTCTGCTGAATGGTGGCACTGCACTGTAGCGCTCTCTGCCACTGAAGGGCCTTTTGTTTCACACTGAACACAGGCCTCATACACTCAGCACAATGACACTGTTCACCGTTTCTCTCCATAATGAGAGAAGGGTGTATAGAGTGTTTTAAGAGAGCAGCTACAATACCTACAGCAATGAAAACTGTCCTGGGTGATATTCACTGATTCATGGAAATCAAGGAATAACAGCCATTTCAGATGCATAGGAAGTCTTTTTCCTTTTATAATCAACTTTTCTAATCAAACTACTCGGAGAAATGCAAGAAAATTGCAAAAGTATGGCAACAGCGACATCTAGTGGACTAATAAGGTCATTGTTCTCAAAGCAAATTCAGTGTCAATAAGAAATCCCTCAAAGGAATAAATATTCAATTCAATGTGACCCTTTTTAGAAATAAGCACAATTGGCATTGACATTTTATTCCTGGTGTTGCATCCCTTATTAACTTTTTTTCAGCAAAACAAAGATAAAATATTACATATCATATAAACTGTATAACAAGTTCCCCAATCTAATGTGTGCACAATACAATTGTACTTATCATATCACTTTTAAAGCGGAAAATGCCCTTATCGCTCATCATTTTGTCAGATATTGTATCTTATTATGAATGCACTTGTAAATCCATAAGGCCAACATGTCCCCCTCCAACAGATGAATATCCTGAAATGCGTTATACATCGAATTTACCTCCTGTTCATTGGGTTTCTATGGTTACAAATATATTTCATGTGCCACTCTTTCCAGGTATGATGGACTTGCTAAGCAATTTAAAGCCATCATTTTTCACAGCTGCATTGCTGTAAAGAAAGGAAAGGGGAAAACACTTTGGCCATTACTAAAAAAAAATCACCTTTTGCCAGATTTAATTGAGCTTGTAGGGAAAAGGTGTTTTATTACTTGTTTAACTGCCTACCTAATGTTCTGTTCAATGTCCCCGGCAAGTTGTTAACACAGCGCGAACAGTTTGGAGGTAACATGCTTATTAACATGTTTTAATGGAATTCAGTGCATCATTTCTGCATACATCTTTTGATAAAAACCTCAGGGAGTTCATCATAGGCAAGCCTGGTGCTTCAAATACTAAGAGAACATAACACTTAGTCTGTTTAAAATAATGCAGTTCATCTAGATCTGTTACACCCATTAATACAAAAAAAATTCCTTACCTACATTTTTGAAAATCATCTTATTCTACACACTTTCCAAATATCTTGATGCATTGTTTTATACACGTATTCACCAAATGTATATCTGGCATCTTTACAATAAATAAACATACATAGATGAGGGTTCGAAGAAGCGGGTTATTGAGGTTTAATGGGTTTTATTTATCAATGTTTTGTAAAAGAGATGTACTGTAGAGATTACCTTTTTGAAAAGCTCAACTCGCTGTCTGTTTGTCAAACACACCTCTCTCTTCTTCTCTTCCTCTTTTTTTCTCTTCCCCTCTCCTTGCGTTCTGTAACAAAATAACAAATGTGTGCCTTTTATAATTGTTGGTGGAGTTGCAAGTAAAGAAAACATATGTATGAATCCACAGTCTAACACTTCAATCTAAAACGACTTCCTAATGGTTGTATATACCATGAAGCAAAACGAATAAACAAGTGAGGCAGGAAGGGAAATACAAAACAGAAGTAGAGCAAAAGTCTTGGCAGAGGATGTTTTGTAAGGAGATGTCAACGATAGAGGCTCTGCGTTCCTTCACACATGAAAGGAATACAAGAGATAAGGATGCCTCTTCTTACAAGAAGAGGCATCAGACATTGTGCTGAGGTGAGGAGACACTCACCGCTTAGATCTCAGCTGCATCTCTCTCCCAGTCATGGCTCTATCTCTGGGTTTCAAAAGGTTATCTGGAAACGGGAACATACGCGCACACACGCGCACACACGCACACACACACACACACACACACACACACACACACACACACACACACAGTGCTGATGAGTTGAAGGCTCAAGAGCATGACAGTCTAGCTTTTCCTGATGTTGAACAGACTGAAAGCCTCCTCTCTCACACAACACTAACAGAAGACATGTTTAAATGAGGACCATCTCAGGATATTTTATAAAGTATAATTTCATTACGTTGAGGTTCCAAAATCAGTTTTACATGAACAAATTGTGATTTAGAAATCTCCCATTTTCCCAGCAGTCATAATTGCCCACTGGTGTATTTTCCGTCTTGGCCACTAGAGTGCAGTAAGAGCTACACAATCACTGTCACAAATCTTTACACTCTTTATTGTTGCCTGTGAAGCTTGGCACTCTGAATGGAAATCTCACCAAACATAACACTGCGCTGCGAGCTTAATGAAATTTGAAGGTCACGGAAATATTTTTGCTGAAATCAAATCACGCTATAACCTTGTAATTTCATAGAGGAGGACTTGCATATATATATGCAATACAGTTATTTGTTTCACATCTTACTTAAAGTGGCTTTTATTATATTTAGCCACAGCTCTCTCGCTCTTTCTCTCCTTCAGTTTTCCCCATAAAAAAACAGACTCAACTTTATATTAAGCTGAAAATGTCCTTTTACACTATTCATGTAATGGCCGGTTATGTGATCAATCACAAATATAACAAATTGTTTTTTTTATAATGTTTTCTACAATTTTTTTATAATTGATTAAGCTTTTCTATGCAATATCTGTTAAATAATTGCTACACTTAATAGTACAACATTGAAATGAGGTGTTGTCATTGAGTAGTCGTGGTGTATCAACTACTGATAACTCACTCTTTTGGGTTACAGAAGAGGGTTGTAGTGGATTTAGCAACTCTTAAAGCAAAAATGAATGTGTATGTTGTATATAATTAAGCAAAATGTTACCTATACACAATATACATCCAAAAGATGTTGATATAACAAATCACCTCTGTCTGGCAGAGAACTCTCTGCTCCATAGCTTCTCTTGATAACTGGACTTAAACTCCCACTGTACATTCTACATACATATTCAATTTCATATTTAATAATCCATTCCTTGCACAATTAATGTATATGTAATATCCTGCTTTATATTTTGTTACTGTACATTTGTATTTTCACATGTATATATTTTAACTTTTTAATGCTATTTTCTTTCTATTTCAGAAATATTTTGGATTGTTTCTAGTGTTTTAATTTCTCTTTTGTACATTGCCTTGTCTTTTTATGCTACTGCAACGCAAACATTTCCCAATTTGGGATCAATAAAGTACTAATCTAATCTAATCTATCTATCTATCTATCTATCTATCTATCTATCTATCTATCTATCTATCTATCTATCTATCTATCTATCTATCTATCTATCCATCTATCTATCCATCTATCTATCTATCTATCTATCTATCTATCTATCTATCTATCTATCTATCTATCTATCTATCTATCTATCTATCTATCTATCTATCTATCTATCTATCTATCTATCTATCTATCTATCTATCTATCTATCTATATGGACCATTAAAAACCACACATACTGGCTGAATTGGCTTGCTCTTTGTTGTGTGCCTGTATGTGTGTGATTATGATGTGGCAGCTGCAGCATGACAATGGGCAGTGCAGCTGATGAGTGAGGTGAGGGTGGTGCTGTACCGTTCAGAGAGGTACAGCGGCCACTGCGGACTCTCCTCTGCCCGACAGCAGCGTCTGACCGAGGGTCCTCAGAACCTGCCAGCCCACTCCTCTCCTGCGCCCGTCGCTCCAGCTCTCGCAGTCTTCCCTGGGAGCGACTGATGAAGTCCGGTCTGGACCTCTGCAGTGCGTTCTGCCAAGACCAGAAACATATTGGTCTTTCTGACAAAACACTTAAGCCCAACTTCCCACTCCAACTGCCCCTGCAATATAGCTCTGGGTCACCCCTTGTAAGTAAGCCAGTAAAAATGTGTCATTCCCTTTTGCTGACACCTACAGTAAGTGTACTTTACTTGTTGTTCAGCCTGAGGGTCAAAATCCCCAAAGGGGGTTGAGATCAATCTGACCGGTCAAATAATTAACAGCATGGGGATTTAAAAACAACACAATGTTTTCAAGACTCTTTGGTTGTACTGATTTCAACCTGTGTAACAAACAAGATGCATTCAAGTTGTGTCACAATAATTATAAAAGTGAGTTACAGACTGAGATAATTCACATGAACACCTCCTCCAACACCACCTTCTCGGAAACTTGGGGAGTATTTTGGTGTGACTTGCCATGTCATATTATGTAGAAACATGCTGGACAAAAGTTAAAATGTGTCTTTATTAAATCACTCTAATTTATATTTTTTATTTTTGCTTATCTGTCATTTGAAATGAGTGTGAAACTGTTAGTTGCTATTAAGGTAGAGACACCTAGAATATTTATTTTTCTTAGGATTTAACCTAAAAACAAGTTAGGTAAAGACATATTTAAGCTAAAAGAAGCATACTTGGATAGCATCATGAATCTTCACTGTTAAAATACTCAGAGCAACGATTGATAAATCATAATAATAGAACACCAAGGTCAGTAGAACAACTTCACATGGGATAATCCAGAGAGCATGTGAATGCGGCTTTAGACATTGCAATGTTCCAAAGGGATACACAAATTGTCTGTCATATCTATTACATAACATTCTTCTTTTGAGAACTAAAGTCCCAATCAAATCGTTTTATTTGCTAAAAAACACATCTGAACTTACCTGTAAAGAAATAGTCTGAGGTGACTTTTCAGCGTCAGGACTCAGTGAAACAAATGCAGCATGGGGCTGGTTGTGGCGCCCGATTGTTCTTTGATCTGGATGTGGCTTCATACATTTCCCTTCATCTATCACAAACAAGAAAATCTAATTATTTGCATTTCATTTACACGTGCCTTGGCTTTCGATGTCTGGGCCCAGAAGCCCTCTGGGCCCAGAAGCCCTCTGGGCCTGCCATGACATATTTTCTTCATGGTATAAATCAAATATTCACAGTATGGAAGAGCCGAGACATTTTGACTAGATCTGTTATTGATTCTATGAAGGATGTAGCTCTGAAAACAAAGTGTTGAGCTTGCAAACTTGTCAGCTAATTGTAACAAAGATCAATGTTTTATAAGGTGAGACATTCTGATTACAATGAGGGGAGGAGAGAAGTTATGATACCTGTATTTCCTTGGGGTGACGCAGCAGAAACCTTCTCACAACTGTCACTTGGGTTTTTTTTCGTACTAAGTTGTCTTTGGAGTTTGATATTTGCTATGATGGCAGCTGCATTGAGGGCAAGCACTTCCTCTTGAGACTGATTGGAGCTGGGATCTGAAACACATGAGGACTTTAACGTGAGTGAAGGGACAGTAAAGCTGTGACACTGACTCCCATTCGGCTGCTGTGCAGTGTGCACCGCGGGCAGATGTTAAAACTATTTTATAATCCCTGCCTCATTTTAAGGTTGACTGTATCAAATGTTAAATTGAAATGATGTTGCCTTCAGGCTTTTTTAATTAATTGATGACTGTCTTAATGAATGTGATTAAAGATGATTAATTATTTCACACAGAGCTAAGACATCGTGAACAAAGAAACACACTTTTCTTTTTAAGCATATTACAATGGGTTTTTTTGTTCCTTGTGAGGATATTGCACACACTTCACATCCATTTTAGAACTGTGGTCTCAAAACTAGAACTTGTCTCAGGGTAAGTCCCAAATGAGGAGTTCAGACTTAAAGGGGACCTATCATGCAAAATGCACTTTTGTACGTCTTTTATACATGAATATGTGTCCCCGGTGTTCCAGGGAACTCACCAAGTGTCAGAAAACACAACCCTCTCTATTTTCCTCCATACCCAAATCTCTAAAAAAGAGGCTGCAACGGATCTGATAAAAACTGATCCAGATTTGAACACTGTCCTGACGTCAGGACGGTGGCGCTACGGCTATAGGGCCAACTCCACCAATCAGGAGGAGACAGCCACGGCCATTGCCGTTCGAAAGCGCTGGAGACGCTGTAGTACATATGCCAGGCCTGTAGATGGTGCTGTTCTCACTGAATCAGCCCTTGCAAAAACAGAGCTAAAAAATGTCAAATTGAGCAAAATGAGGCATGGCTAAAATGCATGATCTGTTTGGTATTTTGAAAAAAAAAAAAGTATAAATATGCCTTATTTAGGTATGGTCCTACACTATATTATTCAAATATAGCATGATAGGTCCACCTTAATGGAAAAACGTTCAATTCCCAGTTCTTTTTTTATCCTGGAGTGTCAAAAGATAAACACAACAACATCATCTTCTCATGTAATGCTCAGCTGAAGCATTAAATAAAATAACTTGCATCTTGATGTTAAATGTAATAACTGAGGCTTGAGATAAAACTTGACCAATAACACTTTCAAACAGCTCTGCATTTGTTTGATGGAGAATTACCTCTAACTTTAAATAGATCAAATTTGACATTTTATTTAATAAATGTATTTACTTTCTTGCCAAGAGTTATATAGGAAGATCAATAGCACTCTTAATATTTTTGAGAGGTATCGATCTTCTTATCTAATTCTCCGTGAGAAAGTCTATTTACCAAAAATGTAGAACACAACTCATTACGTTAAAACTCGCTTTGGTTTATCGAACCACAACCAAAAACCAAGCATTACATCTGAAATACAAAGCTTTCATGGACTGGCCCCTAAATGTGCCAACAGAGTTGTGTCCCCTCTAGAATATTACAAAGAAATAAACCTAAATGTTATAGCTACAGTACATCACAGGATCTGGATGCCAAACAAATCATAATGCTTTATTTTCACAATGTTTAGCAGCTTGTGATTTTGTCGTCCTCCCCTGTGCTGTCAGCGAAAAAGTGAGACTAATAGATTATACATGCAAAGAGATGCGTGGGGGAAATGAAAGAAGGTGAAAATGAGAACACTTGTAGGTACCAATGGGCCTCTGTGTCAAAGCAATACTGTTTGACATTGGCGCAGATATGTGTCAATTGCACTTAAGGCAGCAGATAAAGGAACAATCCAGTACAATCTTATAACGCCTATCAATAAGTCATCATTGGAAAGACAATATCAAACCTGAGAGTTCAACCCCAGAACGCTGCAGGGTGTGCAACAACTTGAAGCTAGAACACACACACACGGCGCAGAGGAGATGTATATTTAGACATCGCCATCCTTTGAAAATGGAGATCAGAGACAAAGGCAGCCTGTGTGCTGACAGGAAGACTGTCAAGGGGGGGACAGAGAAACCTACCCGGGGCCTGGATGAGAGTCAGACTGGGGGACGCTCTCCTCTCTGAATTATCAGGCGGCCATCTTTCTTTCTGGCCTCCGTTCGGTGCGTCTGGTGCTTCGTTTGCTGATGACGGCCGGCTGAAGACACTGTCAGAGTTCACAGGGTTGATATTGGTCTCTTGTGGAAGCCCAAAGCTCCATTTCCTGATGGCTGGTTGTCTCAAAATGTCTTCACTTGGCTCAGTGTGTCCAAACATATTGCCATAGCAGCTCAGTGGTCTGCTAGGCCTGCCCGATCTCTGTCCAACAGCCTCTGGGGAAACCTCGGGGGCTGCTATAGCAGGGGGGTTGCTGAAAAAAAGCGCCAGAGAGGATCTGTGTAACGTCCCACTATTTTGCTCTGCGTTTAAGTTGGATGTATTTGTTTCTACAGCAGAGTTTGGCGACTTTGTGGATTGTACAGGGTGATGTGAAGTGTGTTGTGAATGATTCCCCTCACTCCACATGCTGTCTTCATTGTACACTCCCTCTGTGTAGCTGTGTCTGTACTCCGGGTGCCTCGGGGTCCCGGCCCCTGCCTTGGCTGGACTGTAGCTCTCTGTGTGCTCCGTCACTTTGATGATGGTAGCCTTTCTTCTGAGCACCACTGTGTCCAAAGCGTGGCTAGTTGGTGAGGTTGTGCTTTTTGCATTCATGACAGGCCCGGAAGTCATCCTTTGCTCTGTGACTTTGACTATAGTGGCCTTCCTCTGCACTGTGACCTGCCTGGAGTTTGGGTCCATGGGTTGGTGGGCTAGTGGTGGAGAAGGGGAGTTGGAAAAGGGGTTTCGGCCAGGCAAACTAGATGATCTGCACACTTTCCTAGAAGAGATGGTGATAGAGGAGAAGCCAGCTTTGTTCTGAGGGATGATTGTTGTCACCGCGGAGTTTGTCTGTGAGGCGGTGAACAGTGGGGGGGTTGCCCTTATAGGCTGAACACTGCTGGTCCTGTGCAAAGGCGCGTGTGACTTGTTTGTTTCGGTGTTGCTTGTCCCTTGCAGCAGAGTGTGTGGTTTGCAGGGATCAGCAAAAGTGTTTCGATGTGGAGGAGGAGGCTTGTGGGGGTCTATGCTGGTTGAGTTCATCAGAGGGGGCTTCCTGTTGGTTTCTGAGCTTGTCCCTATGGGGGGCTCGTTGGACTGACTGCCTCCAGGGAAAGCCGACACCCTCTTGGTATTCCAGGCTCTCCTCAGAGTTTGCCAGCCTACAGGTCTGTCCCCTTCAGCAGCAGGAAAGCTTCGTTTTTCTGGCACCTGCAGCATGTGGATAAAAGAGGTTTTAAATGATAAACACTTAATTATGCATGGAAACTCCATTCCACCCTTCTGTTTCTGCTAATGCCTCCTGCTAAATGTTTAGTCATTAATCAACACAGCAGAACATATGCTGTACAGTACGTTCATCTGGTCAATTGAGCTCTTGTGTGGCAAGTACAGAAAATGAAGCAGAACTTAAATTTGATACGGCATGACATATTGACAACATGACATGTCTCTAATAGAACATTTCAACGGCGGGTCAGCTGTCTTGTCTTTCTTCAGGGCTTTGCTGTTTGTTCTTTAGTCAGATGACTCTCCCCATGCTTGACACAGTGAGGCAAAGCCAGCACACAGCGTGACTTCACAGAAGCACAATGAGACTCTATCTTAAAAAGAAATGGAAAAACAAGAAAAATGCACAGATTCCGGTCCTTGGGCCAGAGGATTCTGAAGGTGTTTTTTTAGAACATTAAGAAATACGGATTTGTCCCTGATGCATGGGTGCATGGTAACCAAGTACATGTTCTCAAGAGCTGTAAGGAAGTGCTTTTGTGATCCATTTCTGTTCTTTAAGAAAAGTTTGATGCTAACACTTTGTACTTTTGAATTGTAACAGTGTATTTTAAACTGTGGTGATACTTTTACTCAAGTAAATATTTTAGTACTTTTTTTTCACCACTGCCCTGATGCAACATAACATCCTGATCCCTAATTCATTATTGTTCCATAAACCTCATTTCAAAACAAAGTATGGGATTTTTCCTCTGAACATGCTTTTGCACAACACTTTGTGGTGAATACTTTTCATCATAGAGAGTAAACTGTTTGGAAAAGGCGTACAGTACCGTAGTAAACTATTTAAAATATTTGCAGCAGTCCACTGATACATTTTCTCTATGACGATCAAATGTAAACAAATGCACTCATTTAATAACTTGAGATTATGGAAGTGATAATTAAAATTGCAGGCAATGTAGTCCACTCAGACCAGTTAAATATTCCATAAGGCCAGAATTAGACTTTGTTTTTCATTTGCATAAAATGTCTAATTTGGCAATGCTTTGGATAAAGGCTTTTAGCAGGCAGACAGCACACAGACTCTGACATCTGTGCAAATAAGGTCCATGAGAAAATAAGTCTGCCATCGGCCTTTATGTTGATCACAAGTCTTTTGTTATCCTTTTTATTTCAGGGACTGATGAGCAATTCCAAAGAGGTATCAAAGCTTGACCTGCTATATTTTCTATCATTTGTTCCAAGTTCCATTGAGCATATTTTAATTGTTTTGGTTAAATGTACAGTAAGTAATGCAATCTGAAAATATGTTTTCATAGTTTTTCCCACGGAATGCTACACTTTAAATCAATGTAATTTCCCTTAGCTTTTAAACAAATGGCTTGCACCATTTATTATTTACGGCCATTTCTTGGACTCTCTTTTGGCAAAGGTGAGTGGTCAGATAAATCTAGGATTCTGGGTGTCCCAGAGACAAGTGAAATTAGACTAAATTAAGTCCAAATGAAAATTAAAACTTTTGTCTATTGTATGTATCAACAAATGTTTAGTAGGAGTGCATTTCAACTTTTTTTATCGTTGTGGATATAAATAAGGCCCTTAGTTTCTTTATTTTCTATTCTCTTTACTTCATTATTATTATTATATATATAACAAAATAAATATATAAACATTGTAGAAATGCTATAAGTATAAGCAACATCAATACATAAGCAACCTAACTTCTATACTTTGCGAAAAAGAATGTATACAATCATTTGCACAAGAGCACGGTGTTATCAAGCATAAGACTACTATTAGAAGACTTAATGTCACCTCAGTGTCCAGGCTGACATACTATGCATTACCAACACAAACAGACCCACTGATATCCGTCATCATCCTACCTAAATGTAAAAAAAGTGTAAAACAATCGTACGTTACCTGTTGAATTTTGTGAGACTCTTGGTCAGGTGACTGCCACGTCTTCACACCCAAAGCACTTAGACTGTTGTGACTTCTTTCCACCTCTCCATCTATGTATAAAAGCAAAACAAACTGTCACATTGCTCACAAGACATGCTCTCTTTCACACACACACAAACAGAACTTAGGCGTTCCTTCCTGTGTGTCAATGTTGACACTGTCAATAATTGACGTTGGCACAGTAAAGTGAATCTAGCACCACCCCCAGAGCCACTTCTCTGCATCCTCAGGAGGCCGGGCAACTTCACTGGTCTGCCTCTCAGCCCTGACTGATACTCCATTGCCAGCCCGACGGCTTGTCTGGCTGCATTTCCACCTGCTGCTGTTACCATGGCGACTGGCTCTCACTTTGGGATAACCCCTCGAATGCTGTGTGGGTAATCCGTTTTTCATTTTAAGTGAGAAAATAAGAGACAAGGTGAAAATTGCACCACTTTGAAAATGTGATTACACCTGAAAAACAAAGAGTTGTATCTACATAGGGGTCTTCTGGTCTTTCACTCACATTGTTCCACTTGCTGCCATCACATCTAATTTATTTCTTTGTAAAGGGCCCCATATTAACTTGTGCCCCCAGAAAGAGCTTCTCTCATTACTTCCTGGCTCGAATTACCTTTTTTTCTGAATCAACAGCAGCTTAACATCCCGACGGAAAATAAAGAAGCAGGACCATATGGCAAACACCCTCTGAAGTCACAACCCTCCCAATTTATTCCTCATCCCCATTAAGTTGAATCTAAAGAGTATGTGTGAGCAGGGTGGAAATTGGCTAGTCTGTCTAAACATGATGGCCCTTGGAGCACAAGATCCAATTTTATTATCATCTGTTCATTAACATTGGGGCCATTTTGTCCAGTAAATGTGACTTTTGTGGAAGAGAAGGCACTGAGTGTCTGCAAATGGACCTCAAGTATGATTCTGCAAGGGTTGTCAGAAAGAAAGAACCAGAAAGAGGGAGAAAAGGAATGAGAAAGTGGTGGAATAATTTGCTAGTTGGAGGAATTGTGGAAGGAATTTCTGATAGTCTCATTTGTTTTTCAGATGTGGAATCGTGGATTTAAATGTACTGACAGCTGAGGAAAAGCAACCAGCACCGAAACAAGACATATTTGGAGGCAAGCCTGCATAGAAATGTTTGTTTATTGTCGATCATCTTTCTCGAACTCATTGCTGGGATTTCAGCCGTGGCAAATTTGATACATGCACCTGAGTAGCATAATTATTCACTGTGAAGTAACTCAAAATGTGACATCTATTGCCGATTTGATTGGCTATCAGATTTATAATTTATCTAAGGGCATTGCTGGAGATATTCCATGTGAAATGCAAGTTTTTCTTCAATTATTCTTTATTATTAAAGCGTTGAACAGAAGCTATCATGCTTCATAAGGCTTGATGAATAAATAATCAGACCTAGCATGACATTATGTTACACTTTATACGTAGATGACACTTTTCATCCTATCTCACAGCCTGTGTATGTAACTAATAATGAGTTCCTTGCTGCCATGGATAGATTGCTTTGAATTCTGCAGGCAGCCCGAGCCTTGCCAGGATAATCTCTGGTATAAACAAGGACAGGGCTGAAAGATCAAACCTCAGATCAAACTCAGAGACTATGGGCCTGCCATGTTCAAAGATTAACAGGGCTCCTTCTTCAATCAGTCTGCATCTCTCCGTATCTTTCTGCCTCCCCCCGCCTCCCTTTCCTTCTCTTTTCCCTCACCTAATAGCGCCTTTCCTTTACCTGAAATCCTGCCTAAAGACTGGAACAACAGTCAGGACGTTGTACTTGAAATTGATTCTATTTTAGGAGCAGAAGGTTGTTTAAAGTGTTCATACTTACAGTGTGAACTCTTTAAAGAGGACAGGGGCTGCATGGAGCCGATTAGAGGCAGGTAAACTATATAGCTAGTCAGCCCTGAAATAAGCTTTTTATTCTCCCTCTAGCCAACCCAGCCCCTGCAGTTACCCCTCGGCCATATTTGTTCTTGCACTGATCAGGCACTAAACATCCATTGAAATGGAACCTTTGGGTGTTCAGGCAATTTTCTGTTGTGCAAGAGAATAACTTCATGTTTTTTAATTATGTTTGACCTTTTTCTTCAAGGTACAACTTTTACATAACAATCAGTGTTGCATAATGGAGATTTGATTAGTATTAGGAAATTATTTTAGGATGCGTCCGGCACTATAGTTCGCTCTGTTGGTTTGTAATATGTCCACAACAATTTCCCCAGCCTCTAGCTACCACAATATTCGACCCAGGATGCTGAAATTTGGTATGGAGGTCAAGTGTGTGTGAGGCTTTGTGTGTGTACGTGGGGACAGTGATTGCAAACGAGTGATATTACTCAACTGAAAACCCTGCAGTTCTATTTTTTATTGTAAACACATACAGCAAAAATCAAGAGCTTACATACCATGGTGCCTGTTGGCTGCTGTTCGATTCTTCTGAAAGGTTGGAGTGATGGCTTGTTTCAATTTCAACTATAAAGAAACAGCCCATTAGAAAGAAAAGTGTAATATTTTTAAACACACGTATTCACTTTCATTCTCGCATTTACATCACACAATCACATCACTCTCATGTTTGATGGTAAATATGGAGCTAATATAAATAGAAAGCCAGCAGCCTGTTAGCTTAGCCTCTCACAAAGATTGAAAACATGGAAAATGATAGCTTGGTTCTTCCTGAAGGTAACAAAACATATAAGACAAACTCTAATACTCACTAATTAAAAGATTGTATCTTGTTTGTGTAAACCAATTAAAAAAACTCGCTAGCTATCCCCATATGTTATTCTTCCTTGTTTTTAGTCTTTGTGCAAAGCTACGCTAATTGGGTACAAGATATTTCGTATAGGCTACGCTACAGCCATGAGTGTTATCAATCTTCTGATTGACCTCTCAGCTAAGAGAGCAATGTGTATTTCCCCAGAATTTCAAGCTATTCCTTAGAACATAAACCAGGGCTCATGAATATCATTCACCCATTTTTTTAAATAAACTTCCTGTCCTTAAAAATCCCCTAAAAATCCCGGTGTTGTGTCAAATGATGCACCCCCATCATGAAATGCCCCCCTTGTCACGGGAACGCGCATTTCTAAATGACACGTTTACACCTTAAAACGATGTTTAAAACGAAAAGTAAACGTTCAGGGTTTTTATTAATGGTAATTTTCAGACTGTGAGTTGTTTAGTGGTAGCTCATATAGGGTGTTTCTCAATCGCGAGTACGCTTGCTTGGTAGCACATGTCTGCCGAGCATCTTGCTTCAGAAGCGAGTCAAGAATACTTCCTGGCATTCGGAAAACGAAGTGTGGAACACGCTAGCAAGTGTGCAGGTGTGCGTCATATGAGAGGCCCCGCCTTACATCTTCCGCCACAGATTTGGGGAAATTGGTCCGTGCGCAAAGCATTGTGGGGATTTTAAGACCGCGAAGTCTACTCATGTGCAGACTCGATATTTCTCCAAACGGAGTACGCCGGGCTCGGTAGATTTCCAAGTATACTGGAGATTGGAACAGTACTTCGGCGGCACTCGATGACGTAGTATGCTTGAAATAGTGGCTCTGAAGAAGCTTTACTCGCGATTGAGAAACACCCATAGTCTTGATTCTTGTGGTTAAACGTTTCGCTCCGTATTTGATGGTAGTGGTGTCGAAATTCATTCGTCACTTCCTTTTCAGTTTTTTTTTTTTTTAATCTTTTTTTTTTGTTATTATTGTTACGTCCTGTCTGTATACACGTGCTTTAAAATGTATTGTTTAATTCTACATATTTGTCATATAATAATCAAAATATATGTTTACAAATGTTACATAGTCTTTGTCAGCATATTTTTGCCACGTTATGCACCCCTTGCTATCTTACATAATAAAAGTGTCACATTCATGAAACTTGCTCCATTCATTGGTACTAGTCCTACAACTATACCCTGAAAAATGCTTGAGGGTGGGAATAATAGAAACATCTTTTTGGGTGGGGTGCATTTTATGACAGGCCTGGTTATCACAATATGCCCCCCCCCTTGTTATCTTACAAAATAAAAGTGTCACATTCATGAAACTTGCTACATTCGTTGGTACTAGTCCTACAACTATACCCTGAAAAATGCTTGAGGGTGGGATTAATACAAACATCTTTTTGGGTGGGGTGCATTTTATGACAGGCCTGGTTATCACAATATGCCCCCCCTTGCTATCTTACAAAATATAAGTGTCACATTCATGAAACTTGCTCCATTCATTGGTACTAGTCCTACAACTATACCCTGAAAAATGCTTGAGGGTGGGAATAATAGAAACATCTTTTTGGGTGGGGTGCATTTTATGACAGGCCTGGTTTTCACAATATGCCCCCCTTGCTATCTTACAATATAAAAGTGTCACATTCATGAAACTTGCTCCATTCATTGGTACTAGTCCTACAACTATACCCTGAAAAATGCTTGAGGGTGGAAATAATATAAACATATTTTGGGGGGGGGTGCATTTTATGAAACATTCATTTTGAAGATTAGAGTCCAGTGACATGGTAAGCAATCAAAGTCAGTGTGAACAACATATCATATTCATCTTTAACCCTTGTGTTGTGTTCGAAAGCTGTTACCGTTCATGGTGTTCGCGGGTCAATTTTGACCCATGATTTATCTCCATCTCCAAAACACTCCAAAATAATGACCAAACAATCCTGTTGTAATTTAAAGGTTATGAGTTAAAACAATATTGGATTATTTTGGAGTGAATGTTTATTTTATGTGTGATAATGTACACAATTTTAGTATGGATAATATGTCACTTTATTTCTTTATTTCATTCAACATGTATTATTAATTACTGTGTGTATGTAAATGTGTTGGACAATTGCAGGACTAGCCCTCACTCCATATTTGTTTTATTTCTGACTCGGATGTCAAAAATATGTTTATATTAAAAAAAGATGTTTATATTAATCCCACCCTCAAGCATTTTTCAGGGTATAGTTGTAGGACTAGTACCAATGAATGGAGCAAGTTTCATGAATGTGACCCTTTTATTTTGTAAGATAGCAAGGGGGGGCATATTGTGATAACCAGGCCTGTCATACAATGCACCCCACCCAAAAAGATATTTGTATTAATCCCACCCTCAAGCATTTTTCAGGGTATAGTTGTAGGACTAGTACCAATGAATGGAGCAAGTTTCATGAATGTGACACTTTTATTTTGTAAGATAGCAAGGGGGGGCATATTGTGATAACCAGGCCTGTCATAAAATGCACCCCACCCAAAAAGATGTTTGTATTATTCCCACCGTCAAGCAGTTTTCAGGGTATAGTTGTAGGACTAGTACCAATGAATGGAGCAAGTTTCATGAATGTGACACTTTTATTTTGTAAGATAGCAAGGGGTGGCATATTGTGATAACCAGGCCTGTCATAAAATGCACCCCACCCAACCTACAGACAGGACGTAACAATAATAAGAAAAAAAAAAAGATTAAAAAAAACAAGGAAGTGACAAATGAATTTCGACACCACTACCATCAAATATGGAGCGAAAAGTTTAACCACAAGAATCAAGACTATATGAGCTACCACTAAACAACTCACAGTCTGAAAATTACCATTAATAAAAACCCTGAACGTTTACTTTTCGTTTTAAACATCGTTTTAAGGTGTAAACGTGTCATTTAGCAATGCGCGTTCCCGTGACAAGGGGGGCATTTCATGACGGGGGTGCATAATTTGACACAACACCGGCACTGACACATAATAGCGAAGTCAGTGCTCAGGTTGCAGCACAGCAACTTATCGATTTTGAAAATCATATTATCTGTTCACTGGATAATAGCCTCTACTCCCATTGAATGTTCTATGTACATTGACTTGCATCCTCTCAGGGCACAAAGCTCAATCTCACAGCTCCAAATGAGTCGCAAACCTTTAGAGAATGTGTGTAGTTCCTGCAGAGTAAGCGGTTTTCAAAGGATGCCTGAGCTATGCCTTCTCCCTGGGTAACTGAGACTTGACTACAAATGGCTCTCTGTGTAGCACTGTGTGTTTGAGTCAGGGCCTTGCCTGGTACTACGCACCATCACCTCCATTACACACTGCTTTACCTTCAGACTTACAGAGCTTACAATGTGTCACTGACAAGTCAGAACGAAAGTCACACAGCCTGAGAGGATGTTAGTACAAAGTCCAGGGTAAATAAGTTCAGGGTCTTTGAAAGGCACATTTTAAAAGGTTGATACATGGAAGAACAAATGTTTGAGGGAAGAATGCTTCAAAATATATCTTATATTAAAGACGGGAGGCATAATCAAATATAATTGGTTACTTCCTTCCTTTTAAAAGGCAACGGGTGTCACTGTTTTACTCAATATTCTTTAAGAAATCTTTCTGAATATATGTTAAAGCTTTGGTTAGGTTTTGTGTGTTTTACCTGGCCTACAGATTGGTCCGAAAACTTTTGGTGGCAAGCATCAGCCACCATCATCACTCTTCTTTGGATTGGCAGCCACCCAATTTTGACTGGAGCAATATTACTGAGGTGAGCCTGCTCCTTCTTTGGTGCCTGCATCATATGAGCTCTCTCCCAGCTTCCTATGTGCTCTGGAGGAGAAATAAACCCTGTTTGGAGGGACTCCTGGCTGCCCAGCGAACTCTCACACCGACTGGGACTCCCACATGAAGATGAACCCCTGCTGAAAGAGGGGATCCCTGGCTGTCTCCAGGCACGTCCGGTTGCCTCTTTATGGAGAGCAGGCATGGATGATGTCCGATCACTGAAAGCTGGAACCTGATCATGAACTGGGGCTCTGAGAAGTTCCCTCTCTATTCTCTGTAGGTGCTCCAGCCAGCCGTCCAGCTGTCGTCCTTCAATGGCACTCTGGGGCCGTGGTGGACGAGAAACCCGGGGCAAAGCCTCTCCTTCTGGTATTAAGCTCTCCCAGTAGGACTCATCTCCGGATTTCCTCCAGCTCGGAGCTCTCCGTAGGTGGGCAGCTGGCGTGCGGAGAGTCATCCTAGGAGCTCAGGTAACCAGCCTCGAGTTTCAGCCCACAATGAAAGCCCTTTACAGTAGTGGTATTAATCAGACACCCCTAGCTCAATAGGACTTCTTACCATGAGGCATGCCTGATATGCACTGCGAGGATAGCTAGCTACAAGAATGCAGGAGGTCATCGTTGATCTGTTTTGAGAAGGTATCAGGATTCACATTGCAATTAGAAATAGTTGCAAATATTCTATGTACAAAAACACCCTGCTTTCATTACTCCGCTCCTGTGTTACTGATACTTACCAATCCATCCTCTTTCACTTGCTCCCAACTCTTCATTCCTTGGTGGTTTAGGAAGTAAACACTCTCTGTCTTGTTACAAACTAGGTGCTAGTGGGTACTGTCTCCAGTGAAGCATTTAGCTATGTGAGGGATGCTTTGCCGAACAAAGGACTTACTGAGCGCAAGGGCAGAACATCCAATACAGAGAGGGAGATGGGAAGAGACAGAGGGGTGGGCGGGCTGAAAGAAAAAACTAACACTTGTTGATGCAATGCTAAAAGAAACAATATCTCCATTTAAACAAAGAACATCATTGACATTCAGCATTTTAATTATTAAACCATCCAGTTTGGGTTTTCTGCAATTCAGACAGTGTTGAAAAGAGCAAATCAAACTTTCTGACATTCAGGCGTCCTTACAAATGATAGTGCATCACTAATTAGCAGATTATCCATGTCGTTCCATGAGTCACTTACTGCTTCAGAAATCCTCTTTGTTAATTCCCAGTGTTTATGCTCTTCCCTGTGATCTCGTGGTTGGTGGCTGATGATGAGACCTTATATCCTCAAGCGTCTAACTGAGCCATGTGACATTTGCAAGACTTTCTTTAAAATGGGCCAGTGTCCTCTTAGAAAAATGTAGCATGACCCACATGATGTCCCACAATGCATGAGTGAAGGGTATTCTCAAGATAGAGATATTCTAGCTGGAGGCCATTTTTGTATCTAGCTGGCAGATAAACACAAATCATCAAAGATACAACTTCTTCCTAAAAGGAATTGGCAGTTGCTTGGATGTTTAATTATTTGTTGTGTTTCTCAGTGGATTATCAGTCCTAAATGTTTTTCAAAGCGATTTCAGTGCCACTTGGTGGTATAACATTTTCCAAACATCTTAAAAAGACAGAGATAAGGAAGATACATCTCGAATATCAATTGCCGCGACCTGCTTTAGGACACCTTGTCAAGCTGAGAAGCAACACACAGAAGGAATATGCCATGTTGTAATGCATTTTGCATATTTTTGTCCTATTCACTTGGAAAACAACATCAAAACAAATCAAAAGCTCAATTGAGTAAGAGACATTTAAACCAGGTTTAAAAAGGGTCTTGGAAATGAAAATAACCTTGAAAGCGGCACCGCCCTCTGCTGGCAATTCTCCAACACGACAAGTGGAGAAAGTGAGCAAATGAGGGCATGGGGTCATACGTTTGAAAGACTGCTCTAAAAGATGACATGTCACCGTAAGATGCAATATTTGTGCTAACAAGATAAATAATGGTGAGCGGATTCAAATGTGTGCATCAGGTGCCTCTGTCCGATGGCTTCTATTTCACACCTGCAGCTCAGTAATAACTCTTATTACACATCACTACTCCGAATAGTTTGGCTCCCGTAGATTCGGCAAACAAGAAAGAAAGAACACAGGAAATGGAAAAAGACAGCATGGACACAAATGTTGTGGTTGAGCTTATCAAAGGAACAATGTCTGTGTGTTTTACCATGGGAAAACAACATAGAGGAAAATATTGCTGCAGGAAAAATATCTATTTAGGAATACTGTACTAACTGTTTTAATAGGATTAGAATAAATTGGAACTTTATGTTTGTAATTTACTATTCATTTATTTATTTCAAGCTGAGTGAAGCATAATAGTCATATTATTGACAACAGCTTAATTGTCCCCAACAGTTATAATATTCCTATAAAGAAAATAAAAAGCATTTTCTCCAAACTATAGGCACTTTCACACCGCAGTACTTTTCCCACAAATTGGTTCATCAGAACTTAGTTCATGAGAACTCTTTAGTTCTCATGAACTAAGTACAGATCGCGTTCACACCGGAATAAGTCCCTGAGGGAGGATTAGGCAAATAAAGCCGCTGACGTCACTTCTTCTTCTTCTTCTACTTTGGGTTTACTGGCAGGCCGCAAACAACTTCACGGCATATACTCATCATGGATGTATAATAAGAACCGTATACTGCCACCCGAAGTCCCCGGCCGGAAGTCCCCGGAGTTGGGGACTGGCTTGTTGGGACTCCCAGCAGCTTCTACTGAAGCCTTCCGTGTAAATCGCCAGAACGCCGACACCTCCTCATCTCCACCGCTCCCATGTTTTCTTTTGTGTTGCCATAAGTTATGCCCTTGCCACACGAGGACGATAACGCAAACGGACTGCAATCGTTATCAAAAAAGTCTTCCGTCCACACGCAACAGGCACCAGAAACGTGTCCGTTCACACGAGACCACTCGAAAGCGCTGGAGACGCTGTAGTACATATGCCAGGCCTGTAACGGCACGTCCACACGGCGGCGTGCGTTGAAGCTTCAACGCTTCTGCCCATTCACTTTGAATGGGGTGACGTTACGCTTTGCTGAACTGCATTGTGGGAGCGTTGCTTCGCTTTGCTCGCTTCAAAAGTTGAGCAATGTTCAACTTTTGAAGCTTCGGCGGAAGCGTCAGCCAATCAAATCATATGCCAGTACAAGCTCTAGCCAATCAAACCGCGTGCTTGTGTGTCCGGGGCGGGAGATTCATGTGATTGGTTGTTGGTCGAGTTTCAGACAAGCTCACCGGCAAGCTTCAACGCACGCCGCCGTGTGGACGCGGTGTAAGTGGCGCTGTAGTCCTGCACAAAAGCAGTGAAGAAGACTTCCCGCGCATGGTTGCCCTTCTGTTTATTCTCCGCTGTGGACGCTCTGGCTCTTTTTCTCCCTCCCCGAGACAAGCGTTTGCTCCTACTCTCCGGTAGTCCACCAGCAGATGAAAAACACCCACCTCTCCGCCTCTTCCAAGGGACGAGGGAACCGTGCGGCAGAGTTTCAGTTAGATTTTTTTTCGCCGGTCAACATGTCCGTTAAAGTTTAAATCTTCCGGACAAAATTAGAAAAGTGCCGGTCAGATGTCTTCTTTGTTATTTATTGAGCTTTAAAACAAATTAATAACGACTCTATATAATAATATAAGAATAAAAAACGGAGCCTCTCTTTTCCTCCCCCTCTTCTGAGAGCCCAGCAGCTGATCTCTGAGCAGGAGAGGTGGGGAGAGGCGGGGCTATTGCGTCATCGTTATCAGGACATGATCATATTCGTATAGGCGTAAACACGGAGCCGTTTGCCCCCCCAGAGCGTTTCGTTTGCAGATCTACCCACCTAGGGACCCGTTATCGTTATCGTTATCGTTTTCTGCGTTTCCGTGTCGGCCTCGTGTGGCCGAACCGTCTATCTGATAGAGAACTGTAGCAGATACGACCGTTATCGTCCTCGTGTGGCAAGGGCTTTATGGCGCATTTCCATTGCAGCGCGTAGCTCGCTTTAAGCGTGCCGTGTCGTGCCGTCCCCTTTTTTGGTTGTGCTTCCACTAGGCCTCGTTCCGGCGCGGCACGGCGCGGGGCCACTTTTTCCCCTCTTTTCTGGCCCTAGAAAATTGTGGTTCTATCGGGGCCAACAAACAGGGCTGAGTCGGTCTGAGTATGCTAAACTAGAGAGAGGAGCGCTGGCAAGAGGGCTAGAACTACAACAAGATGGACATATTTGACCGTGATTTAATTGTAATACACGTTTCAAAATGATGCCGAAGTAACAACATACTGATACCGGTTAGTAAAAACCATGAATTAATGCTTTGTCAAGTCTGCAGACAGACGGCAGGCGAAAAACCTTTTAAAATTCGTGTTTTTTCTAGATGGAGATTGGCTAAGCTAACGCAGTATATGCCCCGACCGTCCACACTCACAACAACGGCCTATACAGACATAAATAAGGCAGCGACTGTATTCACCATGACACAGGCAGTCTGTGGTGTGTACTTGTTTAACTTTTGTCGAGTTTCTGAACATATATAAGGAGCTGTGAGCTCTGAGTGCTCACAGCTAACGGCTGTGTTGTGTTTCTGGATTTCTCATTGAAGATGACGTCACGGCTCCGCCTACACTGCGTTACTATAGTAACTACCCCAGTTCCTAAACTGTAATGGAAGCGCAGCATGAAGTGAGTCGGCCCTGTTAAGGCCCAACGCGGCCAAGCCGTACCGAGCCGTACCGAGTGTGGCCGAGGCCGACCGTGTAGTGGAAATGCGCCATTAGTCTCTCTGCGTTTGTGCGCTGGGCTAATGCTAATAATGCTAATGCGAGGATAATAAAATGGCGGCTTCACAAAACCTTTTGGGAGTTTTACTGGGCGTGGTTTGCAATCCGCCCAGCCAATCAGAAATAGGAACCTTTTTCTCCCACAAAAGTCCCTGCTCTCTAGCAGGGACGGAAAAGGGGGTAAAACAAGGTTCTCATAATTAACTAATTTTAGTTCTGGATTTTTTTGGTGTGAACGCAACGTTTCAGAACTATATCGGAACTAAAGTGGGAAAAGTACTGCGGTGTGAACGCGCCTTATAACAACTTATTATTTATGCACCACATTCCAACACCACTCTTTACTTTTGACTGACTTATTTTTTTACTCAATATACTGTATCTTCCATATCTCTGTGTACATTTACAATTGCTACTTGTAGGCCAGTATTAGTGTAGCCTTTGTTTTTATATAAGTTGTTATAATCTTACATAAAACCCTTGTTTTTTTGGGGTATTGCATATCATTTGTAAATGTTAAGCATATATATATATATACAGTAGAGAAGTATACAAAAATAAAACTTATTTTTTTAATTCACAGTAGCCTTAAAGTTAAAGAAAGATGACTATGAAATAAAAGTAATGTATACAAATAAAACATATAAGAGCATAAAGTATGCACTATTTGTATTTGTGTATTTTATGATTGAGATGACCCAGCGAAGCTCTTGATGCTCACCTACCGTTTTATCTTTCACTTGTTTATGTCATATTTATAATAATATGCTCCTGTAAACGTTAATAAAGTTAATGTATCATACGTATACAACTTTTAATCGGTCTTGTAGCACTTTCCGCCTCAGCGGGAGTTTAGCCGGACGGACTCTTCTGTATGGAGGCTGAAAGTTATGTTCCCTTCCTCCCCCTTGCGGAGCGTCCTGTCACTGGTTGAAAATGGCTGCTCGGAGTGGTTCCCCAAAGCTCAGAGAAAACTGAAAAAAGTCCTGATAAATAACAACTGGTCACTTTTGGACCCTTTTCTAACAGGCTACACGACAACTCGGGAAAGCCTCGACACGGAGAATGTCTCGCTGGGTGCCCACTAAGAAGGAAAAGTATGGAGTTGGTACGTAAGAAAACTTGCATGCTCCATCGTTAGCTCGTCCTAGCTCTCTGCTCTCAGATTGCACAAGTTTGGGAAGGATTGTGATTAGAAAGCGACTGGTTGTTTTGTTTCTCGTGTGGCTGTACGCGGGACTTGTGTGGTCAAATGTGCCTTAACTGTGCGAATGCAAAGTTTAAGTGTCGGTTATTTCCCTGCTAGTTTTGCACGAAACGCAAAACAAGGAATGTCTATTGTGAGAAAGAGCTCTGTGTGTGGATTGGGAATTGTTAGAGGCGCGCCTAGTTGTAGCTCTGTTTCCTGTGTAATGGGGCCTCCGCTACAAACTAACTAGCTAGTAACAGGCTACGCACAACTTGTATGTGTTTAGTTGTCTTGTTGTTTGTGTTTACGTCTCAGTCTTCTACGCGGGAAAAACTTTTGTTTTGTGGGTATTTATTGTCATTCCTCAAAGGATTTGAAACCAGGCAGAGCACTCTCCCGTTTAGCTTCCACTTTCTCCTGTGGGGCATTATTCAGCAACACTAAACATATATCATCACAAAGCAGCTTGTATTACTGACGTTATTTTAGAAAATGCTACAGGGGCATTATTTAATGTGTTGCAACTGTAGAACCGACATGGATATTATGAATAGCCTATTTACTTGTGTTTGAATCACTTATTTTACTCTCAGTTTGAACAATACAGTTATATAATCTGTTTCTGCACTATGAGTAAGTACTTTCCTGCAGACGCGGATAAACCATTTTATTTGAACAACTTAATTCTAAATAATTTGCATCAAACTGCAGTGTTTCTTTTTATGAAAAATTGGCCCCAGGGACCACAGACTCTGTAACTACTATTTGCATTAGATTTGATTTTTGAATACATTTCCATAACTGTTTGCACAGCAGATCACACACGCTTGTAATTACGTTTTTTGTATTTCTCTTGTTCAGAAAAGATGTATCTTATATAAAGACAACTTAAATTAAGGCAAGAAAAACATTTAAAAAGATGATATATCGGAAAATATTTTCTTTTGTTTGTTTAACATAGTGTGAAATATGACAATAATTTAGTTTAACAAGATAGCTGTGCTTGAAATAATATCATCATCCATTCAGATTGTTCTGGGTAGCCCCTGAAACATCCTGGTCCTGTACAGTCACCACATCAAATTACATGTTTTTTTCCGGAAGAATTTGGTTTTGGACAGTGTTAGTTATTTCTAATGTCTGCTATGTACCCCGCCACATGCATACTGAGTCCCTTTTAGCTTTCTCCATTAGTGGGAGCGAGGGCTTGCAGCTGTGTGAGGGATGCTGATGCTGTTTGATGGATGAGTTCAGCAGGTTACACCAAAGCTCATCTCGCTCTGCAGCTTCCAAATGAGCTCTGTGCTTTTCAGTCCATTCCACGCTGTATGAGCCTGCTGTCAATTTGTCTTGAGCAGATATGGCTGGCTATGATTTACAAGGGTGCAACTAACAAATATTTCCATTATCGATTATTCCGCTGGTTATTTCAGATTGAACAGTTCTGGTTTACATTAAGTGCGTGTGAGACTTCTTTACAATAATGATTGCTTGGGTATTTTCTCAAATACGTGGAAGGTCTTGACAAATCTTAAGTTCCCACTGAACTCAAGAGAGGATGAGTCATAGTGGAAAGAGAGGCAGCTGCCACATCACTGCTGCAAAGGATTGATGGCAGTGCACAGCCATTGCAGTTTTAATACTTCATGTGTTGACCAAGTTGCACTAATGAGCACTTTGTGTTCGCCCTCGTTTGTTGGCAGTACTCACTGTGGACCTGTTCCTGTTTCAGCAAAAACTTTAGTCACACCATTTACTACTCTCATAATGGCCCCATGGCTTTATTAGTGTGTAGGAAAAGCGTCCCCTTTAGACTTTTCACAGCGGTATTAATAATAAATGCTACTGTCTTCTTCCATAGAGCAGAGCAGTGATAATAAAGAACTTTGTTATCATAGCAGCAGATTCATATTACAGCACTTTGATGATTGGGGAAGCAAGGCTTTGCACAGTAGCTAGATCCACCAAAGCAAGCAATATTGGAAATTGAACCATAATAGATTTGTCTCGCAGTAATAACTGCGAAAAAAATATGCATGCATAAAATATTCATGCGTTCTTTTTCCTGGCTGCTTGTGTAGTTCTCTGATGGCCCTTATGTCTGGCAACCAAAGGCCTCACCAGCTCATTATATTCAGCTCTCTTTGTGAACCCAAATGATTGGTTGTGGTTAGAATTGGATAGTGAAATATTTTTCAGTCATCTTATATATTCTGTAGTCTATAAACTGGAGAAGTTTGAACTCAATTATTAAACATTGTTGGAAAATCCCTAATTGTTTCAGCAATGATGATAATGTTGGCGGAGGTGGCGAAGTGGGTAGGGACTTGGGTTGGCAACTGGAAGGTCACCAGTTCAAGTACCAGTAAGATCAAGTGCTACCGAGGTGTCCCTGAGCAAGGCACCGTTCCCTACACACTGCTCCCCGGGTGCCGTTCATAATGGCAGCCTAACACTAGGATGGGTCAAATGCAGAGAAACTATTATGTAGTTTAATGCAGTGTAATGACAATCAAAGTATATATTAAAAAAAAAAAAAAAATCTGTGTTTCCTAGTCTTCAAAGCTGTGTTTTTTTTGTAATTTGTGGCATAATTTTTAGGATCTTCTACAATGAAATGAACACTTAAGGCCCGTTCGGCTACCCTTTTCTATCTTTTTCTTTTAAATCCTTTTCGACCACCAATATCCATCTAAACTCCTTAATATCAAATTATGAATGTCATAATATTTGATTTCATCAACATTGTCACACCCTAGCTGTAGTGAGTAATGACAACTCTGTGCTTCCTTGTTCTAACAGCAGTAGTGCAATTCAACTAGTTTGAGTATTTCTATACTGCTTTTAACTTCTACTAAAATATATTTTTACGGCAGATAGACCTCTTACTTTACCATTGACATTGACTTCATTTCGAGGCCCAATGGCTACAACAGTATGACTAATATTACCCTTGATTCTTTAAGGACTTCTTCTGTACTTCTAAAGGTTGAGGCTTATTTTGTCTTTGCAATAATACTGTAGAAGATGGATAGGAGAGGAAAAGATAGGAAACAAAATGCAACAATGACATTCAAAAATGGGCCGCTGCAATGGCACCAGTGGCACCAGTTTTATTGCCATTTTTACCTACGTTAAGGATCTGATTCTTCCATCACTGGGCTATTCAGGCATCGGTTTGTGTTGTAAGACTTGTTCCCACTGAATAAGGTTTGGTATGTTTGCAGCTTGACTTGATTTTGGAAACTCATGTTCTTAATGCGTCTAGAATCCTCCTTATCCCACCAGAGGCAACACACATTATTGCTTTTTACATTGTTTCTCAGGGTAATTGTTACCCTGAGGCATTAGCTCTACTTCCTTCTCCAAACAATGTCTTCACTTCCACTGGCATGTTCAGAATGCTGCCCATCAGACCGCAGTCAACTCCGCTGATCTGCTGAATTGTCGGAATTAATTGGCATTCATGAGGCAGTCGCACAAAAACAGAATTATTGACTCACTTCAAATGGAAGTTAAGGTTTTTCAGGCTCAGGGCCTTACCTCAATCTTTGACCCCTTATCATATCATAAAAGTGGAGTGAGGCGATCTATTAATCAAATAAATATTAATATCAGTCTTAACCTAGAGCTAATTTTACTACACCGATCTATTCTCGTGACATCACAACCAGCAATAATAAAATGGAACAGGAAGTAGTTATTTTCGTGTCATCTCAAACCTGATTTGACGTTTCAGAGAAATGTTTTTCAGTGGCCTTCCACTTCAATGATGAACTAGGTGTTGCTTCATTAATTCAGTTTCATCAGGATGTTTCTGTTCCTTAAGAGTGACCTCAGAGGCTTTTGCTTCTAGAAAATAAAACCAGGAAACACTAAGCAACAGGGCTATTATCTGTATCTACACATCGCTTTAGAGACTTTAAATAACCCTTGTGAGATGTGCTGTCATGACAAATGTTTTCCACCTCTCTATGGGTTTCATAATACCATATCAGAACTAAAAAGTTCACTAGTACAAAATCCAGTCAATTTGTTTTTCTCTCCTGGCTTGCAGTTGCAGGTTTGGTCGGTAAGGACATGCTGCTTCCTGTAGGTTAGTTCACAGCTTATCTAAGGTGACAATTGGACACACGCATACACACAAGCTCTAAATGTGACACTCTCTGGTGTGGCTATGATTCATATTTTAAACTGGTGTGTGGCAGACTGCAGGCCAATAGGACTGACAACCCTAGACAGCTCTCATTTGGAACATGTTAGCGGTGAGTGACACATTCGGAGAAGAAAATAGAGACGTCTGAAGCCGTAAGTAATTTGTGAAGCCCCCGCCCTGCACCTAAACAAAAACCATCTCCCACCCACAACTGCGGTAAGCTCACAAATATGGTTGCAATTAAAACACAGTCTCGGTTACTACATAAATTCTAACCATGTGTTTAAAACACCCTGCCTCGTATTTTACACAGATCTTATTGCCTTGGCTGAAGCTATTTGCTGTACAATTTGAGAGGGTGAACTTTGTGTCATTCCCTTTTATCACATTACTTCTTGGTTTAATATGCGAGGATTTCCTTTTATTACGTTTCATTGAGAACAGGTCTCGCGTCTGCTTGAAGAACAATACATATGAAAGGGGGAAAAGTGTGGCTCTTGTCATCGCCGTACTCCCTGCCAGATATCGCAGCTATTAATTCTGACATAACCAAGCATTCTACAATATTAACTACACAGTTGAGTTTTAGAGAAAGAAGGCACCTGATGTCTGTCTCCATCCACTTAAAGTTGTTCCAAGAAAAGAAGCTGAGTTGACAAAATTGGAGTGCTTTTACTACCGTGAAATATAGAAGCTGATTTAATAGCAAGGAGCCAGCAGAAGAAGGGAGCTGCTGTGGAGGGTAGCAGAAGAGTGGGGATTTTGTCTTATCGGGAGGAAAACAGTTTCATCTTTGTTTGGTCTCTTACAGCCAGGTGGTGTTTATGATCAGCCACCTTTGCTCATAAATAAAACGGCACATTGCTAGTCTTTTTGCAGCAGAGGGACGTGATCAAATGAAAGCATGCGCAGAACCACGTTACTATTCTAGCACATACTTCCTTTGGTTTGGTGACCAATAAATGTTTTTATTTAGCACTCACTGTGAGACTCTTGAGCGATCACCTGGCGCCTGAGAACTAAGCTAACACTATTATTTCCAATTTATGAGTTTGTGCATCATGGCGTTGGATTGTTTGTTTTTGCCCGTGTGCAGAATACTGCATACAACCTCCACCTGGGAACTCATTCTGCTCTAGTTTTCCCCCACATTTAACTGTGCTGCACTTATTGAGCGGCTGTACAGACGTGTCAACACAACACCTTCCCCTTTCTTTTAGCCCTGCATCATCTGTAAAACTTGATTTGTGACTTTATGAGTTTATATGCACGTTCACTTGTGGTGTGAATTAGCTCACAGTTTGAGATAGCTGTGTGCTAGTAATTCTTACATTGATTGGCTATTGTAAAATGTCCCTTTAATGGGTTACTTTTGGTATTTGTTATCGTATAAGTAAATTAAGCTTTGTAAGCTAAATTATTTAGTTACAATTTTAAGGATCTCATTGTTTTGGACAGGGACTAACACTTATAAGTGGTATTTGCAGTTTTCTTTCGGATTTCACTTCCACTTGTTTCCAAAAGGTTGTCTTCATGTCATTGCTCTTTTCTTTCTTTTTTCTGCCATTGAAACTGGTGACTTTCAGAAGAACTACGCTATTGTGTTGCGCACCAAACATTGATGGGTGATGGAAAACGCATCACAAACTGTGTGTGTTTTTTTCTTTCTTGAATGTCGCCACAGACACCCAGTTTGTAATTCTGCCTGCAAAATGCAAGGGCTTCCATCAGTTGGCATCGGATAGTGACTTAACATACCTTTTTATTTAAATGAAAACCTTTAAAACAATCTTTTTAATGCATTGATGATATACTCTTTAAGTATTCATTAGTCTCTAAGTATAAGAGAAAACTTTGCCCATCATCTTCCTCTTCTCTCTTTTGGGGGTCAGTACGACTTTGCTGTTATTCATTTTGAAAGAGAATCATATATTAACTATGGGCCACGCTGCTTGGTGAAGCAATTCTAATAGTACAGCTCCCGATGGCTTGCTGTGAGATGGTAGCTAAGACAAATGACAGCTGGCCTATTTAATCAGTGCATAGCTAAGTGGTTCCACACGATTCCTTTTTGGCTCTCCACCACTGAAACAAAGCTGGAACACTTCTGCATCTTGTTTTGAGTGACGCTGTGATCAGAAGGGTTGACATGGAAGGAGCATGAAGCGGATACACAGCTGGAAATTTGATTTATAATTACAATGCAGTTCACCCAGTATTTGCAACCATATTTGTTTACTAAGCCAACGTGCGCAACCTTTTGGCAACAAAACAACGAGCTGCTTCAGTGACAAAGAAAAAATTCCATCTCGAGAGTGCTAAACATTTAATGTCATGACTCAGGAATCAGAAATGATTCAACACCCTGTGTAATCATTTTGTGTAGCCTTTGTAAGGACCTTTTGTCCTCATTCTTGATCTCGGCTGTTTTTGTCGTAGGATACAGAATAATGAGTTACAGAAATGTGTTATATAGACCTAAAGTACTCCTAAGAGCAGACTTTACTTAATGGTTGCTCAGTAAATGCAATTGGTTGCCTTTGGTGGTAGAAGATGACACAATTTGACTTTAAAAGCAAACTGACTTTGTAGTGAAAGGTGACACATGTAGGGATGAACGTGCGTGGACCTCAATGACAATTGCAATGAGCCGTGATGGTCTTTCTGGGCAGTTTGTCAAAGGCAGCGAGACATGAAGAAGAAAGGACACACACATGGGTTGATCATATATGATGAGCGCGATTGGCTGGGCTACACAGGCAGGAGGTCTCCAGTACCCAGAGTATTGATTGCAGACGTGCCAAGCAGCCTGTGCATTGTCTGAAAGGAGTCCTGCTGTGCTGCTTCTGCTAGCCTGACAGATGGCTAATAATGGTGTGTAACATGTCAATGTGAAACAAAGGTCACTGATGCAGACATGGCTTATTACATAATTTAGAGTCAGCAGGATGAAATTGATATAAAAGAACCTTTTATCTGCCATATTTTTATCAGGCAGGCTATTGACATGGTTGTAACAAGTCGTTGGTTCATACTCTTAAACAGATTAGGTTAACACCTGACTACTTTCATCTATAAGACATCAACAATGAACTATGTGTGTTGATGACTACTGGCAGGAATATGAAATCTCTACAGGCTTATTAAAATAAAACACTTATACTTTATGACAAAGTAAAACATTTCTTTATTATGGCTGCATGGGAAAATTACTTTTGATTTAAAAAAACGGTTTTAATGTATCTTCCCTATGGATTGCTATTAATTTATAATGTGTCCCCCTGCTTACAAGCTATCATCTACTTTTAGTTGTACTTTTAAAATACTCTCCCACAAAAGCATTGATTTCCTTAGATTAGACTTTTCTTCATAGGAGACACTATGTGAAGAGAATGGTCAGCACAACTGCTTTATGGAAACACGGTTTAACGTAGAGGATAAAAACTAGAGGGAAGAATTGGCAGGGAGTGCAAGGCTGTAAACCCACTCTGTGTTTAGTATTCGTAGCATCTTCTAGCTGACCACTGGCGGAGGCTTTATTCTAGCAGAGTGATGAGCTTGCAGCTGAGCTGTAGCTGTGCCAGGACCTCCTGTCTGTCTCTGTGGGTCAAGTATGGGCTAAAAGAACGGGCTCCCTGGGAAAACTCACTTCCCAGGTACCTCAGAAGACTAGCTGTAGGCGGTTGGCAGGTATGTCTTGGGTTGTATGCAGAGTTAAAGTCGAGTGCCAACAGCATCAACTTACAAGCTGTTATTAAAGTCCCATGAGCTAGAGGATATTCTCCACTGAAATGATTTATTGTGCCCGAGTTAACTTGCCCAGAGTTATGTTTTCCAGTCATTATACTCTATTGGTTTTTGGTCTTCTAATCCCACATGTTGAGATACTTGCCTAGCAGAAATCATAGTGCTCAACAGCTATGGGGCTATTCAGTTTATAGAAATGTCAGCATTAATATCATCTGCAGCCCATTAATGTTGCATTCGTCACCTCTAAAATGTCCCGTGGGTTGTTTTGGGGACTCGTAATGGAGGTGTCAGTCATTGATTGTGGTCGCAGTCGCGCTTGGGATTGCCACGTGCGGCAAGAGACAGCCTTTCAGTACGCCTGGCATTTGATGAAATGGCCTTTTGTGAGTGTGTGTGTCTCTGTGTGTGAGTGTGTTAGTGTGTGTGTCTGGCTAAATACATGATAAAGTCAGAGCGATGCAGCTCAGATGTTGGTGTTCCCTGCAGGCAGTTTCAGATTTCAGTGAGTGGCAGCTCTGCTCTCTGATCAACCTTTAGGGATCTAGATGAAGTCGTCTCACTGCGGTAGCTGACACCTCAGTTTCCTTGAGAAACAAAAAAGAAAAGACCGAGATTCTGGGAACATGGAAAGAATTTTCATTGGGCTATCGAGTTTTCTACCTGAGCTTTAAGACTTACACTTTCTTCAGTATGTTGATATGACTAGGTATTAACTTCATTAACAACTAGTCTGCTGATTACTAATCTATAAAACGTCAGATAATTGTAGATAATTTCAATCACAGTTCCCTAAAGCAATGACTAAAATGATTTACATATTTCTTATAGATATTATTTTAGCTCTCCTGAAATTGCATAACAATTCAACATTTGAACAATTTAAATCTGTCAACACTAGGGATGCTCCGATCGATCGGTCACCGATCGAGATCTGCCGATACTCACTCTCTACCGATCGATCGGTGCTCTCTAAACATGCCGATCGCGAGGGCCGATCGCATGACGTAAAATACATGACACTTTTCTCTGTACGCGGCAAAACAAGCTCGCCAAAATGGCTTCACCGGTCTGGCATTATTTTAAGGTGTCCGAAAAAGACAGTAAAATAGCAACGTGTGTGAAGCAGAAATCCTGCAGCTCCGCCCGCTGTGACGGAGCTGTGAGCGGAGCGAAACACACACGAGTTAGACCTAACACACTTAGCTATGTTATCTACCTCTGGAACAAGCTAAACTAGTTATAAATATGTGTATTCTTCACTGTCGGCCTCACACATTACTGGATCAGCGAGCTGCATGAGACGATACTGACGGGCTGTCAGGAGAGGGAGAGAGGGGGAGAGAGAGGGAGAGGGAGAGAGAGGGAGAGAGAGAGAGAGAGAGAGAGAGGGAGAGAGAGAGAGAGGAAAAGAGAGCACTTCCGCTCATTTCTCCCGTGGTATTATCCAAAGTGAATGTAAACTTGAATAATATACATAATTTGAATGTAATAATTAAGTTGATTGTTGTTTGTGGAAGCTCTAGTGAATGAGCCCCATTAACTGAGTTTTAAACATCACTTTAAATAGAAGATTTAAAGTGATGTTTAAATCTTCCATTTAGGCCCCGCCCACTCGATCGGAACGGCGATCGGTATCGGCCGATACTGATTCCGGCGATCGGCCCCAAAATTGGCGATCGGAGCATCCCTAGTCAACACCAGCTTATGAACAGTTTATACCGTCATTTATACAGTCCAGCTGATAAAGAGCAATTTGTTTTTGTTACAATAGTCACATTTGTGACGCAAGAATTTTTCACAGACTTCCTTTGAGCTTCATAAGTGATAATAGTGACGTAAGGGTTCTAGTAAACTTAATCAAAATATATGAAATGCTTTGAAAGGATGTTGAATAAGCAGTTGGGTGCAAATGTCAATACACTTGCTGTGGTTAATTTCTCAGAAATCCTGATATTTCTCATTAAAAAGAACGGTAGTCACTAACAATTATAAACTCTTTGTTCTGTAAAAAACCCCCACCAAATTTAGACCATGATTCCAGCCCGAACATATGAAAATGTAAGCCTTTGAGTGCATAATCAGAACAGTCATGCTTTTTGCACCTCTCAGAAGTAAGAGTAAATAATTTCTCTCCTTGTTATCAAACCACGACAGTCCTTGTGAAACCAAAATCAACACCTTTCAGCAGCCACGTAACCTATTGAAAACTGAAAGAAAATAAATATATAAGGCTCAGAAAACTCAGCAACCTGGCCTATAAATATATCATTATATGCATATTGTTATTTATTTGCTGCAGGGTGCAAATTGTTTCCCGAGAATTCGCGTCTGGCCTCTGCTACTCAATTAGGCTGTTAAATGAAACAATTGGCGGGGTAGTAAACTTGTTTTTTACATTTCATTTGATGAGGACATTGTAATATCACAAAAAAATGCATCTGCGCTTGTACGGATGTATGGTTACGACTTCTCTACTGATTACACGGTTGCTTTTTGAAAAGAATGCAATCCTGCAATTGGCCTTTGTGAGCCATTCAGCAAGCGAATATATCCAACAGTCATTTATTCGGAAAGGGTTCACAATGCCCTGCGTTTTAAAGGCTCCATGATGATAGTGTTAGCGGCTGGTACTCTATACATGCTTTTATAACAAGTGATCATTTGCAATCACTGGGAGAGCAGTGAGGTGGCTAATTTCCACAGCTTAGGATATTAACGCCAAATAAATTGTTGGATCGTTGTTGTCCCTCGGTTATAAACCAGTTGATGTGGGGGTCAGTGGATTACACTGGAAGCTAATGGCCTTAATCTACTCAAGCAATTGAACACATTTTAGAGGTGTGCATGTTCTAAAGTAGAGCAGGTATATCAGGCTAATATTAGGCAGTATATTCTTCAGTAAATCAGAGCAAAGAGTTAGCGCTGCAGTGCTCCGTTATCCGTCTTTTGACCGTTCCTCACTGCAACAATGCCCTCTCTGGCTTTTCAAATGGTTTGACAGTTTGATGTTGGCAGTTTGAAGCAGTCCGTGACTGCAGGCAACCTTTTCTAACATTATTACTGATTTTCCTGTCCTTATTCTTTTCTGTTGGACATATCAAAGTGCTGATGCTGTGCTGCTCTCATCACTGACCGTGCTACTTCTGCTTCAGTAAAACACAGCCTCAGCTTGTGATTATAAATAACAGCATGAAGAACAGGTCGCGGCCATTTCCTGTTGCTTATTTCGTTCTACTTGCACTGCTAAACCATCTGATCGAAGTACTGTGTCATATGTTTGTCATTGAAGTCATATTTCTGGCGCCACCCTAGAGGTTTCAAAGTAAACCTGCTGAGTCAGTTGCAGAGTTATAACATATTTGAAGGTAATTCTGTGCTCATTAGCATGCGTATCACAAGAGATGTAACGAAGGGCAGGAAATAATTAGCCACTTCTTGCTGTGCATGAAGCTAGTCTTTGTTGATACTGCCAATTCACTTTCTCATGCTGTGTTTTGGGGTAAAGATGGTATTAATACAACCATGTGGATTCTTTTCATTGTTTAACAAACGATGCATATGAAAAGAGGCCTATTTACTGTTTTCATGATTTTCATATCTGTTGTCGATGAGTCATAGAGAAAGTGATACTGCGTATTCATACCAAACTTCAGGAGATGTTTGTGCACAATGCAGACATACTAAGCAGGAACACACCGATGCAGATACTTGTACACTGCCACAAATAACACCAGAGACCCCTGTGTGAGAAACTCTGTGTGAAGAGCTCGGTGCTCCGTAATGAGCTGCGTTCGGTTCTCTCTCCCTGCTGTATTGGGAAGATGATTTTCAATTAAAGGCCCTGCAGAGGCAATGGAAGCAGAGTTATCGGCCTGCATTAGACAGTACCCTGAGGCCCATGTTGGAGCACGGTGACAGAACGTTCTGCCAAAAGGTATTACTGCTGTTGGCATCCAGATCTGGTACGTCGTCGTTTTCTTCACCTGCTCCTACCTTCATTTGATTTCTTCCTTCAGCACTAAACCCTCCCACATCCTCTGCTCTACAAGTTTAAATGGTTGCAGTGTTCTGTTTCTCAGTTTACCTTAAAGTGGACCTATTATGCTATATTGGAAAAATATATTGTAGGGCCATACCTATACAAAACATGTCTGTGAAGTTTTTTGCTTAAAATACCAAACAGTTCACCCATTGTAGCCATGCCTCATACTGCTCATACCCCTCTTTTGCAGCCCTGTTATAGAAACGCAGATTTTGGGTCCTTAGCTTAAAAAAAAAAAAAAAAGAGGAGGCGAAGCTAATGCCTGATCAGAATTCTACCGGAGATAAAGTTAAATTCTGCTGTGATAAAACGCCATCCTGTTCTAAACCACATCAAAGATTATTTCTGAAATAGTATGGAGCTCAAATGCTTTTTCTCTTGTGGGTTTATCACAAGGTGAGTTCCTTTTTTTATTTCCTGCTTTTTAAACACATGTGCTCTACAGTACAGGTTAGCTCTGAGTGTTAGCAAGGCTTGCTAATGTAAACAAAGACGAGATTACGTCCAAAACACGGCAGGCATTGTTTCTGATAGCAATTTTCTGTGGGTCTGCCGCCGATTTGACGTCAGATCGGCAGCAAATCTGTATCCGCTCGTTGTACCCCTATTTTTAAAAGATTTGGGCACGGAGGAAAAGAGAGAGGGTTTTATTTTCTGACGCTGCGTGAGTTCCCCGACGCACTGGGGACACATATTTATGTATAAAAGACATCACAAAGTGCATTTTGCATGATAGGTCCCCTTTAAGAAGAGAGGTATTGTTAATCTTCCTGTAAAGCATCAGTATTTCCTTTTGGCCTACTGGAAAGGCCCTATCTATTGTCATAAAGTTTTATCTGAAGTGGCATTTCCTGCTTGTTTCCAGTCAGAGGGGGGAGGAATCTTGTTCTAATAGAGAGAGAGAAAGAGAGAGAGAGAGAGACAGTCCTGGGGCTTTCCTCTCTCCTAGCTCAGCTGGTGTCGTATTAATTTCAAGTTAATTACAATAGCATTATCTCCATTTTCCAACTGCAAATGAAGCTAAAAGGCTTTAGTGAATATAATTGGTTTAAGAACAAACAGGGTTATTTTGTTGGTATTTCTCAATCCTGGGTTCACGGACTGCATCGCCTCTAAATTAGAACCATCGGGCTCACGTCTTAACGCCTAACTCTCTTAATAAACCCTATTAGGGAGGGACTTGAAATTAATTATTATGTTTCCCCCGTTGTATGTCACCTAGAAAGCCCCTTCCCCATCTGACTGTTAACAACATGCTGTGTCGCTGACAGAGAATGTCTCCCAGTGGACTGAATCACTGTGTATTTTTAATGACATTCTTAGAGACATTCATTTCTTTTACAGTGATTGAAATGATCGTCTCAGAAATAGAAAACAATTACAAAGAATGAGAATTATTGTAATTTCCTAGTTCTTGAAATAGCCTAAGCCTCTCTTTAAACAAAATCTGACTCTACTTGAGTGCTCTCAACATTATAAGTGTTTAGCTGACAATTTCACTTATTGACCTTTTATCTTGTCAGCTGTGAGAGTGACTTTATTCATACACTTATCTCCTGCTAATGGGCTTTGTTCACACTTAACACAATCAATTGGAAGCTTTGACGAACTTTCCCAGAAACCCATATAACACTGTGTTCAGATCAGAATATATATAGAGAATTTGATTGAAAGCTCTAAGCTCTTAAATATTTAGTTACTTTGAGTCCACAGACAGTGAGGAGATGCAGTAGAAACCAGCACCCTTTACCCCCCAGGCCCATGTTATCCTAACAGCACTTGGCAGATCCCTGGAGAATACCTGTCAGCTCAGCAGAGCTCGCTGCAGTCTCACCACCAGCGGGGCTCATCGGGAAAACACAGCAAACACTTTCAACGTCATCTCGCTCAGCTCACATTTGTCCCGTACATTACTTCACCATGATGTATGACAAGGGACTGTTTGTTTTCTACTCCAGTCATGACCTCAAGACTCATTTAGAATATCGTGCCTGTTGGTATGGAATGCCGTTTAAGCCAAAATTATGAAATAAAAGTCCCTTGAAATAAATAAATGTGTATTTAAATTTAAATGTATATATATTTATTGCCTCATTTATTTATTTCAGAATGTATTTCATAACCATATTTGTTTATATATGTATTTATTTAATTTAGGCTTAAACGGCATTCCATATATTGGACATGATGCCAAATTCATACCAATATAGGAGTTCAGAAAATATAAAAACTTGCCCAAGAAATCAGTGATATAATTATGACATGGGTGGGAAAATTGTAGCATCTTCATCATAACAGCTCCAGTCTCTTAAGACAAATGTATGTGTCGCTGAATTAGGGAAAATGTTCAAAATCTAGCGTCGTCTGGGTATTCCCACAATCCTCTAGGAATAAGTTGGTTTCAAACCCCTGTGTACTGCAGTGAGGGGATGCTTTAAAATGAACGAGCACTGTTGTATCCATTGACAGATGCACTAGCTGTATATCAGATGTAGTCTCATGCTCTTAAGTAGTAAGAGGTATATCATTTTACACATCAGTCATTTACAGTCAGATATATCCTTTAGAGAATAAAGTATGTGTGTGTGTGTGTTCATTTGTGTGTGTGTTACTTCTCTCTGCTGACTCCTCTGTCTTGCCTTGTGTACCTATAGTGCAGCTGGAGTGTAATAATCATCCTCTATTCTGTCTCGCTGCCTGGTAAAGGGCGTTCAGTCTGCTGTGTGCTTATTGAACTCCTCCTCATTGAAGTTAAGCACTGTATTAAATTCATTTTCCCTTGCACTATATTACTGTGTACTACTTTTTTTTGTCACAGACTACTCGGCTCATACCTGATTGGGCTGTCTTTGGTTGCAACAACAAGGCAAAGCCAATAGCCAAGATTAAGGATTGGCAAAATAATCTACACATTCCTATTCTCAGTATTCAAAACAGGTGACTTGTCATGTCGTGCCAGAACCCTAGGGTCAAAAGTAGAGCGGCAACTAATAATTTTTTTTAAATTTCAGATTGGAGATGTTTTATTAAAGGTGGGTTGGTAATTTTGGAGAAACCAGCTCGAGTGCGCTAGAATTTGAAAATACACAGCCGGAAAAAATCTGCCACTTCCTTACAGAGCCCCTCCTCCAACACACACGAACGTGCACATGACCAATGAGGGCACGAGATAAGTTTGTGCACAGATGGAAGGCTGACAGGCAGGTAGGCCATCCAGTTATTTTAGCCGGGCCGGCTAAAATGATTGGTCGTACTTTTTACAGTACTACGGCTTCCACAGATTACATTTTTATGGATTTTTTGTCAAAGCACTTAAGATATTCATTGCTATCGGGATGTTAAGAGCATTCCATGGAATATAACAAAAAGTGTATCTCGAGCCGGTTTCTCAAACTTACCTACCCTACCTTTAAGTCCTAATTGTTTGTCTGTAACTCTTTTTTAAGTGAGTCAAAAGGCCCTTTACATTTCCTAACATAAACATGATGTCACCAATCTAAAACCTTAAGCTTTTTAGTTCATCGTCACAACACAAAAAAAGCCAAACATTCTCACTATAGTCATTTTTCACCGAAGACACGGGTGTAAATAATACAGTTAACGACTAAAGGAATGCACCATCGTTAGTTGTAATTAGTTACACCTGTTCTGTTTCTACTATCATTCCAAATGTCTGCTGTGAAAAATAACTACTGAGAAGCTGCAGGTAGGGAATGTTTGCTATTTTCCCTTAAATTACAATGAAATTGAGTAAATGAGGACATGGTGTAATTTGTACAGCACACCATTCACAATTTATACTAAGGTACCATTCTGTAGTGCTCCTTCTAACATTGCAAAAGAGAGAACAGTGAACAGCGTGTCTCCAATGAATTCACTTATAGGAATTTTGAAGAAACTGATGGTTAAACTTAATATTTTCTTGGTCAGGTATCCTGCAATTCTCACATTCAGACAAAGATTTTAAGAGTTGGCGCACAGAAGTGATGTCATGGCTGGGCAGGTTCCTCAGTCATCTACCTGCCGCTTGATATTGTATATATTTAAAAGGCCATCTCCACCGACTGAGACAAGAGTTTGCTTCTCCCCTCTGTTTTCCTCCTGGAGAATCCTCTCAGCCTGGGGGGGGGGGGGGGGGGGGACTTTACAAAAACATCAAGAGGCTCAGTATCTTTCCAATGAGCATTTCTATGCACTCTACTTTCCTCCCTTTTTCCCACCCCTCCTTCATCAGCACACTGTATTCTCATCTGAGTGTAATGATATGTTCTACTCTGCGTGGATTAGTGCAGGTTATTAGCAAGCCCAAAGTGTAGAATTAGAATCAGTCCAGTGTTTATATGAGTCTGCTTATAATTGTGTAGAGGGCGTAGACGTGCGCCGGCTAAGTGGATGGCTCTGTAATCTGATTCCTCACTCGTTCCCTCTGATGATAATGTTCTCCGAGTTTGCACAGTCTTATGCAAGAGGTTATGTATGCTAATGAGCCCCGGGCAAATGATGCCGCTGTTTATCACGTTTCCACCAAAAAATAATTTGCATGCCACACTCCAGGGAGAATATGGTCCACTTTTTTTCTCTTCCTGATGGATTTTCTCTTCCTCACTGCTTCCAAATTGAAATCAGTTTACTCTTGGGTATGCAAATACAGGTTTATGAGTAATCAGAGCTGTCATTCAACCCCCACGCAACAAGAATCACTTTGGTTGCTGTTTTAAATTGCACCATCATTGCCTCCCATGTCAGGGTTGTGTTTGATGGTTGTCATTTACTCATCATCTTCCCAGGGTGTCATTTGTGTTCATTTTGTGATTGCACCTCCTACCCAGTGAGAATCTCCCAAATCCTCTGAGCTCCCGATTGTTTGATTTGAGATCTCGTCTCATTTGCAGTGTGCACAGGGGCAGCTTTTCCCTTTTTCTCTGGGGAAACATGACACTTTATGTCTCTATCAGAGCTGTGGTTTGGGCTGTCATTTAGAACATCATGCTGCATCAGCTGGACCTGTGACCCAGTTCCAAACAAACTCAGCAGTTAATGGCTTCACAGGCCTTTCTGGCCATTCTTAATGATGGTTAAAGGGGACCTATCATGCAAAATGCACTTTTGTTCGTCTTTTATACATGAATATGTGTCCCCGGTGTGTCAGGGAACTCACCAAGTGTCAGAAAACACAACCCTCTCTCTTTTCCTCCATACCCAAATCTCTTAAAAACGGGGCTGCAACGGATCTGATACAGATTTGAATTTTTCTGACGTCAGAAAAGGGGTGCTCCGCCTATATGGGCAACTCTCCACCTATCAGGGGAATGAGAGACCGCTCGAAAGCGCTGGAGACGCTGTAGTACATATGCCAGGCCTGTAAGTGGCTCTGTAGTCTGCCACAAAAGCAGCGAAGAAGACTTCCCGCGCATGGTTGCCATGGTTGCCCTTCTGTTTATTCTCCGCTGTGGACGCTCTGGCTCTTTTTCTCCCTCCCCGAGGCAAGCGTTTGCTCCTGCTGCTGTAATTCTCTCCGGTTAGTCCACCAGCAGATGACAAACACCCACCTCTCCGCCTCTTCCAAGGGACGAGGGGACCGTGCGGCAGAGTTTCAGTTAGATTTTTGTTCGCCGGTCCACATGTCCGTTAAAGTTGAAATCTTCTGGACAAAATTAGAAAAGTGCCGGTCAAAGGTCTTCTTTGTTATTTATTGAGCTTTAAAACAAATGAATAACGACTCTATATAATCATATAAGAATAATACACGGAGGACGGAGCCTCTCTTTTCCTCCCCCTCTTCTGAGAGCCCAGCAGCTGATCAGAGCACGCTCCCCTCTCCTGTAGGGGGGCGTGGTCAGCTGCAGCTCATTTGCATTAAAGCTACGTCACAGAATCAGCCCTTGCAAAAAACAGGGCTGGAAAAGAGCAAATAGAGCGAAATGAGGCATGGCTAAAATGCATGATCTGTTTTTGAAAAAAAAACTTCACAGACATGTTTTATAGGTATGGCCCTATAATATATTTTTCAAATATAGCATGATATAGGGCTGCTCAATTAATCATATTTTAATCGCAATTTACGATTTTGGCTTGCAACGATTATGAAAAACACATAATCGAAATAAAACGATTCTTTTTTTTCCTTTCTTTTTTAAAAACATTTTTTAATTGGTTTTTCAGTTGAATTATACTTAAAGTTCAGGGTAATCAACTGTTAAAAACATACTGTTCACATTTTTTTTTTCAATAAATTGATGTTTTCAAAGTAAATGGATAATCGTTTTTAATAATCGTGGTATCAATTATTGACCCAAATAATCGAGATTATGATTTTTGCCATCATCGAGCAGCCCTAGCATGATAGGTCCACTTTAAATTGAGCGCACCTCGCTGCACAGTGACTAGGCTGCTCTCTGATGGCTGCTCACAGATTAATCCCACCTCCCTTTTGATTGTTTTGTTGCTTTCTCTCCCTGTAGGTATCCTTTGTGTATACCAGCGTGGTGCCAATGAATTCATTTCCTGCGGTCTTTGTTCTATTCTCTGCTCGTGGCTCGTGTTCTGGTAAATTCGCAGGGCTCATTGGATTGTTCTGGGGATCGCAAAATGTATTGTGTCCACGCATGTGCAGATGCACACACTTTGATAACAAAACAACACAGGGGTGAATTAAACAATCTACACATGGCATTTCATGCCCTCAACTAAATGTTGAAGTGGTTGGCTGCCTGACTCTACATGCAGAACATCAGATACAGACTCAGGCGCGTTACATAACCACACGCTTGATTGTAAGCTGTATTTTATACGTTTATGACAACTTCTCATGAACTTTCAGTGTCAGTCAGGGTCTTCTTCTTTCGACCACTAATCAGTTTCCCTATTTGTGTTTGCCATATGTTGTTTACTATGTTTCATACCATTGCTTTTGCCAAACTTTTTCACTGTTTGCAAGTTATGTGCCAGTCAGTTAGCCAGAACCTCTGAAGCCTCTTTGTTCTTTTTATGTAAATTGCATTATGCTGCTCGGATGACTCAATTATACAATAATCGTACACGTTGTTATGACCTCTTCCATAGCTGACACAAGCTGTACTAATTGGTATTTTCTCTAATTAGCGCATTTGCAACTGTGATGTGACATAAGTTGCTGCCTTTTTATATTTAATTTTCTTATTGAATTGGAAATCAAGTAATCTGATGGTTATTTTTTATCTAATTGACCATTATTTTGTCTTTGGAGAATCAAATATGATGCCAAATACCCCTTAATATACCAATCATTTTTACACTTTTTTACTAGTAATTAAAAACCAAATTACAGCTTTGCAAAAAAAGAACTAACTTTGAGACAATCTGTTCGGAAAGTCTGTGTGGGAGTAGAATACATGAAATGACTTCACCCCATAGCAACCAAAACAAAAACGTGTTCTACATACAACAACTTAAGAGCTACATTTTAACAGGGAAAAAAAAACAACAACCTTGTAATGAAATATAATGGCTCCTCTGATGGCAGGTGATTGTGGGAGAAAACGGTCGATTCACTTGATGTACCATTAGCCTGCAGGGAGGGTCTTTTTTTAATTAAGTCGTCATTCACCTCTGGAAACCTTTGCTGAAATGTTCCTGCATGCATTCCCTCAGCAAGACACACACACACACACACACACGCTTGTGTCATTTCATTCTACAGGTCTCCTCAAAATTAACACGTATGTTCACACTACCACTTTTCAAGTTGTCAGTGTTTAGAATTTGTGGTGTGTGTGCACGTGTGTGTGACAGACGTCGGTCATGGCTGGTTTGACAGCGACATGTTGTTTACCTCTCACTGATGGAGAGAACAAGTGCCAACAATCAGGATTTTATTGACCTTATAACACGACCTTGACTAGTTGATGGATCTATCTCTGATACTAGATTGAGAAAGGCCTGAAAACTTAGTCAACACAGGTCTTCATTGTACGGAAATGTAATTGTTTTTATTGTGCTTAGTGACAATTTGTTATAGTCCCTCCTAAGAGTGCCCATTTATCAGAAATGTATTATTATTATTGTTATGTTGCCCTTCATGTATGGCATGAATCTGATTAGAAGAAAGTGCTCTAAATATGTGTTTTGATTTTTTTTTAATTATAATCACATTTATGTTTCTGCCCATCTGTTTGTTTGTTTGTGAGCAGAGTATCCCCACACATGTAAACAGATGGTAGAAAGTTAAGGCTGAGGAGGATCTGATTGCTTTTGGAGCAGATCCAGGAATGCAATTAAGAGATCTTTTTATTTTGACCATTTCTCTTGAAATGAAATGCAAATATGCATCACATGATCTGTCAGATTTCCTACATGTCTCCACATTCTTCCACCTATATTATGGACTATATACACTTTCAGATGGCGCAAGTTAAACACAGTTTGTGGTTGCTAAATTGTGTTCACTCAAGTTTTTGTTATTGAGAAGATGCCAGCACAGTTTTCCTTTGGGGCGACTTGACTCGACAGAACATGTTGGTTATTTACTAACAACATTTGGGAGCCACCTGTAATGGGCTCTATTGATTCTTGTTCATTTAGCAAACAATGCAGACATTTTGTATTGTTTGCTGGAGAGCCACACTAGCGTTTTTATTGTTTTTTTCTCAACACCTCAGGAATAATATCTTATTATAATTACCTCTCTTTCCTATATCTCTTTTTCCACTGGCATTATTGTCGTTTTGGCGTCCCCCATCATTATTGGTTTCTTTGCAGTGGGCGGTAGAAGCATGTTGATATTACAGTGTTGATGGTCCAACCATGGCTGTGTCAGGCTGTGTGGGTGGACATCCTGTGGATGTGCGATGCCTCTACTGCACTTTGCAATGGCACACAATTAGCGCCACGAGGGAGCCAAACGCTTTATTGGCCTTTTTCCTCCTCCTGTAATATCTCCTCTCATATTGTCCTCTCTCATCTCTCTCCAGCAATCTATAACTACGATGCCCGGGGAGAGGAGGAGCTGTCGCTGCAGATTGGAGACACAGTGCACATACTTGAGACACATGAAGGTGAGAAGAGGCTAACTGATGATACACATGATCAGAGCTGACACGACCAATGTCTCCGATTATTTTCCTGTCATCTCTGGTACTTCTTTTGTTTTGTCAACATTTTTCTACACATGTTCAATAATATATAGCAATAATGAATATTATGCTGTGTAAATGAAGGCTGCAGCAACCCCATACTTGTCTCTACTGTCCCTGCTAGGGTTAGATTGTGCAAAACATGTTATTTTCTACTTAAATGTCATTCTTTATTGTGCATTCCTTAATACAACCGCTAACATTGATTTACTTTAGTGCATTTTTTTCAAACATATTTGATACTCTGTATGCAAAAAGCTAACATGCATAACCCTGTTCTCCATCAGACTGGTACAGAGGGCATAGGCTGAGGAGAAAATCCAAAAAGGTGAGTGGACGGTGAACATGTTTTTTGAATCCTTATATTCCTGTTGCTAAAAGGTTACTCTTTACAGCTTCTGTTTTTCAGCTGTTTAACTTCTGTTGTTGTTTTACTATAATTGTGTCTTCCTCTTATAGGGCACATTTCCTGCTTGCTATATACACCTGAAAGAAGCCACAGTTGAGGGGAATGGGTAACTACTTGTCCACTTCCACATTTTAATTTAGGATTGGTTTTCCATGAGTAAGAAAATTGCATGTACTTTTTTTGCATTATATCAAAAAGAACCTATTATAATTGCATGCTTCATCTTCAAACATAAAAAAAGCTAAGAGAAGTTTGTCCCATCGTTTTCCCTGATCTACTGAAAAGCTTGGTGAATTGTAAGCTGTATGCAGAGACAGCCTCTGAGGTTTTGTCAGTAAGGCGGTCTGCACTTGATCAGATGTGACATGTGGCTTTGTTTTTGCACAACTTGTGGCACTGTTTTGTTTTCATCTGTCTTCTTTGATTTAACTTCCCCCCCCCCCCCAAGTCCTTGAATGCAGCTGGGAACCTTGAAGAACAGATACTTGTTTCCATACAATACTAAATAAATACATTTAAAAAAAAAACTGTGAATACATTTCAAATTACAGAGATAAAAGGCAACATTTAAGCCGACACTTTCTCCATGTGGGGAGGAAAGGACAGGAAGGACACAGAATCCAGGTTTGAAATGTGTTCACTGTCCCTACAGGCAAAAGGAGACGGTCATTCCCACTGAGCTGCCCCTGGTTCAGGAGGTGACCACCACACTGCGGGAGTGGGCCACAATATGGAGGGACTTGTATGTGGTAAGCAAGACTGTCCAAAGAAACAATAAGACACACACACTTACACACACTCATATTCATGTCAGATATGGTAACGTTACATATGGATGTTAGATGGCGAAGAAATGCTAGAACAGAGTTCCACATTCTTGTTGTTAGCTGAAAGAGGCTTGGAGAAAGGACCCGGAAAATGTGTAAAACTGAGTCTCATATCAAACTGGACTTACAATAATGTGTAAAGTGTCTTGGTAAACCTTTTTATGGAGCATACAATATTAAGCTACTTAAATACTAATACTTAGCCATAGGTAATACAGTTATGGATAGAGTCATTTATCAAGCAAATGTAATAGTTTAGAGAAAAATGCAGTATTGTTAAGGAACATATGCCTGTTGAAAAGTAATTTGTTGCATTTGCCTCAGGTAATTCCACCTGCGCTTAATAATTAAGAGCTTTTGTTCACCTTCACTGTGCTGAACCTGCTGCTAATGAGATGTCTGGCCTTCCAGCATGAACACAGTTATTTTACCAGTCAACAGTTCAAACAAAGAGCACTTCGATTTTCCAAATGTCCTCCTGTGTCTAATCTGTATTCATGTGCGTCCATCTGTTTCCGCCGTCAGGGAGACAAACGTGAGATGTTCAACTCGGTCCGTGACATGATCTACGACCTCATCGAATGGCGTTCCCAGATCCTGTCCGGCACCCTCCCGCAGGATGAGCTCACCGAACTCAAACAGAGAGTCACCTCCAAGATAGACTACGGCAACAAGTGAGGATCCTGTCTTTAGAGGCCTTTTAACCCCCCTCCCTCAGCTGATATCCCCTTTATCCTCATATCTTTCCGAAAACATGACTCTTGTTGGAATAGGTCAGCAGTGTCAGTCAATAGAAAGTGACAGGTCATCGCTTAGCTTGAGGACAAACTGGAGGGATTTAGCTTCAGCAAAGCGTACTGTATTCCATCATGTAGTGACAGCTCTTTGCTGTGTCTGCACTGGGCCTAGAAAATCAGTTGAAAATTGAAAGCTCCATTCTCCTCCTGTGATGAAACTTTAAACCTTTGGCCAGGTAGAGAAATGGCTTTTGCCTCCACAGAATGAGGGAGCTGATGAAATACATTGACTGCATGTTGGCAGCATGTCTGCCCGACTCCCTCCATGGAAGAAAGAGTCGGACAATATAGTGGAGCTTTGAAAGAGCTCAGGGAATGTTATACGAGTAGAAAATGTGGCAACGGGTGTGGCAGCTTACAGTTAATGTATGCTATTTCCTTTTTTACACATTCATAATATTTATTTACCTAATCTCTTCCAGTATATCTATTGTATGTCTTCATCTTGGCGGGTTCTGGCACTCGTTAACTCTCAAACAATGTTCTGAAAGGTACCTGGATCTGGATCTGGTGGTGAGAGACCAAGATGGGAACATCCTGGACCCGGAGATAACCAGCACCGTCAGCCTGTTCAGAGCGCACGAGGCGGCCTCCAAACAAATCGAGGACCGGATTCAAGAAGAGAGGGTAAAGGTTCCTGCTTCTCTGGACGCCATTCACTCACCGGCAACTAGACATGGGTCTTTATCAAGACAGTATATTGGAGATAAGTGAAAGCACTTTACTGCAAAGTGTGAATAGTTGGGATCTGAATGGGGTCATCTTGTTTTTCTGACTCATTAATTCTCAGCCACAGTCAAACACACCACGGTTCTCACAGCGCTTCATATGAGATAAATGTTTGCTATGACCCCTCATTCGTCTTCATTGGAGCCTGTTTCCTCTACAGTAGTTTCTGCTCCATATCTATGTACATTTGTATCAATTTAGCTAGCTGTGTGGCTCTAGGGATGGCAATGTTCAGTAGTTTGGTCGGCCCAACACTTGAGTCCAGACTGAAATATCTTAGCTGATGGATTTCTGTGAAATTTGTTACAGATATTCAAGATCCAAAAGCAATTCATGTTAATCCCTAATGTTTTATCTATAACTATTATAAAATGACAATTTGTCTAATACTTGTATTGATGACTAAGCACCTGCAAAACAAACAAGACATTCGCTTTTAGCTGATTGCAAAACCATTGAAAAATTAGTTTTTTAAAAATGACTTGTTTCTCAAACGACACATGTCAAGTAAAAACAGCACAGGCTTTAACAAAATAAAACAAATGGACAAAGTGTGTTTTTTAAGGTAAGACAAATGCAGAGAAATTATAGTTTCATCTAAAATGGCATTTTGGCATTTGCACAATTCACAGACGTGGGGAAAATTGGGCCACTGCTTGTACACAAAAACCCTTCACTGCTTCTTCAGAAAGCCAGGCACTCAGCCAGATTTCCTGTCTATTTTACTTGGCGTACCGGTGGCATCCCTCACCTAAATGTCACCTGGCAGTATGTAGGAGTGTCAGACGCTAAGTGCCCTGCAGTTATGTGGTCTCATTGTACATGACCTTTTAATCCAGAGGTCTTTATTGCATATGCATGGGCAATCGGAAAGTGTCCAGGTCAACGCGATAAATATTAATGATATGGCCCCAGCATATTTTTGAAGGGCGTCCAAGGAATCAGCCCACCTTTATACTGCGGATGCACTTCTGGAGATCAAGCACATGTTAATGCTTTTTATTCCACTGAGGACAAAATGCATTGGAACTACATTTTGATTGATTTATAGACATTGTGCTTCTTAACTTTTCAGAAAGGCACAGAACCAGTGTCTGACATTCAATTATCTGGTGTGCTGTTGCTCACCACACCCACGCACAGTATCTCTTTCATCACACACTGATGTTGTCTCTGAATTCGTCCCCCGGGCTTATTGTTTAAACTCCACAGCACTGAGGTCTACCTGCATGTGACAGAAAGCTATTGAAGATTGCCAGATATTGAGCGCTATATCTCTGTTTCCCCCCCGACAGTCTCAGAAGCAGAATATTGATCTGTCAAGGCAAGCAAAGTTTGCCTCCACACCGTCGTTCGGCCTCTTCGTGACTCTAAAGAATGTGGTGTGTAAGATCGGAGAGGATGCAGAGGTGCTCATGTCCCTCTACGACCCAGTGGACTCCAAGTTTGTCAGGTAAATCCATCGGTGTATATTCAATCTCTTTTATTCCCTTTTATTAACTCACTCGTATTCACAGACCTCGTTCTGATGAAGCATTGGGATGTCAATTGAAACCAAAGTTCCTGTCTGGTTTAAGAGGAACATGTAAAGATGGTGGACTTGTGCCTTTAGACACCGAATCAGAATATCTTTATTGTCATCATACATAATATATATAGTAAGGTATAATGACATTTGGTTGGCGTCTCTCACTGCAGTAATAGAAATAGACACAAATAAATAGATCCGTGATAAAAGCAGATGTAGCAGCAATGACAATGCACATAAAATTAAATATCAATGTACATATTTACACATTTTACAGGTTATAAACTTTATATATACAAAACTACAACAGTTTAAACTGTGTCCATGAATTGATGCTTAAAATATCCATAAATATATTTTTCTGAACTATACACCTATGTGTAGCCTACAGAGATTAGTGACAAGTCGCATTCAAACACAGTTGGTATTTCTAGATAGAGTGGTGATGAGTTTACATGCGCTTTTCATATGAAGACTAAAAATAAAGCCCTGTATGGACAAGATTTCATGTCCTCATGGCGTTTGATGTTTCAGACTTACTCGTACTTTACAGAATCGTCAGCTATCAGCAAGTACAAACACTGACAGACACTTGGAAGCACACTCACACAGATACAGACACACACCATGCTGGAGCGTGACCAGAACAAGTGCAGCCTGCTTCCCGGGGATTTGCTATTGTTTTAGGATTCTGACAGCACTTTATCACGAGTAGAGCAGCTCGGCCGTGGGATGTTTCCCTCGCATCCAACATCATTCTTGCATTTTGCTTCTCAAGCGGATCGGTGTCAGGATTAACATTTAAGCTTCCTCAGGTTTCAAGGAAATGATATTGAATGCAACCCAACTGATTGCCTTTTAATTTTCTTCTATGAGAATTTTATGTGAATCTTAAAAACTGCCAAGACAGACTAAAATAATGAGTCATGCTTTCTCTCTCTTACAGTGAAAACTACCTGGTGAAATGGTCAAGTTCAGGTCTGGTGAAAGACATAGACCAGCTTCATAACCTGCGGGCCGTCTTCACGGTGAGTGTGTTTGCTTGTATACGTGTCCCTGGGTCTGTGTGTGTGTGTGCACACGCCTGTGGCCAGCCCACTGTTTATTCAGCCATGTTATGAGTCATGTGGGAGCCTGTTTGCAGAGCTTGTATTTGTTGAGCTCTCTCAGAAAGAGCTTGGCTTGCCATATGTATTTACAAGGCAGTCACCTCTATCTAATGGAAGCCCAAGGGCGCAGGGGTCAGCGTGCATCCACTGGGAGCACTCTGCTAGGTTTGGTACGCACTGCATCCAGAAAATGAATCTGGGGACACAATCACAGATGTTGCAGAAGCAGTTTTTGGTGAAAAGTTTGCCCGGAACACAAGCTCATCTTCACTTAAGACAGTGCTTTTAATCGATCAGTTGTTGTTGTGCACCCTAGGATTGATGTGGCCTGAACAAAAAAAAATGCTGTTGCCAGATTAGGCTTTAAATCCAAATGCTTTTTCTCTGGGCAAATATACAACCCCATTGTAATGGTTTTGGATTTGTCTACCTAAGGTATAAGTCATATCTATCGATTCTACTGAGCATAAGCATTTTTTTTTTTCATAACTTCTCTTTTTTCCAACCCTCTTCAGGACTTGGGCAGTGAAGATCTGAAGAGAGAGAAGATCAGCTTTGTGTGTCAGATTGTCAGAGTGGGGCGCATGGAGCTGCGAGACAACAACACCAAGAAGCTGACGTCAGGACTGAGGAGACCCTTTGGAGTGGCAGGTAGAGCAGACGACAGAGACACTGAGTGACACCCTATTGTTCCAAAAAAAGCTGCACGACTTGTGTTACTATAATCAGACCTACCTTTTTTTTTTTAGAACTGATTTTCTGAACTTCCATCCTCCCCTCTGGCTTTGCTTGAATAACCCCATGTAAATGAAACCGATCAGAACAGATCCCTTGTTATGCCTTGTACTCCACAGTATGTATTGTGCCAAAGTCTTTGCCCAGATGAGTGAATGTACTGTATTTGTCTAAAATTCATAGATATCTCAAATAAGTGGAAAGAAGAATTACAGTTGGATTTATCTCCTGTTGGCAAGCTGCCAGGTGTAAACTAATTAGATTGGTGTTTTGCCCACATTTATCAAACAGAGCAAATTATACCCCTCTTTCAGTGTCTTTTCCCCACTTCCACTTGAAGAGAAATGACAGCATGATTTATGATGGCTTATCCTTAGACATCAGCATGATGGAGAGCCGCATTTTTGAGATTTGCTTATTTTTAGACGCTGTTGTAACAGGAATCATATGGTTTACATGTGACCCGAGGGGTAAAGACTGCTGCACAAATCACTCTGATTATCTGCACCGTCTCTCATTCGCTTAAGTTGAAGCAATTTCAAGAATGTGTTTCCTGTTTTGGTGTGCGGCTCCGCTGGTCAGAGTTCATGTTTGGTCAACATTGACCTGCAGGTTGTACACTCAGCTGATAGCACAATGCATGTTGTGTTTGAAAACATTTGTTATTCTGACAATGTTGGCACCCAATTTTGCATAATATTACATTATCAGGTCGCTTACTTGCTCTCATACAAGTGTTATTCATTTTAAAATACATTTAAAGAGTAATTTATCACCAGACAGAAAATAAGTGTTTTGCTGCCCTCTCTGGTTGAAACCTATATAATAAGTCTCAGATATATACAAAACATGTCTCTGAAGTGCTTGGCTTGATATACCAAACAGCTCCGTTTCAAAAGTGCTGATTCTCTGTCTGTTACTTTAGATGAAAATAAGGAGCCACTCCCCACGCCCCTCTGAGAGATATTTGGTTAAAAATAACACATTGGAGCTTTAGGAGGAGATTCAGGTGATAAGGTGGGGGGGGGTTACCTTGGTTAGTTATTGGCTAATGGTTACACAAGCCAAAAAAACATTATGACATCATAAAGTGGCCAAAATCTGATCAGACAGGTTTTTATATAAATGGATCAGGACAAAAAGTGAGCAAATATTTTTTCCTGAAACTTTCAGAATCTCTTTACACAGAGACACATGTTTATGTATAAAAGACATGAAAAAGTGGATTTTGCATAATAGGTGACCTTTAAGTCTCGTTTACTCAACTAAACCCAGCAGTGGTTTGGTATGGTCAACAGTGTAACTAGCCGTAACTAGGCCTAGTGGAAGCGCAACCAAAAACGGGCACGGCACGACACGGCACGCTTAAACCGCGCTCCGCGCCATGGTGGAAATGCGCCATTAGTTGATTAGTGCTTACTGAGAAAAGGCCACCGTTAGCTGCTCTTACCCCCTGATGTGTCCTTGTCATACATTTCTCTGGCTCTTTTACAGCCGTGCTTTACACTGCCTTGAAAATGTTTTAACCATCTCTCCTTGTTTTTCCACAGTAATGGATGTCACCGACATCATAACGGGCAAAATAGACGATGAGGACAAGCAGCACTTTATCCCATTTCAGCCGTAAGTGGATTGTTCAGCACCACAAAAAAAATCACATTAGCACATAAGGGAGCATAGAGTTCCTTTAAGCTTGGTATAATGTTGCATAAAATAGCAAAGCTGATGTAATTCTGCCATTTACACATATTCCCATTAATTTGAGTAAGCACAGTATGTCGGAAACTTAGCGGTCGTATTTAACTTCATTTTTTAAAGTCTTGAATCCTTGACACCTGATTAGCGGGGGTTTTAAGACGTTAGTGCTCCCCTTTTCCCTGCTGACTCAATTAAGGCAATCTCATTAACTGCTGCCATTTTCGTCGGACTGCATACAGAGACAGAGTAACCTTTTCCTTAATGTGATTTCCTGCATAATTGGAAAGGCTTCAGATTCAGGCAGTTTACCTGGCAGATCACCACACTTAACGGTTTTATCTGTAAGCATAAATCATGGAAATTAGAACCTTCCAGCCCAAAAGAACAGGTTCTACAAGGTGTTATTTATGAAGTGTGAATATTTTCCGCTAAATTTTAACTGATGAAATCGCAAATCCTGCCATCACTCTGTGTTTTCAAGGCTAAGAAAGCCATTTAGCGTCGGTTTGACGTGATGTATTTTGGATGGACTCCTGGCATCCAAACAAAAATGGAAATGGCTTTCAGAAAATGGACTGCATAGATCAAAATCTTACTGAAATGGTTGGTTGTTCTTGTTTGTCCAAGACACATCCTTATTACAGATGAGCTCTCCTCTGGCTTGTTGTCTAGAATCACACCAACTTAAATTAATATAATGCTTTTTCTAGCAAAGTTTCACTTCATGCTGACATGACTATTTGTTTAAGTGATATCAACTTCACCTTGGATTCTGGGAAGATAAAAAAAACGGTTTCCCCAATTTAAAGACTGTTCATAATTATCATAAAGTCCAATGCCCCTTTCAACAGAATTTCAATGTCCCACTGTGGCAAATTCTTAGGATCAAACTACTTTAAACATTTGAGGGTGAATCTCCCTTGTTCCTCTTGTCCTACACTGTACATGTCCCATAAATGTCCCTTATTCTGCCTCCTTGCTTGGATTGGTTTTGGATTCAAGGTTGGAGGCACTGAAGACAGCCTGAGTGACAGAGATCTTTTACTGCTTCCTCCATGCTCACATCATTCACCGCTGTCTTCTCCTCCATGCTCTACTTCTTCTTCTTGTTTCGAGTCCTCTGCACTGCAGATGGCATCGCCGCCAACTGCAAACATTTCTCTCACAGCTGCCACATGTGGTGTTTCCAAGATCACATCTGCTACCTCCCTATACTCTATTCACACTTACACTTACTTTAATGTTTAATTGGAATTTGGCACCGCACTGGAAGTGGGGTCCTTACCATGAAAGTAGTCCAATGGCTCATGAAGCCAAACAAGTTTAACTTGTGGTAAACAATTACCAGATCTGTCACATCTATGGGGCCAATAGAGCAAGCGCACTAGCATTTCCTTATACCGCGATTCATCCTTAAAAAGCGTTAACTGTTCAACGTCAGTTTCAAATTGTCAGTCTCTTGGAAACACTTATTTTTTTGATCACATTAAGGAGCTGGAAATTGTAATTCAACAGTTTAATTGGTTTCAGAGCACTGTTCCTGTATCCAGTCCCCTTTATTAGTCCATGGTTGGTACTGTTGACACCTGTAGCCCCATTGAGAACAAAACATGATGTAATACAGTGTTTTACATTTGCTTTGTCAATAAAGCAGAATTAGAATATTAATAATTGGGTATAGTCTTGAGTTTGAGGCCTTTTTTATATCGTTACCCACTTTGAAAACATTAAAAGGCCACCCCCAGGTCAAGCTTCACACTGCTCCTGTGGCGCTATAGCATTCACACCAAATCAATGTTGCTGCAATTAGTGCAGGGTTATCTGGTGGTGTGGGAGTGTCATTTGAATAGCTCATTTACTGTCAAGAAACTGCACTACGATTAATGTCCTTCTACTACCTCACAGGGTTTTACACTTTTCAACACAGTAAAGTGATAAGCCACCAAATTGTGATGCTGGGTTGTTTTTTCCAAACTGCTGCAACTGCAGCCATCACATCTTAATAACCCACATTGACATGTAAAGTATAGAAGGATATGCAGAGCCTAGTGTGAATGCAGCCTAAATGGTGACTTGGCATAACTTCCTAAATGATGATTTCTCTGTGTTTCTTTCATCACCCTTCCTGGCTCAATGTTAACTGCTAACAAGCGGCTTTGTGTCTGTCACGGTATTCGCATCTTTCTTCGGTGTGTCTCTGTTTCTCCGTCTCTCTTTCACCCCACTCCCTACCTCACAACCATCACTCTGTGGCTCCCCTTCTCCTCCATCTCTTCTTCTCTGTGGTGTTTGCCTGTTGTGTGCATACTGCAGGCTAGCGTTGGATGACGCCATTCGCCACAAGCAGCTGAACATCTCCCGTTTTTCACCCAGGGTGGCAGGGGAGAACGACTTCCTCCAGACCGTCATCAACAAAGTTATCACCGCCAAAGAGGTCAATCACAAGGGCCAAGGTACAGTGAACATTTCAGACACAAGAACCAAGGCCGAGGAGGGAAGTCGCCACGCTGTCAGTCTTTTATCGTCGCTGATAGAAATGCTAATAGAAATGCTAATAGAAATGCTAATATCATTTGAAATTGCATCTATTGTGAAGTGTCATTATCTTTGTAAAAAAAAAAAGTGTTTTTATAAATGTTCCATCTCTGCTAATTATTTTACTAGGTCTATTATAATTAATGTCGGAGAGTAATATTTTATTTAGCTTAATTTGCTTTAAAGGGCCCATGTCATGGCCATTTCCACTGATCATAATTCCATTGTTGAGGTATACTAAAATAGATTTATACTGTGCATTTTTCCAAACTCACATTGGTTTCTCATACAGCATCTCTGTAAACTACGTGTATTCACTGAATTTCACTCTCTGCCTTTAACGGCTCGTTGTAGCTCCCAAAGCTCCAGCCCCCACCCTCCCTGTGAGCACAGTGTGCTCTGATTGGTCGGGACGTTGTGAATCGCGCTGAGCTCCGTGGAGGTGTTGTTTCCTTGTTTAGCGATACACAGCGAAACACAGCCAAACTCATCCTGAGCACACACAAACTCACATCCGAAGTAAAAACAATAAGTGTGGCTTGATATTGAGTAAGAAAAAGGTTGATAAACGCTGTGAGAATGGGTCTGCAGAGAGAATTTCAAACAGTTCCTTTATTAAGAACATTATTCTTTGTCAAATATTCACATCATAAATCAACTTCCATGCTAAAAATAGTTGCCCTCATCACCATGACTACACGATGTAAGTAATCCAGCTGTTAATTAAGCTGCTGAGTCGTCAGCAAAGACTGGATCTTATCGGGCTTTTGACATCTATGGTTAGAAGATCAACATTAGCCACCTGAGGGATTTGTGCTGGGTGGGGGGGGAAACGACATGCAGCCTCCATGGTATTGTCATGACATATGAAGATATACTCAGATAAATGTAAGGTCTGCTCTGGCCCACACTGGGAAGAACAGCGGAGCACTGAGAGCAGCTGCCTGGGTCACACTCGCATATCAAAAGGCTTCCTGCTTGCAGAGTGAGAGATAAGTCCCTCATAACAATATGGGGCCTGTGAAAGTGAACAAAGCCTCTGGGTTCTCAGGCATCACTCACTCTGGTGGCCTTTGAAGGGGCGCACTGCATGATGACTGCTTTAATTGGATCCACTTTTCTTTCTGTCTTGACCAGAGATATGCATCTACGCTGCTTTGTTTTTCCTGAGAGAATATCACATGGACCGAAACTGGCACATCATGCTGTCGGCATAACAGAAGCTCTCCTTCCAAAACAGGAGAAAAGCAGGACAGCTACTGGTGTTAAATTGTTAGGAAATATGACCCAATGAAAATGCCCTGAAGACACTTTTGTTTCTGTATTATTCAGAGACACAGTTTCCCTTTTATAGCTTTGCACTCTCAGGTCTTTCCAATACCAATTATATACATCTGAATTACTGTCACATATTCTCCTAATAAAATAGAAAGTTACAAAAGAAAAGTTTTTGCTATTGGGGACAGTATTATGAACTTGGCAGAGGAACAGAAAACAATGGTATTTTTGTATCTAAAGTGTTCTCATTTATAGGGGTACCAAGGGTCTGTTTGTTTTTTACGGAAGTCCTTTAACTTATTTACCTTCCATGTATTGGTGTTCTGAAGTAGCAATTGTATTCAAACAAAGGTATTTTTGACATTTCTAACTACAGTAACAATACATTTGTCAAACCTATGAAAATGTAAAGAGACACCCTCAAAGGAAATACATGTGCTCATATACCGGTATTATGTAGATGTCTAGCATCACACATCTAGGCTCATGCTTTGCATATTTTGTTATTTTACTTTTTCCGTTTGTTTGTTAAAATAGCTTTAATATTACATTAAAGGTTTTGTAGGTTTTCCCACCCACTACTCTATACTGCACATTTAGCGGAGCACTAGGAAAACACACTTGTATCCTCTATCATGTTCTCCTAATCGCATCCCTGAGGGTAGCTTCAATTTAGTGTCTTGCCCTCGAGCAGTTGGATGTCACTCTGACAACCGACAGCAGAAAACACAACTAGAAATCACTTTTTAGTAATTCCCCGAGGCCGTTTGCTCTCTCGCTGTCTCCTCCTGACGTTATCTTGGTCCCTCCCCTCTTTGCCTTGAATTCATCACCAGGCCTGTGGGTGACTCTGAAGCTGCTCCCTGGAGACATCCATCACATCAGGAAGGACTTCCCTCACCTGGTGGACCGATCCACAGCTGTGGCCCGCAAGATGGGCTTTCCTGAGATCATCATGCCAGGTGGAGATTTTTTAAACATTTGACCTTGGCTCTCTGAAAGTCTCCTTTTTCTTAAATGTCATTGACTTAACATATCAATCATTCAGAAAGTGATTTTAAATTAAGAGCTACTATTTTACAGAATGTGAGTGAGGGAGAAAAAGAACATTAAGGTTTGATGAAGACATTAGTTATTTAATTGACTGAAGTCACCAGGAAGTACATGGTGCCAAATACCCACTTATGCCACCTAAGATGTAATGAGTTCTGCACTAATATTCACTTAAACGATTGACCTTGAGCTCCTTGAAAACCCATAAAAGGGAAGATTTCCTCCCATCTGACCTGCTTGTTTCTGTAACTCCAAGGTGATGTTCGAAACGACATCTACGTTACACTGGCTCTGGGGGATTTTGACAAGGGGAGCAAGACCACACCCAAAAACGTTGAGGTGACCATGTCTGTTTACGACGAGGATGGCAAGAAACTAGAGGTAAGATTTGATGTTAACCTACTTATTTATCCCGGTTCAGCTCATTCTCAGCATTCAGGACACAAGTATTGTATCGGTTTTCAGACAGTCTGTGATTCAGCAGGCTTTCTTTAATCTCACACAGCTCAGCACGCTGCTTAACTGACCAGCACTCCTGTAAAGCAGCATGATACCCAGGCCAGACTGTATGCCTTTGCCGCCCGTCAAAAAATGACAGAATGCAATATTGGGTCTTTGTGGTTGATTGAGTAGCCTAACATTTGTCTCACTAATGCGGGAATCAACCTTGTCATTGTCAGAATCAGTCAGACCAAGACATGCAGACAGGCAATAAAAGGAGCATGGATTTAAAGTTTAACCAGACGCTATAGTTTTTTATTAGAAGTCGTGTCAAATAAGGTATTTTTTTTTATTGTGGGTGTTTTAACATACAGTAGATAGTTGCACTCCCACAGTATGGAGAAACTGTTCTTAAAATCTAGGTTTCAAATCCTTATGATGGCTCCCAAAACATTTGCAAGTTGGAACACGTTTCATGAACTTTTGCTTCAGGTGTCTAATGTCCTTATGAAGGCTGTGTTTTATCCAAAGTGACTAGCCAGTAATCCATTCTTCTGATGTTTATGCATCCGGAATGGCTTTACCTCTTGTTCTGCAGAGGGCATTGAGGGATAAGAGAGGTATAAGGGAGATGATCATGAGGAGTATGTACGAGTGGCTCTGGGAGGAGGTGTTTGTTAGTGGGAGAATGAACCCACTCAGTTTGTTTTTAGAGACTAATTTAACCCGTATTTAGTTTACATGCAGTTAAGTTACAGCTAGCATTTTCTAGCAAGGCTTTCTTACATGTATTAACAGTCAAATGTTCACACTCATTATGCCTGAGTTGAAGTCACAAGGACTAATGACGAAGGAGTGATTTGCAGGGACGGCCTGCAGCTAACAGCCAATCAAAGGAGAGCGCTATTACCCTTAGCTGCTGTAATTATACACATTAGTGTAAGATTGAGAGGCTTCGTCAGTGATTTGGCCCAGCAGGCAGGAAGTGTAAGCATCCGTAGTGATTATGCTGTAAATGCAGTTCTGAAGTAGCAGAGAGAAGGGATGATCTCAACTTCTTTCTCATTTGACAGTCCTGGGAAATACACACAATTATCCACTGCTTCGTTGCTAGACAACTATTCTCAATGACTGTTCTTGATGGTATAATTTATAATGCAGTATATGGACACATTTGTCACTGGTCACAGATTTTTCACAAGCTTCCACACTTCCAATGTTTTTATATATATATATACTGTATTATACTTATTGTACTACAATGTCTACAAGTCATCTACCAGAAGACATTATATACTTTATACACAATTCTTTTATTGAGAGCTTGTTGCAAATACAGTTTTTAAACATGGTGTACTTATCGGTTTTCTATTATTACTATTATTATTTTTTTGTAATGATACCCAAATAGTCAGCTTATGTTCATTGATCACACCTGCGGATGTCATGGCCTTGTTTCCTTGCAGCGCTGCAGCTCTCTTCAACATCTTGCCTTGCAGCTTTTCATAGAACAGTCTCATCTGTTGGATCACAACTAATTGGTCAAATTCTCCGTCTTCCTTCCCGGATTTTAATTGGCAGGACAATTCTGTGTCTGAGCAACTACTACCTTGAGAACTCTTTTGTTTACATCAAGCCATTTATGTTATATAATAAAGACGCCTCCATACACAAGGCACTTGAAAATAGGAAAATGTAATTACATTACAAACTACATGTAGTTTTATCATAGGTTTGCTTTGCAAGTTTCACTTATTGCCACATTCTCCCTTGATTTTTCTCTGATTATGTCTCAGCCTTCGTCTCTTCTTTCTTCTTCTTTGGTCTCTTTCTACCACTCTCTTTCATCATCTTTTCTCAATTGGATAAAATATTTGTGATGTTGTGTAGTAAGAGGCTAGACCAGGGGTCTGCAACCTTTTTGGCCAAAAGAGCCATTTTGCCCCCTTTTCCACCAATTTGTTTTTGTCTGGAGCCGCAAAACATATTTGATAGCTTATAAAGTTGTATATGTTGTTATATCGGAGACATTTTTGCATTTATTATTTATTACATTATAGAAAACTGTTTACCTCAATTTACCATTTACCTTAATAATAAACAAAGAACTCTTATAAGGAGAATAAAAAAAAAATACACAGGCCTGCTTTAAAATAAATCAACACAGCACTTGGGGAGTCCTCTGCACATTTGAAGAACATGAATATAATTAAAATGGGCCCACTTTGAAATAAAAAAAACATATAGCTGCACCCTAAAAAGAGTTTACTGATTGATTTATGACTGAACATCGTCAGCTGTCTTCCTCTCTCGTGTTTTTCCTCCAATACGTAAAGGCTGCAGCACCTTAACAACTTCTCTCTACATATCAAACATACTGGTAAGCCAGCATCGTTGGCTGTGAAAGCAGATAACTCTGTCCACGCAGAATTAAACCCTCTGTGTTCCTCTGATACTTTTCTTTTCTTTGATGTATCCATAGTTCGCTCATCGAGCCGGGGGTCAGGTTATTCACCTGCAAGAAAAGGCGCTGGCGCGGGACCGTAGCAGGATGTGACGCATATTTTAGTTGACCTAATTAAAACCGTTTTTTTAAATGTATTTATATGTGTCACAGTATCACCTCAAAATACAAGATACGAAACATTTTCAACCATGCAACAAAATATAAATAGTCCTACAAATATCTTTTATTTTATTTCCTTCTTATATTTGTCTAAGCTCAAGGAAGCCAGAGCAGAGGGCTTAAAGAGCCGCGGGTTGCAGACCCCTGGGCTAGACAGTGGCCTCTCATGACCTTGACAAAGTAGCCTGTGGCTGTGGCTGGACCTCGGCCACTTTCTCCTCTGCAAAATCGGAAGCTTTCCTGAATCCAGGCCTTTTAGTGTAAGGGGAAGAGTCACTAGAGCCCGCACCTGCCCCCCAGATCTGCTCGGCATGGCTTGGGGAGACGAGGCCTGTTATTCCTCATAATTGCTGGTTGTCAGAAGCCATTAGCGACAGAGTATTTTAGCAGCAGCAGGGCAGGGAGTCAGCTGGAGTAGTGGGAGGTGGGCAGGCTGAGTGCCGATTGATAGAAAACAAGGCATGCTTGCCATCCGCTGTCACTCCAATCGTCGTGCCAAAATCCCCCAAGGGGTCGTAGTATTTTACATAACGCACCCTTACCAATATTACATGGCTGGCTCCATCAGCACCAGCTGCTCTTCTCCCTGCGCCTGGCTCTCCTCCTCTTCTCTCTGCATGTGAGCCACTGCCCCTCCTTAAATAATTAAAATCTCATTTATTTCTTATTTCCACAAAGCTGTCATGAGATTGGCAGCCAACACGCGTGTGTGCATGCATGAAGTGCATCCAGACTTTTAAAGGCCATTATAGTCAAAAGGCTTTATGTTCCACAGACTACATTTTTATAAAAAGAAAAGTGAAAGTCAGTTCCCTACATGCAGGGATGATGCTAATATTTTGACAGTGAGAATAGCTAAACGATGATGATTTTAAAACTTGAATTGCCCGTTTAACTAGATAACTCTCTTTCTCTGCACTAGAATGTGATTTTCCCTGGCGCTGGGGATGAAGGGATCAATGAGTACAAGTCTGTCATCTACTACCAAGTGAAGCAGCCACGCTGGTTTGAAACCATAAAGGTGCGTCTCACTCCTTACATTTTCTTCTCAGTTACTGCAGGTAATCATTTTGTCATTATTTTCCACCTCGAATGCCTTGCCTCCCTTTTTTATATCATTCTTAAATCCATTATTCATCACTACACTGGTTTCCATCACCAGCGGTCTGTAGAATGAACACTGTGGTGGATATTCACCCATGAAGCTTTGAAGCATAGAAAGATCAATATTAAACCATGCAGTATATTAAATGATTAATGTGGTGGCAGCAGAAATGGATATAAATAAAATAAGGTCCATATCAGGGGTTTTTCATGTTTTAGCACATTCACTACAAATGAATTGGACTTAAGTATCACAAGTTACCATTTTCCAACAATGGACATTGTTATTACTTAAACATTGTTACTACGTTAATATGGAAATCTAAAATCAGGGGCTTATGCGTTTCCCAGTGTGTCCTTAAAAATCTGCTTTGTGACATTATGTTTATTTACAAAACCCTTTTCTGTCCATCACCTCAGGTTGCTATCCCTATTGAAGACGTGAACCGGAGTCACTTGCGGTTCACCTTTCGCCACCGCTCATCGCAGGACTGTGAGTACAAATGTCAGCGTGTGAATAATAACTTTCCGCCAATGACCAGATGCACAATTGGACGGCTAATCCATCCGCTGAAAAAAACCGAATGGAAGATATCCAATCGGAGCAGATGTGCGGCACAGTGATAAATACTTTGAAGCTCACCCTTTGTCACACTAATCCGAGGTATTAGTCTGCCCATGCACACAGCAGCATCATGAAGTGGCTCGTCCGACACTACAGCTGGGATGTGAAAAAATGCCTGCGGGGACTCGTTTGTTTATCGGGACCAGTGTCTAGCTTAATGCAGCCAGTGTTATATGGCCTTCTGTTTTTTTAACATCCTTTCTAATTTTGGGGGTGTAGAGGGCAGGGAAGCCTGGTACTAGCAGCCTTGCCATCCCATCTGTCCGCCACATGGTGAGGCCATCCCTCCAGCAGCCGATCTGGGGCAGGGAAAGAGGATTTGGTGGGGTAATGGGAGCCACAACAGGTGTATTAAACAATTACTTCACATGGCACAAAAGGAAGAGAAGGACACAGCGTATATCAGAACGGAAAGGTCAACCTCCTCCCTAAAATAATCTACAGCTGCCGTCATCCTCCAGTTCCAAAACCCTTCAGCTCTGTTGGCTTCTCACCAACATGCCGGTGTTTTGGGCAGAAACGGCCAGGTCTCAGAGCTCAGTGCTGGCTTATAATCCACTTGGAGAGCCTTCTTGTCATGCTTGGCACCTTGCTTCTGCGGGGACTAATGCTGTTACGAGGCATGCCTTTGAAACTCTGCGACTTGCTGTTATCAAGCTGCAATGGTTGCTTTAGAAACTTGCTCACCTCAAGTGACTCTGGGACCTGAGGGGCATAATGATGCTACCAAACTTTTACTCACAAACAATTGGCAATAGAGAGATAAGTTGGATTGCATTGGCCGGGTAATATTGGTTTGTGTGTGGTGTATGCATTGTATTTTCCTATCAGTGTTTACACTTGTATCCCATTATGCAGACACCTGTGCTCATGTTACTTCCATGTTTCTACGCTGTCTGAGTTTTGGCTGCCTATAAACACTATCAAATGTGTTGCATTTACCACTCTGCTGGTTTTCTCCCTTTAATTGTACTGGAAGACAACTGATGCAATTTCTCTTCAATATCCCGGTGTGGCAGACTTCCAGTTCGATATCAACAGTGAAATCATTTTTATCGAACCTGGAAGAAATTGGTCATTTAGATTTAAGAACATTTGCATTATTGACTATCGCAGGAGCTGTACTATTTTGTTAATGACAATATACGATTTTGATTAAACTGTTTGGATGTCCTAGTCTACAAATAGTATTTTAGAGACTCACACAATGATCATTTAAAAAAAAAAGAAATCAGTGAACATAAGCAAAAGTGAAGAAATGTCTACATTCTACCAGCAAAGCACGTCTCAAGTCCTCTCAGTTGTCTGCCTCTGCCGTCTCCTGCTTGTGTCCTTCCTGCCTCCTCCACTGCTCCCAGCTTCAGTAGGACTGAACTGTTGGTGGAAACACAGTGACAGAGCTGCTAATAAGGGCCACTGCTACAGCCCATGTGCTCTATATCACAGCCCCTGGTTCAGAATCAGACCAGCGCTCTAACACTGTCAGGGCTCATCAGACCGATGGCTGCTATCACAGATGCCACCACAGCTGTAAGAGATCCTTGCCATCTTTTCACTTCTGTTCCATTTGTCATTATGTCACTACCTGGTGAGTGGGCAGAGGATGGGGACAGTACATTTAACATGAATGTGAAGTGACAGCCCACCTTGGAGGTAGAAGGCCACAAAGCTTTCCTACAAACTTTACTTTGATTAGCTGAAAGAGAGTCGCTGTCCTGAAACTGACCTCTTTCCCAGAATCCCAAGTTTCTCCTTTCCTTAGAAAGTCACATTTTTCTTAACGGCATGCGTGCAGTGTTTTCCCTCCGCTGGTTCCTCTGATGCCAACCCAGCAATTATTCACCGGCGAGGCTGCAGGCAGCAAACCAATGAGGGGATTTATGCAGATAGAATGCGCAAGATACTTCGATGAATCACGTCGCCCTGCGCGTACATTTGAGCTTGTTGATCCACAATGATGATATATACGGCCGTATACAAACGCTTGGTTACAGGACAAAGTCATAACTCTTTCGCTTGTTTATGCAGCGCTTCCCCACAATAACCCAATACACTGTCTCACGTGTGTGTGCACATACACACAAGCAATGAGCATTTTTCTTTCTTTCTTTTACAGCTGTTTTTATTTTCATATGTGTAAAAACCCATGCATGTATAATAATCACATCAATGTTCAGAGGCTGCTTATAATTAAAAAAAAAATGTAAGCATATCCTACCTGCTCTTTGCCATCCACAGTTCATTTGCAACCTTGTATAATTGCAGCGATGAACAACTCGTGCACAGATACAGACACAGCATTAATACAGACATTAACATTAGATTCTTGTGCCAGCTCAGGATCTTACTCTGAGCCGGTACTGTAGAGATTTACATTTGGGATTGTCTGTAACTTGTTAATGACTTGTTGTAAAGCAAGCCCTACAGCATAGTTTACTGCGAAGGAGCCTGTCTCTAACCACTCCCTGCATTCTTAAAAAAAAACAAACACCATATTGATACACCTGACTATATTTGTATATATACACCAAAAACCAAAGTATGTATGAATGTGAAATGCAGTGATTTACATCTCCTTCCCTCTGACTGTTTTCTGTCCTTCTCATGTTTCTCTTCTTCCTCCCACAGCCAAAGACAAATCGGAGAAGATATTCGCTTTGTCTTTCGTGAAGTTGATGAGGTACGATGGGACGACCCTGAGGGACGGCGAGCATGATCTCATCGTGTATAAGGTAAATATGAACGAGCCCATAGCACGGTTAGAAGTCACTTCTGGTTTGTTTGTTACCGGCTGCATACCTGCAGGGCTGGCCCACAAAAAGAGTCTAGGGTAGAACATTTGCCTGTATTATGAGGAGCTGCGTAATAATAGCTTCCCTGCCTTCTATGGAGGATTGTATATTTTGTACACATCAACCCCCTCAGTGAAATGAAATTACCTTCGATTAAAATTGTATAATGACACCTTTGCTAATTATCTGAATATAACATTTAATGTAGGAACAAAATCCCACAATTAGATTTGTCTAATCTCATTTTACACTGCAGGTGAGTTTTGTAATTACTCTTGCTCTATTGAAAAAAGTTATAGTTCACAAAACTTGATATGGATTTCTCTTCAGGCTGAAGCAAAGAAGCTGGAAGACTCCTCTCTGTACCTGAACTTGCCTGCCACCAAGATGGAGCTGGAGGAGAAGGGCTACTCCACCACTGGGAAAAACACCCAGAACCTGGGCAACTGCACCATCAGCAAGGACTCCTTCCAGATCGCCACCCTGGTCTGCTCCACCAAACTCACACAGAACGGTAATAACCTCTATACTTCAATCAACTGTTGTCTTTTTCTCTACAAAGCTCATTTTTTAGGGTCCCCACGGATCTTTAACAGTTATACATTTAGTTATGATAATTAAGGTCTTCACCTAAGTGTTCTAACCCTAAAGCCGATTTTTAAGGAAACGCTTGCATTAGCCCAAATGATCACCCTCATTTTTACATTTACTTTGAAGAAAAGCACTTACTGAAGGAAAAATGCATATAAAAATCTATTTCAACAACATAGGATTTTAAAACCAACTTTGGGTTAAAGTGCCGGACTTTTAAAGACAACTTATTCATAGGGCAGACAATCAGAAGGCTGGGGTTTTACTGACCCCTATGGTGAAAATGTCCTAGGGCAAGATACTAAGCCCCATGTACTGTAGGTCCTGACTGCGTGTGAGTTTGTTTACATTTAGCTCTCTCTTGATGTGCAGGTGGCTTGTCTGGTAGCCTCTGTCTCTGCATGCATTTGTGTGTGGTCAATACTGTAAAAGGTGCTTTGAGTAGTCTCAAAGGCTAAATAAGTGCTTTATAGATGCAGTCCATTCACCATGCACATGCTACTTAGAGTAAGACCCCGGGATTTCTCACCTGGACTTCAAACGTGAACACATGCTGAATGTTTGCCCTTTGTCTTTCATCCATTTCTCCTTCTTACCTACTTTCTCTTCCTCAACTGCCTTCAGTACATTTCACTCCATCTCGAATACTGCTGTGTATACTGCTGTCATCAGGAGTCATTTCCATGTATCCTGAGAAGATCTACACTTATTAAGCTGGGGAAATCCCCATCGCTGCCCTGTGGCTCATGTCTAAAGGACTCTGGCCTCCTCTGTTCTCCCTTGACATGATACATGATTCATAAACCCCAACAGACATTGCTGTTAACCCTCCCTGGACATGTTGGTATTTCCAGATTGTGTTCATAACACGGTAGTCCTAGTGATGATTGTGATGGTTTGCTTTCCTAGTTTTTTTGGTCACCATTTTAATTAGAGCCGAAATGAATGCTTCTTCATCCCTCTCAGTGCTTCTTGGCCGCAGCCTGAAAAAGAATAAAAATGAAGAAGCGACACATTCACTGCAGGCTTACTTTGACTGGCATAGTCATTCATAGATGTACCTGCCCAACTCAACAACCTGTTTAAATAAGCCTCTAATGTTTTTATACATTTTAATTCAAGGATCATTTTAAATAGTCTGACAAGGCTAGCTTGAATGGAAATGCTTAGGGTGAATCGTTGACGCAAATGTATGTTTTGCATGGTTGAGCCCTTTGCGGCATCAGAGCACTCACTGAATACACTGTGAAATATGATATGACTTTAGTGTCTCTGCTTATATTACGGGACAGTCTGAGTTGCAAAAGTGTAAGACCTCTTGCACTTGAAAACATTCCAGCACTTTTTTTTTATAATAAAAAAGGAAATAGTTGTTGATCTTGATTCATTGACATTTTCACCTGACTGTGACTTTGCAGAAGAAGAACAGCTGTCTGCATCAATCTTCAGTAGAAATCCTCCTCTGCCAGCCACATACTAATATGGAGTCCTTATTTTACCTTGTAGAACATCTTGAAAGATAACAGATAACAGCATGCGAGAGAAAAGTCGATTTTTCCTTGTTGCTCTCCTAAATGTGGCTCGGATAACACGCACAAGAACTGTTTAAAAGCCTCAGTTAGTGGACCACTGAAGACCCCAGAACAGCCACGGTTAGATCTTCCCTTTTCTTCATAGTTTTGTCATAAAGTGCTGCTTAGTATATTGTATGAAAGAGGGGGGCGTTCTGTGTTGTTCCAGTAACGTTCCCTCTGAGGGTTATTAAGTTAAGTCTGCGGTATGAAGTTGTCATTAAAATATAGTCGTGTGTGCCCTCCTACTCTGCTCAGTGGGTGGTGATGTCAGCAGCCTTAGTTACAGAAGCAGAACCTGCCCACACTCATTACAATAGATAGGGGGAAGCGATGTCAGGAGCTCAAACCGCTGTCTTTAAACTGTAGAAGGACAGTGTAAAACACAGAGGAAGAAATCATTCTGCAGCATTTTCTTATCCACATTACCTTCCTTTCCAAGCTTCCCTTTTTCTGTGTGAGAGCAGCAGTGTGTGTCCTGGTGAGAAGATTCAGTCCAGTAGAGCAGCTGATATTTACCTGGCACTGTGTGCTGTTAATTTGCATGGCACCAATAGGTGCTCTGGGATCACGCTGCCTTGTTCACTGAGATTGATTAAACATAGAGCTGTGTGTGTGTGTGTGTGTGCTTGTGAGTGTGTGTTCCCATGGGGTTTCATCCCACACTGAAGATCTAGGAAAAGGTTTAAGTTATTTTAATAAAGCAAGCCGAGCCAATCTCTCTTTGTCTGTGCTGCAGTCTGACTGCTTTATTAAAACCTGGAGGCTCTTTAAAACTCTAAACACCTAGTTCACTCACTCACTCTCTCACTCACTCTCTCACTCACTCACTCTCTCACTCACTCACTCACTCACTCACTCACTCACTCACTCACTCATTCTCTCACTGGGTGTTTCTCAATCTCGAGTACGCTTGCTTGGTACTGTAGCACACACTTCCGAGCGTCTTGCTTCAGAAGCGAGGCAAGAATATTTCCTAGCCTCGGAAAACGAAGAATGGAACAGGCGAGCACTTGTGCAGGTGTGCGTCATATGAGAGGCCCCGCCTTACATTTTCCGCCACATATTTGGGGAAATTGGTCCGTGCGCAAAGCATTGTGGGGATTTTAAGACCGCGGAGTCTACACATGTGCAGCATCAAAATTTCTCCAAACGAAGTACGCCGGGCTCGGTAGAATTCCAAGTATGCTGGACATTGGAACAGTACTTCGGCGGCACTCGATGACGTAGTATGCTTGAAATAGTGGCTCTGGAGCAGCTTTACTCGAGATTGAGAAACACCCTCTCACTCACTCGCTCACTATTTGTTTCGAATTTCCCTTTTCTACAATTTTACATAACCTTCCCCCTCCAACAGTGTTTTTAAGTCAACAAAGAGTTGAGAGACAAACAATGTTAACCTTAACCTTTTAAATCATGAGGCTAAATGTTCAAAATGTATTTGCTGTTCATATGTGATCTTGTGACATAATATATATTGCACTTTCGTCAAAAACATTGCCTGACCATTGCTGTGGTCCAATGTCTTGCCCAAGGCACCGAGTTATTAGCACGACATCCCGCTCTACATCCTGAGCCTTTGCAGCCCTAATCAAAATTCGCAATTTAAGAATCTCTCATTTGTCTCTGGTGACATTCATTTTTTTTCGATATAGAGAACAAATAATGAATTAATTTCTTGTTAATCAACATATTAACCGATAATAAAAAACATGTGATATTCGCCGCCTTTAATTGTGTCTATACTTCTCCCTCCATTATTGGTTGGATTTATATTCGCTTCAGACTAACTGGTTGCCCACAGGGGGGGGGGGGGGGACACTTGAATGACCCTTGCAACAGACTGCTTGCTTTATATACAGGTGGATTAACATCCTATTCCTACCAAGACAAGTCGTACGGTAGAGAAGTACCTTTTTGTACAGTGTGAATTTGCTCTTACATCACTGTGCAAAACCTGCACTTTCACATTTTATAACCAAAAACAAGGTTGTAACTATTAAATAAAAGTAACAATCTATTAGGACTACTTTATTGGTTGCATTTTCTTGTAACTAAGAAAACAAAAATGCTCTTGTCAGGCAAGATGTACTGCAAATAAACATTCAAATCGTGATTTAAAGGCGTTTTGATAACGGTTATGCGCTGACAGTTTTACCTATTGTCCCAGAATTAATCATTTGAACACATCTGCCAGTTTTGCTGCTTTTAAATCCGGCTGACGAAAAAGACATCCATTCTGGGGCAGAAATAGTTTTGAAGGCACTTTTCCTGAATGCAAACAATACCTCCAACCCTCCTCACTGTCCCATGTGCTACAGATGGTGTGGCCTCCAACAGCAGTGCTACAGTGGGAACAAGCTCCCCGATGATTTATTCTCATTTGTCTTTCTGAGCTGCAACCGTCAATTTTGCAATGTATGTCTCCTTGGGGAGTGGGATCCTTGGTAGTTGAGATGGGATCTTGTGACTGAAGCCCGATAGGTTGTCAGGTTTGCAGATGACAGGCATATATCACTGTCTCGCCACGCACGATTGGTCCTCACATAGCTGATCAGGCATGGTGAGCTGAGAGAGGGAGCAGCCATGACCCCAGGAAGAGTGCATGGCTTCGACAAAGTGGCCAAACTGAGGATATCTGGGTCTTTCACCTGATGTCAATGGGTCCATCAATGACGTCACGCTTTTGTACCTATAGACATACATTGGGAAGGGGATATCTGTAAGTCAGTAAAAATTGTTTGCGGTTAATCAAGGTCCTCGTTCTAACACTTCATAGACCTCATTCAAATAATAATAATAATAATAAATAAGCAAATTAGACTAAGTTACAAAATAATTTTCCTTCCTCAATTCATTCTACTGACCTCAGACAATGCGACTAGAAGGGGGGGGTTTAAGAAGAACACTTGGGGGATTCCTTTAAGGGCCTAAAGAGGCAGAAGATCCGGCTAATTTTGTACTCTGAAGTCACACTTTCATACTCTAACATATTTTTGGGGCATTAACTGAACCCCAGCTCCAATGCTACATTCAATGCTACATTCAATGCTACATTCAATTATAATAAAGCAGATGGAGGCAAGGGTCCCACAGAGTAAACCATGTAAACTATGTTTTCCTTGGTATAAGTGTTTTTTATAGAAACAACATGAATCTGCCATAAGACGTGTCTCTCTCTGCCTTACATCTGGACTGGACTATAGCTGGGACAATTACTTTGTTAATCAATTATTAATCCAATATCTTTAAACTTTAATATCTAAAGGCTGCTCACATGGCTAACAAACACAGTGCCGCCACAGTCCCAATTCGATAAACTGCCAAAATTGGTTTGAACGAGCGCTCCATCTAGCGTGATTAATTACATCATGACTCATGCTCTTGTTCCCAAATTAATTTTCAATAATTATAGTGATAGATTTAATAGAATGACTCAAGTTGTGTCTGGGACATTTTCAAACTGATTTGTATGTTTGGGGAAAACTTCCGGCCCCACAGCTCTACTTCAAATGTTCAATCTTAATTGTCATTTCTCGCTGCCTCTCCATCTCTCTTCACGCTGTCTATCCATTGGCTGGACAAACTTCAGGCTGTGCTTTGTGCTAATCCCTTTTTTGTTTCTTTCTTTGTTTCAGTGGACTTACTTGGCCTGCTGAAGTGGCGCTCCAACATCAGCCTGCTGCAGCAGAACCTCCGTCAGCTGATGAAGGTGGAGGGGGGCGAAGTCGTCAAGGTCAGAGGACGAAATTCATTCTGAAATCACCTCGAGAGTCACATTCAAAGCTGAAGCGAAAACTAAATGATCTTAGCTTATATTTGTCTATATCCTGAAAATGTACCTCATTCTATTGCCTGGATACAAATATCGCGCAACAGCTGGTGACAAACATTAGTGTTCCTGAAGCTCTTTTGTAGCAGTTTGCACAATTTGTTTCACTGCCTGTCTAAGGAACAGGTTGCTAGTTTTTTTTGTACAGTGTGGAGGTAGCGCACACACACAGCGAACTGAAGGGCGGGAGATGACCTGCTGTCAGAAGTGTAGGACGGCCCTTAAAGGCCCAGCGTGGCGCAGATGAATAAATGACTCTCGAGATAAAGTTTAACATAAGCATGCTGGGGGTCTGTCAGATTGCAGCGTATCACAGGAAGTCCTTCCCCCAGACAGTTCTGATTCGACCTGATGGATGTGTCAGCCACAGCGAGACCAGTTCATTAAACCACAGGGGTGTGATTATTATTACCAGCGCATTAGCACTCAATCTCTCCAAAGCGCTCCGAGGCTGCCGGTGTGCAATTAGATAACACTTTGGCAGCTTGGCATTTCAAAGACAATTCATCAACAGGATATACATTGTAAAAGGGGATGGGCTGTATATCAGATACTATGCATAAAGATTAGATCAAACTCCCGGGAGGCTTTAAATGGTTACCCCGTAGTGACTCCTCTCTCGTCCCCGTCACGCGGTCTGATCTTTGTGAGATTGCATCGGGCTTTAAACTGAACAGTGTGTTTGTTTCTCGTTAAGAGCACCGTGAATCTCATCCATCCCAGAATGACAGAACAAGCGAAGTACAGAGTGATGGCTCTGTTTCTGACACTTTACATTTGTTTTCACCTTGCCTCAGAATTGGCTGAGTAAATGGAGCATGTTTCCCCTGAGAAGGAGGATGTGTACAGTTGGTAATCATTTCCCTGTCAGCAGCACCCCCAGAAACAAGCCATTGTATGGGCTCTTATTGACAGCCCTGTCAAAGCTGGACTTTACATGCCATATTGTTCCATCATATAGGTTTTGTAGATTCATATTTGACATATTTAGCACACTGGGTTTTTGGAATTATGGCTTGAAAATAATATAATATTATTGCTCATCAACTCTCAGTGGAAGAACAATGATATACAACAACTATTACACTAAAAGTGAACTAAATAAAGGCTCTTCAGTGTTCTAACACATTGTATTGCATTAGACATTAACTGTACATTTTTTCCCTGTTGTGATATTTACAGAACATTATAAAATGTTCTTATAGTATCACTATTAGGATAACTATTTAAACTCTTTGGCCTGGCTCTATTTGGGATGTATTTTATTCATCCAATAAGGTTAATGCCCACGTCTCCCTACTGATTTCCTGCATCCACTCTGTTGAATATAGCAAAAACACCCCAGAAATCACAATACATCTCACCTTGTTTAAAAGGATGTTTATGTTATTTCTTCTTGATATAACAGATGCATTGGATTGGCCCCTTTGTTGCTTAAATGTCACCAGCTGGATGGGAAATGTCCTCCCTTAAAGAACGAAATGATTATCAGTTTGATCTCAAAGAGCTGTGAAAGCAGTTCAGGCATTTCACAGTGAGAGGGAGACTTTCAATATCCATGTTTCTTTTGTATTGCCTTGTTTTATTGTTTGCCTGCCACAACATGCTATGCATCTGTCATTCTAGTTCCTGCAAGACACTCTGGATGCTCTCTTCAACATCATGATGGAAAACTCCGACAGTGACACTTTTGATACTTTGGTGTTCGATGCCTTGGTAAGTAAAGAAGCAAACAATAACAGCAGAGAAGAATTCAAACCAGCAGAGCTTCTTGTCAGTGGGAACTCACACTTTGACGCATTCCCAACTCAGATGCAAATATAAATTATTGTCTAATCTTCCACATGCCAAACATTCCTTTTGACTGGCGTCTTTGCTCTGTGTGTCGGCCCTTTTGATCTCACAACAACAAAAACCTGTTTGTTTGCAGCTACCTTTTTCTGGTTCTAAGAGGAAGCTCTGCACTATAGGAGATACGAGTACATTCGACAAAGTCTCATAAGAATAATATCATAAACTTTTTTTAGTAACTGTGTTTGAGCATGGTTTATCCTTGCTACAAGAGTCTATGAACAAAAAAAACCCCTCAATTTGGAAACATGTTTTGTGACAGCAGACGTGAAGTATGCAGAGTACACGCCTTAATTCCTCTCCAGAATGTTGAGTGTGTGCCAGAGGTATGTCTCTGTGGAGAATGCCTCAACTGGGACACCTACCTGCATCTGTAAACACCACACTGCAGAGATGTCCACAAGCATTTGGACCTTCACATATTCTTCAGTAAATTTGAAAAACAAAATCAATATGGGTCTTGACTCTTGGCTAAAATAGTTGCCATTTATACGGTATAACGGTGCGAATGTTACATGTATTTCATTTGTGAAAGTATTAGTTAACAGAGCCAAAACAATATACACAATATAATATGAACATTGTGGCTCTGCATTCATTTGCATACATTTGTAGCAAAAGGGTTGCATATCTCATGTTTGTCTGACATTAAAGGGGACCTATCATGTAAAATGCACTTTTGTACGTCTTTTATACATGAATATGTGTCCCCGGTGTTCCAGGGAACTCACCAAGTGTCAGAAAACACAACCCTCTCTATTTTCCTCCATACCCAAATCTCTAAAAACGGGGCTGCAACGGATCTGATAAAAACTGATCCAGATTTGAACACTGTCCTGACGTCAGGACGGTGGCGCTACGGCTATTGGGCCAACTCCACCAATCAGGAGGAGACAGCCACGGCCATTGCCGTTCGAAAGCGCTGGAGACGCTGTAGTACATATGCCAGGCCTGTAGATGGTGCTGTTCTCACAGAATCAGCCCTTGCAAAAACAGAGCTAGAAATTGTCAAATTGAGCAAAATGAGGCATGGCTAAAATGCATGATCTGTTTGGTATTTTGAAAGAGAAAAAAGTATAAATATGCCTTATATAGGTATGGTCCTACACTATATTATTCAAATATAGCATGATAGGTCCACTTTAAGTTTGTCACTAAACTGAAAGATACAGCGAACTCACCATGCCTAACATCATGGGGTGTAGTTTAATTAATACTTTTTTCTTCTTGGGCCCTAGATTTTCTGTATGCTAGGGGATTGAGAGGAAATCATATTCTGCCCAAATGCAATCTTGTTATATTTCAGCATATTGAGTTGGAGTTTGTCCTGCTCTGCATTATGAGCCACGTGCTTTTCATTCTAATGAATATATCTCTGTTCTCTGACAGGTGTTCATTATCGGGCTCATAGCAGACAGAAAGTTCCAGCACTTTAACCCTGTCCTGGAGACCTACATTCGAAAGCATTTCAGCGCCACTCTGGCATACACGTGAGTTAATGATCCCGTCTACACTGACGACTGCAGTAATGAATTAGTGTACATCCCGTTCTGTGTTTAGAAGAGTTAACAGACTATGCTATTGTGTTTGCAGGAAGCTGACCAAAGTTCTGAAGAACTACGTGGACAACGCTGAGAAGCTGACGGAGCAGCTGCTGAGGGCCATGAAGGCTCTGGAGTACATCTTCAAGTTTATCGTCCGCTCCAGAGTCCTCTTTAACCAGTATGTTCCAAAGCACACATAATATTATAGTAATTGCTTTTAATCGCACTTTCGAATCACTGTTTACAATGTGCTATATGTACAAAGAACTCCAAATGGATCCACAATAAGAAAGGTAATAGTAGAAAAAAACAGATACAATTAAACGCCAATAAACAAATATGCAATAAGTAATAGATCAAGATTTATAAGAACTTAAAAGTACAGAGTGAATCACATTCAAGCCTGTTTATAAAAAGGATTTAAATGTGCAAATATGTACATTTGACAATAAAACACATATTTTTAATATATTTGTATATGCATAGTAACATACTCTCATTGTCCATACAGTATTTTTTGATTGTCTTTTTTTATATGAAAATGTTTCACTTTGTAAAAGTTTAAATACGTTTTAGCTGCTTTTAGGTGTTCCTTATATGATACTCAAGTTTCAGATTTATTTTGTATAATATAAATCCATATTGTGTGCTGCACTGATTGTGTTCAGCAGTGTGCTGCGGAGTGAAGTAAAGGTGAATGGTCTTTATAGTGAGGTGATTTCCATGGATGTGTTTATAATAGGCTGTGGAGATGTTAAATGGACGATTATGTTGTAGAGCCACAGAACTAAGCTGTTGGTGGCTGATGTATGATCCTGGTCTAATTGAGTGTTCAGAGTTTGATTGCTTTTCAGTAGAATGTCTAGAGGACGCTTTGTCCTTTACCTCACATATCAGACTAAAGAAATCACACTGTCTTTAGAGCTGTGCACATTGTGTCAAGTGGTTTCTGTTGCACAATAACGGACGGCGACCTTCAACCTCAAAGTGGACTTTCTGTTTGGGTTTTTATCGTTCTTTAGTTGTTTGCTAGTATCAGCTCTGCCATGCCATTGTTGCCAGTTGGCCTCTGAGTTGGAAAATGTTCAAAGCTGTAATACTGCGTTTGTTGAAGCCTTTCATGAAACTCTGTTTAGAAGTACCAAGGCTACATGGACACATGTTCGGCTTTTATTGTGGCCCAGTGGAACATTCCTATGAAATGGCAGAATAGACGCTCTTTCCCCCCGTTTGATTTGAGCGTGGTGTGGCAGTCAGGAGCTCACTCTGGTCCTCCTTGCTGCAGGTGAGAAGCAGCTTTAGGTAATTGTTGTTGTGGGAGCCCTGAGACGGATGCTGCTAATCCTATGATTTCCGTAAGCCCTCAACAGTGACTATCAGGGGCCATGTAATACCTGCAGCCCCCTGAGAGATTGTGGCACCACAAAAACCCACCACTCCGCAAGAAAGCAAGTGAAATCTGATGTGGTGGAGCACTTCACTCCTCTTTGACCTGCCTCCCTCTGCTTCAGTGTGCTTTAAACAATTTATCTTACAAATCCTTATTTTTAAATGATTAAATCTGAGTCATTGAAACACTTACTTTGTAATGAGCACAATGTGTCTCATTTACAGTTAATGCTCAGTTAGTGGAGATTTATCGGCTCTGCAAAAGGGATGAAATGCATTTTTTGGGCTCGATGGAGAACAATTGCTTTGTGTCTCCTTCCATTTAAAAATGGTTTTCTGCAATTGTTCTGTGATCACCGGCTTTAAGCCACTGCAGTCACTGGGCAGCATTTGCTCCACCTATCCTACTAACTGTAAAGCCTTACATCACATTGGCGTTCTTTCTGTTCCTCGTATAGTATTGGAGCAGAGTGGTTAGCATAGATCATTAATTCTTCAGATTTTTGTTTCCACACGGCAGCAGGCAGGTGCTTCAGGGTCTTGTCGTGTTGTTTTAAATGCTAATCTGGCTGGCAGAGAGAGTGATGTCTGTGGCTCCGATCCAGTTCTATTTGCATTGATGACACAAACAGGCCATTCTGCTGGCTGCTTTGAATGATTTAGCAGCGAAGCATCAAACTCTTGTTTTTTTCCACTGCGGGCGGGGTTGTTTACACGGGGATGAAACAAACAAACAGCTTTGTGATCATCTGCCAATGTAATTCTCCACTTCATCTCCTCACAGGCTCTACGAGAACAAAGGAGAGGCTGACTTCATGGAGTCCTTGAGGAACCTTTTCACATCCTTTAATGACATGATGAACAGTAATTCAGAGAACACTGGCATGGTAAAGGTAGGCTGACTGGCACACTAGTCACACCGCATGCTATCGCTCAATCTCAGCGCCAGGAAATAGCTTCTGCTGCCACGGGAATATAGTAAATAACTGCTGCTGTGTGAAAAGTAAATAAATCTGCTTGGATTTGCTTTGGATAACACGCTCTGTAATTGGAGATGCATCTGTCTTGTTAGATGTAAACTAATACAGCAGCTTACGAGACGGTAATGTTAGGGCTCTGGGGGTCGCTATGTTGCTCCTTGATGGTTTGTTTGTTTTGTATTGTCAGTTTTCTTTAACTTTATCTTGGTTTCTTTTCTTCCTGATCTTACTTTCATTTTCTCTCTTTGTGACCTTGTTAGGGCTGAACATCAAATTAAATGAGCTGTATTGAAAGCCATCTTGAATTGGTGCTGAAAGAAATATAGGTAGCAGAGATGATGGATACCACTTTAATGTATGTACAATAAACATGCAGCTGGTTAGCGTAGCTTAGCATAAAGACTGGAGACGGGTCAGGAAATAACTCGGCTAAAAGTAACAAACTCAGCCGACGAGCCTCATTGAATAGTTTATTTTATCTATAAAGAAAGTGTAAAAGGGACAATTTTGTAGTTGTTGTTTGAGCTGGACTATTTCTGAGTGGTATCGATCTTCTCATTTAACTCTCGCCAAAAGAGCACATAAGTGTTTTTCCATAAATGTCAAACTGTTCCTTGAAGATTAGGGCTCAGTCTGGAACCTCAATGCATTTTTGATCTGTACAGAAATCCCTCTGCTTGAGAAAAAAACCCTGAAGGCTTTTATCTGCGGCCCTAACCTTCCAGCTTTGTTTTTCTTCTACACATTGTGTATGTTGTTTTTCCTGTGTTGTCTGTTCTTCTATATGTGTTTGTGTTTTTCCTCTCTCTCTGTTTCCCTTTGACCTTGACTGTCCTGTGGTCTGGGGCTCCTCTGGCCTTCTGCTCTTTAGCTTCTCCTTAAGGTATTTATTTCACTGCCTTGCTCCTTTGCCTTTAAGCTTTTCTCCATTGTTGTTGCATGTCATTGTCCCCAGACTCACCGACTCCAGATTTGAGACAAACGCAGGCGTGTACTGTCTGCAGAGTCACTCTACACCCCCACATGTCGATGTGCACACACACACCTATGCTTTTAGATATAACTATAATCACAGTGCACATGCACCTTGGCACACCTACAGTAGATCCATGTGCACGCTCAACCATAGGAGAAGCTCAGGAGTCAATTAGGAGTCAGTTGCTGTGTAATTGGGTGAGATATTAGCTTTACTGTCAGTAAATTAAAAACTGATCTTGAGGAACGGGCATGAAAGCGAGGAATCCGGTTCCTTCCCAGGTCCGCCCTCGGTGAAAGCACTGTCACAGGTGGAAGCTATTGAGCAGTCACATCATACCTCAAGGCTGAATCCTGATGAACATCTGGACACACTAACACACGTAGATGCAACAGCTTGTATAAACAGACACACACACACACACAACACACACACACACACACACACACACACACACACACACACACACACACACACACACACACACACACACACACACACACACACACACACACACACACACACACACACACACAAATGCATGCTCCTGGTAGCTGTGAAGAACAGGCAGGAGACAAAACTTTTCTGAGACTTGTTGTGACACTTTACTTGAAACATCGCTACACAACATGTGGGAATTAAGTTGCTGCGGAGAACAAAGTAAGAAAAAGACATTGCGTTAAAACGGCTTCTTCAAGGGGTAAACAGATGCAGTGGAGCAGAGCCAAGATTCCTAACTGAATCAAGGTCTAACGGAACCTTTTTGAAAACTAAGTTTCACTCTCCACCACTCTTCATGTATGCAGGAGGTGGTGAAGGTGTTGAGTTGCATTTAAGCACTAACAGTATCTATTTGGTTGAGGGAAGATCGACAAAGACATTTATTCAGAGGTCATGACTATATCCATGTTCAGAAAACCTCAGGGAGAAGCTTTGTTCACGATTACAAAAGTAAATAACAGAATCTGCTCTCTTAGCAACCTACTCTGAACATTGCTTATAACCCTTTACATATTTTCAGAAATAAACCATGCACATTGACAGAGGGATTGTAGTCCTCGAGCGTGCTACATCTGTATGGCTAATCAACCGCTGACAGACAAACTGGCTCTGCTGCTAATCTGCACAGATGCCGTATACACACCATCAACCCACCTTTAGCAGCAGGCAGTTAGAGAGGGAACTTTCAGCTTGCATTTCTTTTATTAATGGATGGCTCTCTAATTAGCCATTGGGTTCACACGTGATGTCTTTATTATAGTACCGATGGGGCCATTGGTGATTATATCTGGCCTTATCTATAAAGGTAACACTATAGAGAGAGACCATATCTTTGTCCGAGTTGATTTATTGTGGCACGGCAAAGGAAAAAAATGAAGATGGTAGGTGTGAGTTTAAGAAGTAAAGCCAATACGAGTGTAATGCAAACACACTGCAGACATATACCAGCACATAGGGCTATTCAAAAATAATCTTAGACATCAACAGTTGTTTCTGTTCATGGCCCACAGACGGTGAAGTGTACATGCTACTGAGAGGCACACTGTTTTCATTAGTGTGACACAAAAGGAGAACACCGCATCAGACACATTCACTATTAACTCAACAATGACACACAATTCCCTCATTTCTGTATAACATAATGTGGGCTGAAGAAGCTTATGAAATCAATCAATGACTGAACTAATGGCTTTGGAGCTGAGAGCCACCCGGTAATGGTTTCTTTTCTTTCCCCTGGTTAAGGGTGCTGCACTGAAGTACGTTCCCACCATCGTCAACGATGTCAAGCTGGTCTTTGATCCAAAGGAGCTAAGGTAAATTAATTTGATCTACTGCATTTTCATATGCTCTGTCGCTGTTGCATTGACCTCTGCAAAACATCATTTGATAACTAAATACATATTCAATGGTAAAGGGGGACTGAGCTCCATGTGAACTATTACTGGGATGATGTCACGAAAGAAACGATTTCCCCATAGGATTATTAAAGTATTTCTGACTCTGATTTTCTCCTTTAACCTTTTGGTAAGATATAGGTGTAATCTGCACGTTTCTAAAACTGACATTAAAGCAAATTGGCCTTAAATTGCTTTTTGTTTTTGCTGTGTTTACTTCAATTAAAATAGCATGTTTCGATGAATGCCCAACAAGCTGATGGGATATCGTGCCATCCTAAAGAGGCACTGTTTATTGTGTGTGTCTGGCTCTTTACCTTTAGGCTGAATTGTATTCAACTGCTAAACATTCAGTGGCTGTACTGTGATGGCCAGCGGTTGTTAAACATGCTCCGGTTGCCTGGGAAACCCGGAGAATTATCCACTCAAGTGTCCATTTCAGTTATAATGTCTACCGTGAATGTAATCTGCCACTGCTCAGTGCTCTTCTTTATAATAAATGACTTCTGAAGTACAGTATCGCACACAGATCTGACTGTGCTACTAAATTACACATTCATAATATTTAGTTGAGACACATTTAGTGATACACGAGTTATCTTGTTCTATTTGTGTTATAATAAAATCACAGTAACATCATTAGACTTTCCAGACATTTGGTCACATGACATGGAAGCTATTGAAAGAAGACTACATTATTGAGGCAATTGTAAATATCATCATCTGTTTACTAAATTATTCAAGAAACTCAAACAAAAGAATCCCTCCTCACATTATTGGCACACGTATCTTTACCTGGCTTCTAAATTAAATTAATTAAATCCTTCTCTGTGTGATACAGATTACTGTATGTTTCATTTCAATCGTTTCAAATTGCATTTCAAAGTATAATAGGAAACACTTAAAATGTTGGGACTGGAACAATAATTAACTGATGATTTTCCGCACTCTCTTGCTATGCAGAGCTATAAGGAAGAGTGCAGTAAACACAAAGTAGCACATATGTGAGATAATAGGGCTTTTGGTTTCAGCTTTCATTCTAAAAGCCTTGGTCCTTATGAACCATTTACCTTTTTAAATCACAGACATGGCTTTTTCTCTTGCCTGAGCAAAGGTGGCATCAGCTGTTCCCGTTGTGAGGGTAAACCTGGCTGAGCTGGAAGCGACTAAACTGAAGCCTTGAGGGTCGGGGTGTTTTATCCCCTGCCAGAACCTTTTCTCTCCTCCTTGAGCTTCAGCTTGCCAGCATAACAAGCATCTGGCCCCTTCATGGAGGAGAAAACTGTCAGCTTTATGTGTGTGAATGACAAGGATTTATCTTCCAGGCTTTGAATTGTTGAATGCTCGTAGTTCGATCCTGCTGAGCTATGCTGTATCTTGTCCTTAAGAAAAAGATACATTGGAATAAAAATGTTAAGAGTACAGTATGCATTGTTACACAAGGCTGCATAGGACTAGAAAACCTTCATGACGTCAGCTGGGAAACTTTATTTATATTACCATTGTAAGTACATGGAGTTCAGAGACCTTAGCAAATGTCTTTATATTAAAAAATCTAATGATAAACCATATGGACCATAGGCATACAAGTTATGTATGGTTGACATCTTAAGACGAGGGTTGTTATTTGATGTTTTCTAGATCCTTCAACAACATCCTAAGGCTTTAATCAGCACATTAAGTTTGTTCAGTTGTCATGGAGATGTTTCAGTTGTTATGGGGATTTTCTTCATGTAATAATGATAATCTCCTTAAGATCAAGTAGACTCCTTGTTCCGATGAACACCATGAGATGTGGTCTCCGTAGATAATATTCAGTACTGTGAATGGCCTTGTGCTGAGATTTTGTTCAGTCATTAAACAACCTTCAAGCTCAAGTAATGTTTAAGTTTATATAATAACAGCCAAATACAGTATATTATGATATGGTATGTTCTCTGGATTTAGTCCGGAGATATTTATTGAAGAAAAAAACAACAGATGGTTGAATAAGGGATCAAAAACATGAGAAATGTAGTGCTAACCAGGAAATTCTAAATGTGAGTGGAGTAACTTGTTGACCAGTTGATTAGTGCATTCAATCGACATATCTGTGAAAATGTCATTAGACCACCACTCGAAATTAGTCAACTAATCAACTAAGAGGGCGTGGGTCTAGGTACTGCATCACATACAACTGTAAAACAATCTATTTGATTGATTTGCAACACTGACCGCTATCCTATAAAACAATCTGAGATAGAGCAGAATCTCTCATACTCAGCTGTTCTCAGAGTTCACCCGAGGTTCTCCTCTGGGTCAGTTGACAAATCTACATTGTCCCATGCTACATATTTGTCATATTCTCCAACCCAACCAGAATATCTGAAAGCACCTGTGTGGGTGTGCGGGGCTTTTAATTGCGTTTTGGATGATCGCTCGTGATGGGAAGCAGTCAGCCGGCCCAAGATGCCCGATCATTCTGACCTTTTCGTCTTTATTGTCATCCTTCTGTCTCCGTAGCAAGCTGTTCACAGAGTTCATCCTAAAGGTTCCTCTGGGCCGCCTGGTGAAACAGAAGCTAGACTGTCTGATTGACATCGTCCACAGCGATCTCTTCACTCATCACGGTAAGTGCACACATACACAAACTGTACTCCCAGTTCTTCGGTGCATGAACCTTCACTCACAGAGCAGTAATAAAGGCAATCACACACACCACCTGCCTCCCCTAGCCATGTGAGCCCACAATGAGGGTCATTGGTGAGGCGTAGTGGAAATCCCTTTTGTTATATGAGAGAGTTAGGCAATCTTAGAGCTAAAATCCCCAAGACTTGACTGTAGCAATATTCACATCCACCTAGTCTTCAAGTCCCAACCCCTGCTTTCCTTTGTTTGAATGTGTAATCTTTTTTTCTATAAGTTTACAATATATTATTATTTCTGTTTGGGTTTCCCTTTTAGTTTTCTTGCCCTAGCAGCAATCCAAAATCAAACACATTCACACTTTCAAATTACACATTAGCACCATACCGCTCTACATTTTGGCCATGTCATGTCAGATATAAAGGGCATGAAAGTATACCAATTTAATGAGAATCCAGTCTCCAGCTTCCCTCAGGCAGGTCCCTGCTGCACGACTATCGAGGGACGAGCATTTTGCCGGGGGCGACATCCTCCGAGGCCCATTTAGGTTAGGTCCTGATTTAGAGACCAACACACACACCCACACACATACTGTCCTGTGGTGGTAGATAAAAATGCAGAGTTCCTAACCCAGTGAAACGGTAACAATGATCACATTTTGCTGTCAGGGATGGCACATGCCTCTAAAGGGCCGGTTCAAGAAATGGACGACAACAATGATACTCTTGCAAGGCTGCTCTCTGCCTCTGCATCAGTACAGGAATTACAGGTTGTCCTGTTTGTGAAAAGTGTAGTCTAATATTAAACAGAACACATGGAAAAAATACGCCTTCAATTTAATGATGCACTCCTTTCATACTCAAGCAAGGTAAAATGGTCTGATTGGTGGTTTAGTGTGTAGCTATTGAAGGGCAATGCTCAGCATGTGGTGCTCAGGTAATGACTATTGATCTGTTTGGTGTAATTGTGGACAGACGAGCCTCCCCGATGCTTGTGAATCACTCGTTGCTGTGATGTAGATACCGGCTACCCTGCCGCTCCATTCCAACAACAGCTCCACGCACCGGTGCTTTGAACATCTCCAGCAGTCTATTAGGGGCATGCGTGTATTTAAACAGCGATGGAGAAGGCTTAATTGCCAATAAAACTGTCCTTTCCACATCAGTATCAAGCTGAGCTCCACTTTGGAGATGTTTTTATCACAGATAATGGCCACTGCGATGACCATAAGGGGTTCGCCATGCCGTTTTTAAATGTGGTTTAATCAGCTGTGGCAAGTGCACATGCTCCTGGGACTCACTGTGAGGTGCATCCTGATCCCCAGGTGGTCACTGAAAGGTTGCTCCACTAGCCAATCCTCAAGTGAAATGTACTAGAAGGAATGCTTGGAGCAATGAACACCCAGCACGAGGCATCTACCTAGACACTTCTTTGGCAGTCTCCACACTCTTCAGTATGCATGCAACGTGATCACTGTTGTGTTTTCTTTCCTGTAGATGGCACAGTGATTACCATATTAACAGTTTCTGAGTAAAAGCATGTCTTCAATGAGTGTTCTTCACTCCCCAACGGGCTTTTTTCCCTTTCAAAATGATAACTGTAGTCAATAAGATGACATCTTTTATCCACAGGTTATATATTTTCGTTTAAAATGTAAATTCTGTGAGATGAATGGGATTGGTATGCACACACTATTCCCTCCTGCAGATGGAAACTTAATGAACTCAGAAAAGAGGACATTTATCTTTTCTGCAGGCAAAACGGTTGTCACCTTCACTGTTTATGATGTAATAGGATAGAGAAGGGCGTTGCATGTGAATCAGTTGTAAATGGGCTCACTGGAAGAGAACAAATACTGTCAGCTGCTCTCCTGGTCTGAGTTAAAGGGGCAAATCACTGTAGCGTCTACAATCTGTTTGCGCTGGAAGTTTGAAGAGAGCGCTCATGGCCTAGCTTGATAGTTCCAGTCTGCTTGTCCCACTCCCACCCTGCTAGTGTGTGGGTAAAAGTGAATGGTAATGTGTGGTCTATGCTCTTCTATGCACCAGTGTGTCTTTCCACCTGTGTGCATGGCAGTTTGGAGGCTGCACAAAGGGAATGAGTGCCCTGTAAATAACAAGGTATTAAACACTCCACACAATGTTACACTCCCTCACATTTGTTTTGGTGCTTAAACCCTAGAAGATTACGGAGCACAAATACACCGATAAACAAAAATACACATTTTGGCTCCAATCTGTATCAGGCAGATAGCTTGGTGCTCTGTTTCACAGAACCAAATATATTTCAGTGGAGACATGGTTGTCACTTTGAGTCAGGGCTAGCCTAGCCAAACAAGAGAAACACTTAACATCCATGACTTTCCTTTTGACACATTTCCTGGTGACAGCTGTATGTATATTATAGCTGTATTGCAGATCAGCCTTTCCACTCCACTGCCAGCAGCCATCAGAGGCTGTTTATGATGTCTGTAGCTACAGTATTTCAGATGTTAGTCAAAGCATTTGTCCATGCATTGGGTAGATTGGGATAAGTCCTATTAACTTTAGTGATCCTATGAGCAAGCATCCAGCTCCACCAAAAAGAGTAAATTGCCCCCCTTCCAACAATTACATTCCTAAAAAGATATTATAAGAAATGATGATAAGATATTCATATAATTTGCAGCGGACAATGTCGAAATCAGGATGTAAGGTTAAATATTCTTGTTTTTTGATTACCTCCTACCCTGTTCCAAAGCAACACACGCAGATGAGATACTGACAACTTCTTACACAAGAAACTCCCAATATTTACAGAAAAGATAGTCATGATATCTACAGAGCACAGTCCCCAAAGCGTGAGCCATTTTTAAAATGTATGCGTAATATAATTGGATTGCAGTGAAAAAAGGTGAGCTATTTAATAATCCTCAGAGGATGAGATGCATGTAGAGGTTCCTTTTCTATAGCACCACACTTATGCAAACACATTAGGAAATGTTCATGCTCATCAGAGGATAAACTACTTTCCCTTTGGTGCCACCTTCAGGTGAAGCCTTTCATACTTTCCAGCACAATTTTAAAAGTTTTCTTTCTATTATAACCATCACGAACAGCCACTGGAGTGTTGCATTTAATACACACCTCTTTAATGCCAAAGCATCTGTTTAGACCACATATTAAGTTCAAATCCGATCTCAAAATCCGATCTTCCTTGTAATTATCTTTGAATTATGATTATTAAAAGCAATTCAATAGGACTCCAGCAGCTACATGTGATTTACTAGATTGCTACAAAAGAATCATTGTGTTAAATCGATCCACTAATCAATGCCTAAGTCATTAAAAATATCATTTTTAATTCTCCGGGAGTCTTTTATTCGTTACATTTCTAATCACTACATAAGGCATTCATTACCCCTTTTTTATTACAAAGCCTCATCATAGTCTCTGTGGAGCCCCATCGTATGGGTTATATTTAATTCCAGTAGTAGCTTTTCTGTGCATTCCTTTCTTCATCTATCTTCATGAAGTCAATCCATACCTCTCAGTTTAGCATGGAGCTCCTTTAAAGGGGTCAGAGAATATAACACAATGAATGTATTCATATATTACACTTAGGTAAAGCAGTTTCTCTCCAACTTAAGATAAGGATTGTGTGTTATATAAGTGTGTTGTTGTCCCTCTTGTGTAGTCTGCCACTGCATTGGTGAAGAAAGGCTGTCGGAGTGAGAGGTGTTTTATTTTTAACGTCTTTTCCTTTCTTGCCGAGAGGTTATCAATGGAGTTTCCCTCCACAAAGATAGTCACTTAACTGATACTGTGCATATTATTATCAAACCGGGCCTAACTGCAGTATTTGTCCCTAGGCTTTAAACCTCCACACTGATACACAAATGGCACTGAGATTGAAATCAGAGGCTTTAATAAAAAATATGATAATTTTGTGGCAGAATGCCTTCAGTTTACCTCCCTTGAGAATCCTCTCTGGTTTATCTCGGCTGTCCTCCACGTCCCATTGCCAACCAAATTCTGTTCACTTTGAATATGGAAATTAACTTTTTGATGTTTTCAGCAAACGTTTTTTGGTTTGATCGGATGTTGTGTTGCATTAACTTAGAAAAGTTTGTGTTTTCTGCTGCCTATCTTAAGTGCAAAACACACTGGTAACAAATACTGGTAACAAAGTAATTCATCAGACATCTATATCACCCGTCCCCTCCAAAAAAAAACACTTTTACAGTTCTGATTGTCTCCTGTTTTGAGTCTTATGATGTCACACATTTTTTTGGGGAGATTTTGCCACATTAAGTGTAATCAATAAAATGTCTTATATTCAGTTTTTAATGTAATCCTCTGAGCGTTGAGGAGGAAACCATTAGCGAGCTGCGTGCCTCTTCATGGAGAGTCTGTCTGGAGCATATGCTGCACTGCCTTGTGTGATCCATCATCTGCTCCATGTGTTGAGCGGCATTGTAAATGTGTGTATTCGCTGGTGTCCCTGCAGACTGCCGTGAGATCTTCCTGCCGCTGATGACGGACCAGCTGAAGTTCCACCTGGAGAAGCGCGAGGAGCCCAAGGCGTGCTGCCAGCTGCTCAGTGACATCCTGGAGGTGCTGTACAGGAAGGATGTGGTGAGTGAGGAACAACTAACTCTCCAGCGCTATGTATTTTCCTTTACCTCTGGGATAAATAGTTGCATAACAAGGGGAACCAGGAGTCCCTCCATAAAAAAGAAACACATTAGGACTGTGGTTTTTACTGAATAGCTACTAATCAATGTGCTGTTTTCCATTTATTTTATTGTCCTGCATTCCCTGAAGGCAGCACATTTACTGTTTATTTACTAACCTGCAGAGGTGGTGATCCAGCCAGAGCCAGTTATGTAACCAATCAAAGGATCAAGGGTCTTTCATTATCGGTTAATGTATAAATTGTTTAGCCATTGAATCATTTCATTGTACAGTTTATAAAGTGGCCGAAAATAGCTGACTGTAATTAGCACAGTTGCTTCTTTTGTTCAAAAGAACAGTCCTAATTTCAATGACATAAACCATAGAAAAGCAGCTAAGAATTCTGATATTTTCTGTGATAAATGACTATATAAAATTTGGTGTGAAGAAATGATGGATATGATTATTTTACTGGAGTCCACTTCCCTTACACTTGGGCATCACTCACAGATGCACACATGAGAACACACCATCAAACACTCAGCTGCTTGGCGAGTGTGTTCTCATCCTCTTCCATGCCCAGACTCCTGATGTCCTCCCTCAGGCCCCCTCAGACTCCCCTCACCATTGATCACCGCGGCCTGGCCTCCCACACTCCACTCTGCCTGGGATTATCTTCCACTTTCACCCTCCTCCTGTCTCTCGCTTTGCCATTTCCTCTCCCTGCATGGTTCTCTCTTTCATACCTGTATCACACTGCACATTTTCATAAGGCGCTTTTACACCGGAGTACTTTTCCCCGTACTTTTCCCTTTTAGTTCCGATAGTTCCTGGGATTTTGCGTTCACACCAAAAAGAGAACTTAGTTCATGAAGACTTTTCCCCCCTTTTTCCTGGGGAGAAAAAAGTTCCAATTTCTGATTGGCTGGGCGAATTGCAAACCACGCCCCGTAAAACTCTGAAAAGTTTTGTGAAGCCGCCATTGTATTTGCTGGCATTAGCATTATTAGCATTAGCATTAGCCCCGCGCACCAACGGAGAGAGAATAACTTATGGAAACACAATAAATAACATGGGAGCGGTGGAGTGATGAGGAGGTGTCGGCGTTCTGGCGATTTACTCGGAAGGCTTCAGTAGAAGCTGCTGGGAGTCCCAGCAGCTTCTACTGAAGCCAGTCCCCAACTCCGGGGACTTCCAGCCGGGGACTTCGGGTGGCAGTATACGCCGTGAAGTTGTTTGCGGCCTGCCAGTAAACCCAAAGCAGAAGAAGAAGAAGTGACGTCAGCGGCTTCATTTGCGTAATCTTCCCTCAGGGACTTATTCCGGTGTGAACGCGATCTGTTCTTTAGTTCCATGGGGGAACTAAGTGCTGGGAACTAAGTGCTGGGAACTAAGTACGGCAAAGTACTTGGTGTGAAAGCGGCTATAGGCTGCATCGCCCATTTATAAAGGAAAACTAAATGAAAAAATACTTCTATTCACTTTAGTGTCTAAGTTGTATTACAATTTATACCTCTTTTGAAAAAAATGTCTATGTAAAAGGCTACATCATATTAAAAAAAAAATAATAATTCTCCATGCATTTGATTTGTTCAGAAAATCATATACCATGTATTATATCAGGAAACTTCTTTGGTTTTCAAAAAAGATGTGCGTCCCACATGCATGCATGTACTGTAGGCAATGTCTGTTATTTCCTCTTCAGATTGTTTGTTCTCCTCTGCAATTGTGTCAATGTTTGTGTGGGCATTTGTGCACAAACCTACGTGCGCGAGTTCTTCGACCGCAGGAAGAGCTGAGTAAATTATTGAAAGTTTAGGTTGCTGCTTCACAGCTCGGTGTGCTTGGAAGATTCCCCCCGCAGAAAAGTAGAGGCATTGGAAGAAGCCCTGCGCTCACTCACACTCACTAATAAGCAGGTCCAGGGAAAATCGTCCCACTTTCTACAACCATACAGCTGCCCAATTGGTGTTTCCCTCCATAAGTTCAAATCATTTTGACTGCATCAGTGATATATATCAGGTCTGTCAGATGTGTAAATAGTCATTGTGGGATTATGAAATAAATAAAACGGAAATAGAAAATGTGGGTTGATGGGAAATGAATAACTAAAAAGTAGACAACCTCCTATCACAATGAGACTTTGAAACGGTAAACACTGCTATGTAACAATACAACGTTTTCACACAACTTTTCCTCAAAAATTGTAATGGTGTGTTGATCATATTTGCAGGGTCCCACCCAGTGGCATGTGCAGATCGTCATGGAGAAGCTGCTGAGGACAGTGAACAGGACAGTCATTTCCATGGGCCGCGATTCACCTCACATCGTAAGTTTGTTTGATTTTTATTTTGTAACCATTAGCTGTACTCCCGCCTCTCTCTCTCAATCTGTTCTTTTCTTCTTCTTGGTTTCACACACACATATACACACACACACACACAGTGCAATTTTTAGGCTTCTGTACCACAACCAGCTTAACTCCCACATGGCCCACTGCCAACTTCAATTCAATTCCAAAGCTATCATTAAAGGTAAAGTCTACCTTGGCAAAATGCTTTCACACAACCTCAATCTAAGAGCGGCTTTGATCTGCTCATACCTTTCTCCAGCCAGTTGTTTGTGTGGCTCAGTGTTTTTTTTATTTATTATTGTGTGTGTTTGTTTTTCAAAACATTTTCTGATGCTCTGCGCTGTAATCAAATCACACAAAGCGTGTTCCTCCTAACACTGCAGTTAGCATCCTTATCCCAATCACTCTCCCAACAACAGCTCGGTAGCAATTAATGCAGCTATCAGTCACCGTTTGAATATGCTGCTTCATTTCAGACGCAAAGCCTTAAACCACTTTCACAAGTCCAAAGACTCCAATAAATGTCAACTTCTGTACCAGTTGAGTCATGAATATGGACTTTGGTATTGTCTGACTCATCTATGACATCCTGTATTCATTAGAGCTGCATGTATCTTGAGATGTGACTTTGAAAGGGAGACTTGGGTAATAAACACATCGTTTTTTTTATGCTAGGTTTCATGATGGAGATTCCTCTGAGGGCACTTAAAGGCACTTTTACAGCTTACTTAAATACAGCAGAGTGATGAAATGGACATTTTGTCCGGACTCTGAGTATGTATAGGAACGTTGTATCACACTGACTGATTATATTCATACTGTTACTGGATGGCCTTGCATCCTTTCTCCTCCTGTCTCGGGTTATTTATCATATTTGTGTGTTTGCGTTTTTTACTGAACCACAATGGCAGATTTAGAACCCAGTGTCATGACACACTAATCATCCAGTGTGTGTTTATGAGCATTTGTGTTACGTCAGTGCTTTTCTGCAGCTCTCGCCCTTTGTCCCCCGTGTCCTGCCCTACCCTCGTTGTTCATTCTTCTCAGAGCAGGGATTCTCTCCTTCAGACTTGCCTCTAAAGGCATTTCAGCAATCCACCAAGCTAATCGCGTCAGCTGGGAGCCCTCTGTTGAGTAACTGATCGCCTCGTACTGCATAATGTGGGGCTAATGAAGCTGTGAGGTGGGCGAGGGTCTCCCTTCTGCCCCTGCCTCCCAGCCAGCTGCTCGGAGGGGGTCTTGACCTCCCACTAACTCTCCCTCTGTAGCACTCCAGTCCATTCATTGTTATGCCAGGGATACAGGCTCTTCAGTGATAAAAATATGGTAGATATTTTGTCCGGACCAGCTCACCTTCTGCTCCTTCCCTTTTGCCTCTTTCTTTTGATAGTGTATTTCTGATATGGGACTTACCTTCTGCTTGGTCAGAAAGGCTATGAAAGCTCATGAATGCGGCACACACAGGCCTCCTGTCAGCTGTATTACACTAAGTGCATCCGTTTCTGTGTGTAGGTGAAAAGGCATTCCCCCGAGGACCAGCCTCCTCTCTGGTTAATGAATCTGCTCTGTGACCCTTATTGAACCCATCTACTTTGTATACATGTGCTACCTTTTGTCAGAGGCTGTCTCCTAACTAGCCATGGCCACACTCGATTGCCTTGACATTCCTAAGTACCTGCTAAATATTTAGCATCAGCGTGTCCTCTTACCCAGTGGGAGATAGAGGTCACATCTAAGCCTTGTCTTTTTGAGGGCACTACTGCCCTTTCACTCAAACGTAATATAATGCTTGGGGACAGAGGCTTCATTTGAATCATATCCCTGAATCACTCCCTAACGATCAATGAAGTCTGTGATAGTTTTGACAGCTCTGAGATCAGTTAGTGCTTCTGGAAGCGTCGCAGCTTGCTAATCGGAGGACTGTTGTTGCACCGCTGCCTACTCTGCAGGCAGGTTGCGCACTGCTGCTCAAACAACACCGCAGCCAACCACCGACCTTGTTCCTCTGAGTGGCAGCGCGCTTACCTTTTTAGATTTCTGCATTAATGTTCTTCTCTTTCTACCGCCTCTCTCCTTCTCTTTCTTCTCTGTCCTTTCTCCTCTCCTGGAGGTGGTGGATACAGAATGATGATGATGAGAGCCATCACAGGGACGGTTTGGGGGCGTCTGTTTTTGTCATTCGGTGTCCCTGCAGAGCTACGCCTGTTCGCGACTCATTCAGCATTTGCATCGTCGGACATCTCAACAGGCCGCTTCTTTATATTCAAGTCCACCCTCACACAGGTTTAGATGAATCCTTGTGAAATCATTTACATTAGGATTGTAGCAGACATTTTTTTTGGCCACCCCTGTGGAAATTACCAAGTTCTACCTTAATGCCCTTGAATGACCTTTTCCTCTAGATTTAAGCTTGCGGATGAGCCATCCAGATAAACATGGGAATGAGGCTACAGCCGGAATAATGAAATAAAGCTTTGCGTTTTTTTTTGTCCATCTTAACCACACTGATCTTTGCACATTTTGTTATGCATTGTCAGAAAACATCTGAATGTCAAAATAAGCTTGACTACATCATGTTGTCTAAATCACCTATTTAACTTTACTTAGCTTTAGTTTTGAGGACTAAGGAGCTAGATATCTTGCAGCAGTGCTTCATGGGTATCCTGCAGACTTTCCTGCAGTGTGCAGTAGAGATGGAGTGGAGAGCTGCAGGGGGAAGGACTTGTGCTATTGATTGACAGGATGAAGCTGACCGGCTATAGGGCCTGGAGCTCTTTCTTTGCTGCATGCACTCTCAGAGGGAATATATTACAACAAAGCCATCTCAATGACATCTATACACATCAGATCCCTGGCCTATCTGTATCACTCAACCTCTTTATCTCTGTTCTAATATCGGTTTCTGTGCAAATATTCCTCCCAGCAACTCCCTGCTTCTCTCCCTCTTTGTCTCTCTCTTCTACCGGCCAGACTGCTGCAGAGCTCTTACAGAAAAGAAGCATAGTGAGATATGGCACTGAATCATAATGCCTCAAACGTGCATTTATCACTCACCTCTCCTCCCCTCTGCTATACTGATACTTTGACTGAGCGTCCTCTTGGGTATCTTGACCCGGCAACAACTCATGTCAGGCGTGTGCTCCCTGTCAACGCTGTGGGGAAACCACCGGGACTCGCGCGGTGATGGCCGCCACCTTCAAACCACAGAGGGGCTGCGGTGAAAGGAAGCGAGATGTCTTGTTTGTACCCTCACTGCTGAGCCATAAACATTCACCTGAGGGGACGCCCTGCTACGGATGAGAGGAGGGGGGTAGTGTTGCCCCCAAGCAACTTTGGTTCCTGCAAATGCGTGCATCCATGTGAGGATGACTCTGCATCTCTGGGGCATTTACTCTGCTGGTCTGAGGCCTCATCAGGCAGTTGCATGGACGTGAAAGTCCATACACACGGTAAGGTAAGCAAGGCAGGGGTTGCTTTGGATCAGAAGCAGGTCGTCTGCTGCACCCAAAGCTGTGCGCTGAGTATTCCTGTGTTGCATTCTGCTCGTGTTTGTGCCACATCACCACATCACCACATCAAAGGGCAGCACGCCTGATTTTCTCTCACTTTGCATCACATAAGATTGTAGAGGTGATTGTTATGCATAACATTTTTCAAACTAAGCCAATGGAAATCCTAAATCCAACCAATTTCAAATCCAAATAGACCCCATTTAGCATGTTTCTCCTTGCATATAGTTTAAGTTCTGTTGGCCCATAAGATATGTGTCTCTGAGATTTCTGCTGCCAACTGTTTGATACCATTAGAGGTGAATGTATATGGTTATAGATGTTTGTTAGTCAACCCTTTAACTGGTACTTGCCTTAATTAAAGTAACAACCTACAGAGGTAAAGTCACTAATATAATACGCAAATGACACCCATTCTTCTTCAGATTTTGAGAGCTCTGTAGATGTCTGGTTTATTTTTTACATTTTGCATATTAAATATCTTTATTTCTTTCTCTTTTGTAAAAAAAACAGTATAAAATACACAGTATTGCACATATTAAATCAATTGCACTTCTTTAAGGTACAGATAAACATCTACTTCTCTCTTGATGCTACAGCATACCTACTGAAAGAAACCTACTCTGCATGTACAAGAGTGGAGGTGTGATCACATGTAGCCAACAGAAAGCAGCGAGTCGGAGCTTGTGAAGGTCAAACCAGTGACGTCTAGCAGTTTGCACGGTGTTGTTGTGACAGCAGATAAAGATTCGTATTCATTCGTCTTTTGGGCAGTGTTTTTGGCTTTGAGAGGCTTTGAGCTCCTGCAGGCGATGTTAAGGTCAACTATTTGTTTAGATATTGGCTGCTTTCCCTCTCATTAAAGTTGTATTAGCCCTATTACAGTAGATGCTATACAACAAATATTGTGTCTGTACATAGTCTTTGAACCCTGTGTGGAGTTGCGGCATGAGTTGCAGTCGGATCGATAGAAAGTGATGAGCAGGAAAAAAAGGGGGGTAGGGCTGTGGACACTTTTTGTGTAGATCTCTTTATAAATTCTTTAAAAGCTAGAAAATATCCTGCAAAATGTGAGGGTTGTAAAAAGCATGCGAGGTGACAAGCCTGCCACCCTGCACTGTAGAAGCCCTGGTTGTGATCAGAAGTGGCACATTCAGTCTGTGGCTCGGCTTCAGTCGCTAACGGACTAGCTGATGCAGAACACTGCAGCAATACAATCACAGCTATCTTCTGTTTCCCCTCACATGTGCTTCAAACCAACAATGTGTTGTGATACTTGGTTTCTTGACTGAACAAAAGTTTTGAACTTTGAACTGAATTTTCTGTTTTTTGAGCCAGAACTCTTTCGTTTTATACTCATGGAGGTACAGTATGATCATATGCACTGTGAGGTTTATAAGAACTAGGTTCGATGAAAAGGAATTAAGAATCAGAAATGTTCCTTCTATGCACTGTAGTTTTGCACAGCCCCCTTCACACCAGCTCAAATAAATATATTCCACTAAACCTTAAAATGAATGTGTATAGATATATATTTATATAGAAAAAAAGTACATTGATGTCTAACTTTGCAAATGTTTTTAAGAAAATAACTGTTATTTATTCATTCTTTACTTCAAAGTCAGTGGATTCAAGGAGACATATTAGAGATGGATAGAAAGTGGATCAAAGAGATTGAATAAACATCTCTGACTTCTTTGTCCTTAAGGTCTCTTCTTTAGATGTGATGAAAGTCTTAGTAGATGATCTACATGTGAGTTATTACTCAAAATAGTTCTTTTTATTTACTCTGCAGAAAATGTATCCTGAACAGTGTTAATTGTGCTTTGCAGTACGGCGATATGCTGTTGCTGTAGACCTCAGAGCGTGGCGGCTGAAGGGCCGACCTCTCCTGGAGGCAGGGGGAAAAAAAGACAGTCCCAACTGGTGAATAGAAATGTGATGCTCACTGACTAATCCTAGAATAGAACCCTGTGGACGTCAGCTAGAAAAATATATGCAAATAGACAGAGGGAAGTCGAATTTGTCTTCTCACCTTGTTGATCTGCGAAAACATTCCCTTGGTGTAATTTCACACCCTGTTTGAAGAAATTAGTTCAAAAATAACTCTGCATCAATTTTTGGTAAGCATGACGTTTTTGAATTTTCCATGGAATCCGCACATGTGTCCCAGTACACATCCTGTCCTCTGCAAGAAGGGGCTCAGTATCCAGTGGTGGAGCTCTCCATTAACACCAGGTGTACCAAAAGAGATTTGATAACAAAACTGAAGCCTATGGTTAAACCAAACGAATATGGATGAGTAGACAGACGCATAAATCCTGTGCATCAGTAGTGGGGGAGGAGACGGTCCTGTGTTCTTACAGGAACCAAAGTTTCCAGCGAGCGTGCTTCTTGGAGTCAGCTTTGGACTTGCGTTTCGGGGTGGAGGTGAAGGCCTCCTGGGGGTAAGGCAAAGAGGGGAAGTGGCCGTCCGCCGAAGGGCAAAGCCTCATCATCAGCGGCTGCAGCTTGTCCTCCTGCTGCTTGAAGTCCAGCTCCACACTGCAGCAAAGACACAGAGACACAAAGTCAGATCAAACATTATATCATGCTGGTATTAACAGCAAGTTATTAAAATGCTAGTGCAAAACATGTTATACATACAAATCTGAGACAGCATTTGGTTATGGCAAACTAGGTTTATCATTTGCTTTGGTGTATAATGTGATAATTGGTGTATTTCACTTGTATTCACTGCAATAGAAAATATGGATTGTTTTAACCAACCTTTACTTTGACTTTTGCTTTTGCTGTGTATATTCTTCCTTTATCCTTTAACACTGAGACCACTCTGGTTTCTGTCCCCTTCACGCTTCTTTTAATCCTGACATGTTTTGACCGCCACACTCCGCCTCTAACCATATTAAGTTTCTACATTTTGGCCTCTTCTCATTGACCTCAGCACAGGCATCTGTCGCAGCATTGCTCAGCCTTTGAAGCGACCTACATTTGATGGCTTACTCTATCCTTATTTCCCTTTAAAATCTCCCAATTCAGATTGTTTTTAATTACATCTGGCTGCCCACTTTGGCTGCTGCCGCCGCTGTGGTGGTTGTGTTATTTGCATTCTTATCGTGATTCATAAAGCGAGAGGGAAGCCCATTAGTATTTTTCCCAGTGAGGAGTACTTGGTCACTTGGAGAGGGGGGTGTTGAGCAGCAGATCTTTTCCTCAGCTTTTTAGGATTTAGCTTTATTTGATGTTGCTGTGATCAATGTACAGTGCATTGCAACATCAGCAAAGATATGGATGCCAAGTTGTACACAAACACATTCTCTCCCTTTTCTGTGTTCTCCTCATTTATTCCAGGGTGCTAGGGGATTTATCTGTTCCAGCCATCATTGTAATCCCACCCCCGCACACATCTGACTGCTAGGTTCTGCTAAGTGAAACTCAGATTACTGCCTCAGCTGTGTTAAATGTAGAGGAACTTTAATCTGCTAAAGCTTCTTCCAGCCACTAGCCTGAGTCGGACAGACTTGCATAACGACAGCAGGATCCACTTCATGAATACTGCAGTTTGTCTGGCTACAGCAGACACTACCTTTTACATAGTGAGAGATTATGCAGAACTCAAGGTGAGCTAGGCATCAGACGCCCGCTCCGACTGAAATACATGGCGTGATTGCCTGTTGCTACACAAGATATATTCCCGAGAGAACATTTCATTGAAAATATATTCATTACAAAGTACTGGAAGTTGGTTATGATGAGTTTTACGTGTGAGCTGTAGTGCACATTATTCTGTCAGTTGCATCAAAGCACTGCCAAATAATCATTTCCAGGCATTACACATGAGAATTTGCAAATGGGACGATTGCAAATAAAGTGTCACGGTAAAATACCTCGGTTTCTAATATGTACCCTGATGCTTTTGGAATTGGTAAGATGAACACACATAAATGTAGGTGTAATGATTGGGTGCTGAACCAGACACTCAGCACTTTGCATTTGTTTGACTCAGGCCTTTAAACTGGGCGGCCAAGAACACTGCAGCTATTGGCAATAAATCACAGGCTGTTAATTACACTGGTGTAAATCCACTTCACTTCTCTGAAGTCTGTTGCAGTTTGTGTTTGTCTTCATGCACCTGTGTGTTAAAGTAAATTAGGGTGTTAATATGTGTAAACCTGAAATAGACCACAAATAATAGGCAACAATGACTTTTTTATGCTTGGCCGCATATATTTGTCCTCAGGTGTGTAACTCAGCTCGGTAACATCTTCAACATGTAATCTATTCTTGACTTAAGAAATAAGTAATTCATGCCTTGTATTGTTTTACCCCATCTTCTTCAACTTACTCGTTCTGGCATTCAACTGGTCCAAAATTGAGCTGACGGAGGACACTTTGATTTTTAATATCTTTCCACTATCTTATCACTTTATTGATCCTCTCCTGCTGTTAATTGTTTCACTAGGTTCTCTTCAGTATTAGTAACTTTCTACCAGTTTTAGAACATTTAATTTCCTTTGGTCTTGCCCCAGGGAGCTGCACTTCCTGTGTGAATCACGGCCCTATGCGTCATGATTTATAATAAGATCACGGTGTCTTCTGAAGTCAAACTCAAGCTCACACATTAAATGTAATTCATGGGCTGAAAAATGAACAGGCTCTTGCAGATCAAATAACCGGAGTAACACGGCATCAAAGGACTCTGTGATCAATGACGGTGTGTTTGTCAGAGTCTAATGAGTGTGTGGTGGTGTCATTCTGTAGTGAAGCAGAGAGTATATCAATATCCTTTTTTATTACTCCTATAAAAAAGACTTCAATTAAGAAAGGCAGGGAGAGTAATCTGTCTTCCTTTTTTCCTGAAGAACTGTAGCTTAATGCTGCTCAATTTCTCTGGGATGTGTTTCTTCCACACAAACAGATACACAGTTAGCCTCTAACAGTGATAGGATTTTCCTCGCACTGCAGTGTAAGCCTAATACTGCTGATACTGTTGTTGCTGTGCATCCACGGCTCCAGGTTCTCGCCTTGCAAGGACACAGCAATTTAACCATATTGATACAACCAGCAGATCATCTTCAATTGCTATATATTGTACAGTTCATGTTGTGTGTGTAACCCCTAGATTCCACCGGGTCCGTCTGCGCCGCGTTGCGGTTTTGGTCCGGCCTCCTCCGGCGTCATACCCTACCAGGCGCGTTTCAGAAGCATTTCAGAAGCGGAGAGTCTTGCCTGCCGCCTCGCAGTTTTTGTTGATTTGGGCATATTTCCTGGACAGGCTACTTTGTACAGACAAAGTTAATAATAACTGTAATATTCCAGTTATAAACGACATGAATCAAAGACGTGTTGCTGTATTTTAGTGGTAAAAAAATGCATTCATCATCATAATTATTCTATATATATAATTTACACAGTGCCTGTAAACCGGAGGAGAACGCTGGCATTTCTCCTCCTACTTGAAAGACTACGGAGGGATAGGGTCTGCAAAATTAGTTTGTGTGTGTATATAATATATCTATATATATATATGCTATATATGCTCTGAAAGTTCCACTTCCTGCCTGCCCGACCTTACGTTACGGCTGCGCCGCGACAAAAATAGGATTCGATCCTAATTTTAGAGGAGCCCTGCGCCGAGCCGCTTCTGGAACACTTCTGAGCCGTAACGCGCCGCGTGTGGTGGAATAACACCCATTGACTAGAGTGGCCGCGATCGCCGTGAGCACCGCGGCGCAGCCGTAACGCGCCCGTAACGCGCTGCAGACGGACCCGGTGGAATCTAGGGGTTAGCATAACACTTTACAGTCATTATATCAGTATTTAAGCATTACTTGTGTATTTGCAGTGGGAATGTGTGTTCACTTGCATCCTTATCAACCAAAAAGGCACATTTTACACTACATTTTTTCTTATATGTATTACATTAACTATTATATCAATGTGGTCAAATAAAAAAGAAAATGAGTCGCTACAAGAATAACCTGAAGGGCTTTAGTACTTAAAATAAAGAAATGTCACTTTTTTGTGACATGTTTACATCCCTCATCTGACACGTCGTTCACACCATTTATCTCGATTCCTGGTGTGTGTGATGACACATTGTAAGCTACATCCTTTGAATGCCCTTTCAAGTTCACATGCTATCTTTAGTTTTTTCTGTTTTTATTAGCTGTATTGAATTCCCACTAAATCCATAAACACACTCCATGGAAGATCCTCAGTGTACATATTAGAACAACCAGTAGATTCACAGTGCTCTCAACACAGTGGTCCTGGTAGCGTATCATTTCCTCTTACCCCGAGTTATCTTTGTTAGAGCTACACCTACTAATTAAATGTGCTACTCTTATCAAATATGCAGCTTTCTGCCAGGAGATTTATACAAAGACGAGGTGACGTGGCATGTGTCTTGGGAGCAGCATAGCAACACAATTGAAATGTCATTGAAAGGAAAAAAATCTGCATAACTTCATTTGGGAAAAATAGAGTGAAAAGATAATCATCTCATCTTTGAAACGTACTCCAAAGGCCTTTTAATAAAAAATGTATCCATTTCTACGCCGCCCAGTTATCAGCACCTCCTTATGAAACTCACGGGCCCTGATGTGGTGCTCCACATTTAGATTAGATTTTTTTTTGTTAGTAAAAGTGAATATTGTTAGCATCTTTATGTCCCACAGCCGAGAGTGGGTTGTGGGTTCGGAACCAATTGAAGAAGACACGTTGGACCTTGTCAGTCTTTAACCTCTCTTGCTCTGTATCCCTCTCACTCACTCCCACTCTCTTCCTGTCATGTTCCTGCTCTCTGAAAGAAAGTGTACGTCCAAGAAAAGAAAAACTCAAATCATTCACCCGCACACACACACCTCTCACCTGCCCTTTACCCCACTTTAAACCTCCGCAAGACTTTATCTCTCCTCGTCACCTTCATCCTTCTCGGTGTCTACCTGTTTCACATTCTCACCCTGCCTGCTTTTATTTCTAGCCCTATCTTCCGCGGGTGTGAATGTGCGCTCCCTGACTAACCTCGCCGTCCCTTCACACTGTCTGTCCTACCGAGGATCACTTTTGTAGCTATGGAAACCGGCTTGCCACCATGTTGGAAAACATCATTATGCCTGCACAAAAAGAGATATCCTCCCCCAGCAGAGTGGTGCGTCAGGACAGGCTGGCTGCTCCGTAATTTCCATATGTTCTAATGTAATCATCTCTTCAGCCTTTAGCCACGCTTAATTGATTTTCATAGCCTTGCACAATAGATGGGAGATTTCCCCCTTATTAAATACCCATTCCTTTTTAATATCATATTAGATGCACTGAGCTTTGTTATTTAAATACAATGTTATCATCAGATACAGATAGTTGTTTAATGATTAGCTGTTGCTGAATTAATCGCAAGCTAATGACACAATTGCAGTGATAGTCCTTTGTGAACAATGACTCCCAGTGTCGGGGACCTCCCCAATCGCCTCCCTTAATCACATTCACTTACATCTATCTTCCCGTTTGATCAGCACATTAGCCCATTTAAATGTAATGTGAGGAAAATGGGATTACAGGGTTTCTGCGTCAAGACCCTTCACGACTTAATGCCTCGGGTTGTAAAATAAAGTGTAATGCTTTTCAAATCCCCAGCTTCTGCTCGATCCTGTCTATCTCATTTGTTCCCACCCAGCCTCTCGCTGTTTGTCTGTCTTGCTTACTGTCAGACTACTTTATTTGTACATTTCTCCCCACCTTTCTCAGTAGCACATCACCTGTAATGATGGACTGAATTACAATAATCTTTTCATCCCTTCCTCAACAATTCTGTCTTAATGGCATGTATGTTGTATTAAGCATTGCATATTTCATTTGAACACACACCGTTAGCTGTTTGGAGGAGATAAGGTATTCAGGACAAACGGTGAGATAGAGAGAGAAAGTTACAGAGAGAGGATAAAAGAAAGTTCAAGATGGTTTTAAAATGAGGAAAGTGGGACCAAACGAGGACAACAGAAAACAGCAGCTTGTGTATTCTGTTTGAAATCCATGCCTATCGCCTTCAGAAACGTATTGATGTGGTACAGTTGTTATGCTAAGGATGGGCTCTGAGATGATGCCATAAACTCTTGGACAAATTGATTATGTTGAAGAATGCATGGCTGCTTCCTAACTTGGATAGTTAAAAATGATTTATAGACGTATATGCCCTTTCCGGTCATGAGACCAGCTACATCATAAATGCAGGAATTAGGGGTTTGGCCATGGCACAGACATGAACGCAGAAAAAAACCCTCTAACAGACAGCTTTCCTTTCCACATACAGTGTTTGTTTCTCTATGAGCTCTGCTTCCTATCTTGTGCTCCTCCAGCTCCGGAGAGGTTGTTTTCATGGAGATCTAAGTAATTAGATTGACATTTAATCCTCCTGCCTGTGTGAAAACAACTGTTATTTTTGATTCTGTGTCCAATCAACACAATTTACCATGCCAAGCCAGACTCTTAAAGGAGGACTTGGTTCAATTTAATATATTTCAAACATCTCACTTAGGAATTTCTGCCCTGTATCAAGTTGAAACCTTGCCAGGCGCTGGCGAGATTTGTACTGTTTTTGTTTTTGTGCACTTCCTGTGGATGAAGCATATCAATTGATTGTGGCAGATCTAGGAAGCAAAATGTGGAGATATAGTAAAGCGCTGGTTTGAAGACAGTTGTGTGTTCAAGGGCCAAATCTGACCTGGTTTTGTCTGTGACCCCTTTTTCAATAACATTCAATCTGATTCTCTCTGGGGATTTAAAAGAGCAGGTATGGAAAAAACCTAATAAGATGGATGACACGTATAAATTATTGGCTCATATTCAAATGGGCACACTTAATCATAGCTTTTATTGCAGCCTGTGTTTTGCATATTTAAATCCCTCATTGGGAATACAGGTCATGGCGATATATATAACTGAAGCACCTTTCCCAACACTACAGTTTTAAGTACAGAAAAAGATCCTCAGAATGGAATTGCTCATATATTTAGACTTGTTATCACGCTGCAGATTGTTCTCACAGACTCGGGAAGATGGTTAGTGAACGTCTCTGGAGTCTCAGAGGCGGGCACAGTGAGGCTCTGGCAGCCAGAGCGCAGAGAGCAGGGCCTTCTCTTCCCCAGGGCCAAATCACACAGAGTTACCATTAAACATGCTGCTGACTCATTTATAATACCAGCTGAGTTCCCATCCCAGCAGTCTGTCCCATGTCATCTATCCTTTGACCCTGCCATTGCCTCTTAATTCCCCCATGCCATGTTGTGCTCTTGCAGTGTCCTTCACATTATATGGCATAATTCAGCTCAGCTCACTTCATATTGGTGTTTGCTTGTAAAGCCAACCGTTCTTGTTGTCCACCCCTTGGCCATGGAGAGGTGCTGGCACAATTTAGGAAACAGACCTGTGGCAGGAGCTGGTTGAAGTTAAGCTAGGGGCTTATTGGGAGCAGTAGATAGAACATGATATACATGGCTATTTTGAGGTTTAGTGACGACTGAGGCGAACAGTATTATACACTAAAACCATTTTATTGATCCCCTCTCTTTAATTCTCTGTTGTTTCTGACTGGAAGGAGTCACCAAAGAGAAAAAACCATCAGTACGCATGTGCACAAGCAGGTATGGATTTCTAGCCTCCCTGGTAACCTGGCTCTATAGTTGCCATTGTCAGTTAATTTACAACTTAAATCCATAGCTCAACAACCTTGGAATGGATTAGAAGGACATTCATGATGCCCAGAGGTAGTGTACTACTAACTTTGGTCCCGTAAAATGTTTTCCTTGTGCCACAATGAGGTTTCCTGGTGTGAACTACAGTGAACTATCTTGACAGCTTCGTAATGGATTGCTGAGATGTGGTACAGTTATTCAAGGTCCCAAAAGCACAATCTGTCATATTCTGTAATGACTTTGGTGATCCCCTGACCTTTCTCTAGAAGCTAAATTAGGTCAGATCAAATCCAATACTTTGGCCTATGACTCAAATTTAAGCAAATATTGTAACCATAGTAAAGAATAAACCTGCTAAACTTCAGCATTTTGGAATGGTAACCCTTACCCCACATTTCATTAAGCTGTTTGTGATTCACCAGCTATTTGTTAAAAAATGTTAAATAACAAACTATATTGATTAATTCTCATGACTAATTCTGAGAGCTGAAATGTACAACTTGTCAGAAACTGGAAGGGATTAAATTCACAGCCAAATCTCAAATCTCACTTTTTCTTTCAAAGCTATTGAAACACTGGAATAAATGGCAATTCATTTTCTGCTGCCGACTAATTGTTACATTGATTTCTTGTCATTCATGCACAAATCCAAAGCAGCAATTTACACAAACTCACACACACATACTTTCATAGTACTGTGTACCATGGTAGACTAATGACTCTGGACGCACGCCTGTACTGGTTGTCAACTCAATTGAACTGAAACTGAAAGTATGCTGAAACTCAGTTGGCTTGGCAACTTAATGTATTATGCTCGGAGGATAATTCATTTCACCTTTCTGCTCTGTGCTCACTCATTCCATTGCATGTATCCTCTCTGCTTTTCAACCTTGTGCCCTTTTATATCTAAATCCAGCTAACCCTATTCCTGCTTCACACCCTTCAGTGAATGAAGCTGTGTGGGAGAATCTGACGCATAGATGGAGAGAGGAAGCAATGTGTAAATGTCACACGTCCCCATGTGCTCATTAACAGCATCCACATTAGTCTTGCATCCCCTGCTCCTCTCCACATCCCTTTTCCACCTGTTCACTTTCCCTCAAGGAGAAAGGACAGGGCACATTTGGATCATCGTGTCTTTGAAGAGGAATGGCCACTCACCTGTAAATAATGCATGCGCTGTTCCGGCATGTGTCGCAGTTGGCCGTGTCCTGTCCGGTTCGATAGGAGAGTCTGCGGGGAAGATAAGAGTCGTGAATGAGTAATTACAGGACTTTGTTAAGCTGCTCCCTCACACCTTCCTTTCTCATCTTGTTTGTCACCCCTCGTTAGCAGGAGACGAGTAAATGAGGGTGAGGAAGGAGTCATGCTGCCCTCCTGAGTGGCCCGTGTCCAGCAGCCAGGGCACAGAGAGCACAGAGTCGGCCATTAGCGCTGGTTGACTGATTTTGAGGTCGGATAAGGCAAAGTAGTACAAAGAAAGAGTTTATAAGCAGTAGGTGTGACAGGATTGTTACTTTTCCATTCACTTACATTACAAATGTTCTGATATAATAATATCACTGTAAGGATTATTTTCGTTATTGATCAATTGACATATTTTTTCTATATAAATGTAAGAAAACTAACACAATTTCCCAATGCCCAATATGACTACTTATCCTAATATCAACGTTTTTTTACTTGCACTAAAGAAATTGAATCATGGTTATTCCATTCTGAACAAGATACTGTTGTAAAACATTTAGTAATCTTACATATTTTCAATAACCATTTATCATCTGAAATATAAAAAAAGCATCAGCAATGAGCTGGGTCCTCTTATCAGATACATGTTGACAATTTTGCTTATAACAGAAGGTCCTTTGGCAATTTATAGTCCACCCCTCTTAATTTAATTGAGATATTGATTCACTGAATTCACATTCAAACCCATCAATATCCTATTATCTCATATCCTGTGTGTCCCTATATTGTTCTATTATCAGTTGCTGCTGAGATGAAATATTGTCATGAACCAAGGTCCCATTATAGATCCCCATTTCTCAAGGGGGCCGCTAAAGACCAGGTGATGGCCCTGAATGGAACTGCTTGGTTTCATGCTTCAAAGGTTCAATGGCTTTCTTATTGGATTATCATGTGAAAATGTGCCTATTGATTGGCAGCATAGTTTCCTCTTATAATTAACGACATATGGAAGTACTGTAGCCTTACTTCACCAATGGCATGGACTGGAAGGAGATGCCCTGCTGTTTTGTTTTTTATGATCATGACCTATGAAAGCAGTCTTGAAAACCCAGTTTAACTGTCGTAGCTGATATTTTAACAAAGCCGTTTTTAGTTTGACATTTTTTTTACCAGGCTAATTACAAACTACTTGAATCATTTTGTAAGACAGTTATGAAATATGTGAAGCTGGGTTTGTTGCAGCAAAAAGCACACTCAAAAGAAACATTGTTTTGTCAAGGTTTTAAGATGTTCCAGAATAAGGCCTTTGCTCTAATAAACCGATTCACCAAAAATCCCTGACATTTCTAAAATGACTGGTAGTTCAAAGTCACTGAATTCTCCTCTTTATTGATGTCTATGGGCTGACGTGAACACTTAATTCTCGTCCTAATCGTTGTAGTAGTAGGAGAGCCCTCTTTTTGAGTCTTTCTCAGAGATTCAGCCCATAAGGTGCTCACCAAAAATTAAACCGCTATCATACATTTACTCTCCTAATCTACTCCATTTAGTGATATACTCCCTTTTTTTTCTTTTTTTTCAAAGCTGTCGCCAATTTTAGACAATTCGACAAGAGAATAAGTGCAGTGATATTGGGAAGTTTGCAGTTCGGAGCATTGTCATTTAGGGGATTGCCATAACCAGAAACCAGAGTGGTATGGTCCAAGGCCATCTCCACACTCCATCGAGGTGAGTCGATCAATACTCTGCCGATGGGTTACACAGGCAACTCGCTCCTTTGAATAACTCACCCTTATGCTCTCTATCTCTTGTCCTCACGCTGTCTAGATCTTTTTCTTCTCCCATCCCTCGTTCCTCCCCACCTTTCTCTCACACTGAGTTGATAAGAGAAAATAAAAGAGCAGAACTCATTTTGGCAAGCCTCCCTGGAGAGAGTGAAGCCAAAACTGCCATTAACAGTATATTTATCCTCCCTACCCCCCCCCATGTGCTACTAGGTGAGCCCTCCCAAAGGTCATTGAGTGGGTGGGAGTCCAAAGGCATTAAGGCTGCAGCCACACGAGGACGATAACGGTCATATCTGCTACAGTTCTCTATCAGTTCTTTATCAGATATAGTCTATCCGAACCGTCTATCTGATAGACGTTTCGGCCACACGAGGCTGACATGGAAACGCAGAAAATGATAACGATAACGGGGTCCCAAGGTGGGTAGATCTGCGGACGAAACGCTCTGGGGGGCCAAACGGCTCCGTGATTACGCCCTATAACGATCATTTACTGCTAACGATGACGCAATAGCCCCAGTGTTTGGAGCCAGGTCCCGGTTTCTCGCAGGACAGTGCACCCAGCAGGAGCTTCCAGCTAGATTTGATCGATATGGACATAAACGCCAGTGAAGTCTAATCGGACAGGAGAGGAGACACGCAGCTCTGCATGATAACCTGCAGCTCCGCCCGCTGTGATGGAGCGATGAGCGGAACAAAACACACACTTCAAGTTAGATCATCACCCTTAGCTATTTTAATTACCTCTCAAACTACCTAAACTAGTTATAAATATGTTTATTTTTACTGTCAGGTCACTCATTACTGGATCAGCCAGCTGCATGAGACCACGGATAGGCCTACTGACCGGCTGTCAGGAGAGGGGGAGGAAAAGAGAGGCTCCGTCCTCCGTGTATTATTCTTATATTATTATATAGAGTCGTTATTCATTTGTTTTAAAGCTCAATAAATAACAAAGAAGACCTTTGACCGGCACTTTTCTGATTTTGTCCGGAAGATTTAAACTTTAACGGACATGTTGACCGGCTAAACCCCACCTCTGCTGCTAAATCCAGCGCGGAGAATAAACAGAAGGGCAACCATGGCAACCATGCATGCGCGAGAAGTCTTCTTCGCTGCTTTTGGTGTATTTTGTGGCAGAAGTACAGCGCCACTTACAGGCCCGGCATATGTACTACAGCGTCTCCAGCGGTATGAGCTGTCTCGTGTGGACGGAATACTTTTTTGATAACGATTTCGGTGCATTTCCGTTATCGTCCTTGTGTGGCTGCAGCCTAAAACAAACACACATACACAGTGTTAATAGACAGGCTAGCAACAAGTCCCCATGAGTGTGATGAATTGGGTCCAGCCTGCCAACACTGGCTGATGATGCAGCATATTTATTCCTGAGCTTTGTACCGTTGGATGCAGCCAATGATGTGCTGTAGAACTGCAGCGCACCCTTCACACTGGGTTGTATTGTATGCCCTGCTGTTAATCAGGGATATATATGAATGTGTGCTCGCATGCATAGAGGGGCTTTGAAAGTCATTTTCTGCATATACAATGTCAGGCGACTTCAATTAGCTATTCTAGGTTGAATAATCAGTACAAAGTAACTATGTTAGGTCATTTCTAGATTATTCATCAAAAGGTATTAAAACATAACATTTTTGTTAGACTGCCAATCGCAGAGCCTAACATTCTTATTCAGCAGTTAAACTGTTTTAACCTTTGCATCTTTGCTCAATGTTAGATTTATTGAGTGCAACAGTGGATGTGCGCCTGCTTTTTTAACCATAGAAACTTAAGGTTTTCTATGTAGACTAACTTTGAGGATATCAATGTAATATTTCACTTATTTTTATCATGACTTCCATAGCCTTTTTGTATGTGTGTATTTGTGTCTTGTGCTTTTATCAGTCTCAGCACATAAGCCATTGAATTTCAATTAGTGTCCGAGCAGCATGTCATGAACACGCGTTGTGATGAATGCACCCAGCGTTGCATTTCTTAACATGAAAAATGTCCTATAACGTGAGCAGTTATACATTAGATAATTGCACCGAGCTCACCTATAGCCTGAGGGCACTCTTATGTGTTGTATCGGTGACATTTATGTAAGGGGAGCTTGAAGCTAATGTAGTGTGACATAAGCATAGTCAGCATTTTTAGCTTGGCTTGATTGAAAAAATAGAAATATGTAGGGGAAGAAAGTAGAGGTTTAGTTGGGTTCAGATTACAAGGATTACAAGAACCTTATACTTGTTTAACCAAATGTAGAGTTTTACAATTAACATATGGGAAGACAATGTGATTGTTATTAAACAGTAGGCACTCCGTTTTATTTACAAGTAAAGCCTCTTCTCTTTCTCCTCTCCTCTCCCACCCGCCACTTTAGACACATCTGATAAGCCAGATGTGCTTGGCATCACAGAGACGATGGCTCCCCATGCTGCACCACATGTCCGCACACTTTTCTCACTCACAACACACTTTTATGAGTTTGGTGATAAGGAGATTAAAGCTGCCTTGTGAAAGATTGAAGGAGGATGATTGCTTTTTCCTCACACTGTTGTAAGATCTGTGCTTTGCTCAAGCCCTGTTGAATAGGAGTTTTACCCCGTCATTCAGTCAAGTTGATATGGAGAGTTGCTTTTCAAACACTTTTGTGGTTGTGAGGCTAGAAGATTGACATGTACCTGTGTGGTAAATTCCAACAGGTTTTACACTCCAGGTTGGTATGATGTTGATTATATGTATTTTCTCACTCCATACCTCTCCACGGTGCTGGTCAAAACAGATAGTGATCTTGGTGCAGAGCCCCAGCAATTCATTCAACAGATTGGCCATTTTGTTTGCCTCGTCCCTTTGGACAGACAATCCTCTATTTCATTGGGTTGGATGCTATCTACAGCCCTTATATATATATACTCAATTTCCATTGGAGGGTAAATTACTTTTTTCAAAGGCCTTGGACTTGCTAGATAAACACAGCATGCAGCTGGATAAGGCCATTTGGTAAAATTCTAGTTTTTTTTAGCACTTAGCAAAGTACTTGAAAAAATCACTCCATGATTGTACGTTCCCCTTGGAATTATATTCTTTTCAGCATCATGATAATGAAATTCTGATATTTAGACATATTGGGTTGAATATGGTTTTAAGGCCATATCTATAAAGGTAATGTTATACAGTACACAATGGGTGACCACCACTTGGGCCCAAATTGGTAAGATGCATCGTCTATTAATAAGTTCTGCAGCAGCTCTGTCATATCTGAAAGGGAAATGATCACTGTGCTGTAATGGGCACATCCAGGTAAAAGCCACATCAACCCGGCTTCATGCAGCTGTAATCTCATTTTCAAAACGTAGGGCTCTGCTGAACAGCTGTCACACGTACATGCCTGTCCTTAAGATTTAGAAATGATGTGACACGTCAAGAGGGGACTTGTCCTGCTCATGCTGAATCATGGGCCCTGTGTCTCTGATTTGTCCCCGTCTTTTTTTGCCAACGTATGCTTGACATCACTGTAAAGTATGGAGGCAAAAATCACATTTGGTGCATCAGTAGCAGCCCCAATATTAATCTTTTAGACAGATTGAGTATAAACCATTAAGTGTCTGATTCACAGTTTCTTAGTCTATGTTGTTAAAATATTGAGTGTTTACTCAATCACTTAATTCATGGTGGGCCATTCACTCTGTTGCTAAGGTAATCTTTGGTTTCTGTTTTTTCAAGTTTTACTTCGATGCAGATTCCAAATTGGTATTCAAATTTGGGAGAAACATCGCTCTGGTTTTGGATTTGAACTCATTTTGTATTGTACTATTGTACTAACTCCTTTTATAATGGAATATGAACTGGGAGGGAAAAAGTCCAAAAGGTACATCTCTAGTGTAAAGCACAAGCTGTAAGTGAGATCTTACCCTTCTCTGTGGGCCTCCCCCTTCTCCAGCTCCTGGATGACCCCCAGCAGCACTTTGATGGTCTCTTGGCTGGAGCTGATGAGATTTTCCATGGCCTGGAGCTGTGCTTTAACCTCCCCGTCCTGATTCACAGGCACTATTTGCTTGCAGGCCTCCTGTGTTTGGCCAGGCGGTGCCCCACCAGCCTCCCCACCTCTGCAGGGTGTCAGAGGCTCCTCCATCGCCCGTAGAGGCCGGGCTGATAACTGTCCTGTGTGGCACTGTGCCTGTGTTGTACAGCCTGCACTGGAGCGGGGCAGCGTCTGACTCTGCAGCCCGTTGAGCTGCAGGGCTTTCTTCCGCTTGCTCCTCACAGACGGACTGTCCAGGCACTCCACCTGCGTGAGGGAGTTCCAGGCGAGGGGGCCGGTAACCTTGGAGGCCCTGACCGGCAGGGTCCGGGACGAGCCCTCCTCCAGATTTAGCAGCTGCCTCTTGGCCGAGCGGTCTGTATCGGCCTCCCTGTGTTGTAATCCTGCCCTGGCTTTGGATGGGACGCTGCAGAGCTGGTACTCTTTCTGTGCTCCGGCTCCTCTTCCTCTCTGTGTGTTTGCAAGGCAGTCTGTGTCTGCAGAGCAACTGAGCTGCAGAGCGTCAGAGCACAGGCCATCAGGTGCAGTGTGCTGTTCCACTGTGGCAATGCACTCATTAGTATGGAGCAGAGCCCTGGTCCTCCGGACTCCGCTCCCCCCGCTGGCCCCCTCCTCCCCCTCCTCCTCATCTAAACCCTGCTCAGCAGCCCTGGACTGCTTCACCTCCATGGCAAAACCGTTATTCTGACCTTTATAAGTTTCCACGGCCGCCACGTGTTTAAGGGTGTGGCCTTTCTTGCGCTCAAAGGGAAAGGTCTGATAGCGTTTCTTCAGGTCAGGTGACGTCTGCACGCCTGTGCTCCTCGTGACGTTTGGGATGGATCGGCGGGCCGGGACGGTCATGTATTTGCGGTACGCCACTTTGTATGAGATGGGCTTGCCACCTTTCCCCGCTGCATGCAACTCCGCCTCCCGCTGCTCGTTCTGTGCCTCACAAATATCCTTGAAACGCACTTGCAGGGCCTTGTTCCTCTTCCTCACCTGTCGACTGGCCTCCAGAGAATACTTCACCTCCAGTGCCAGGGAGGTCGAGGGCGCTGCCTCCGAGTCAGACTCTGAGTTGGTGAGCATGCATTTGCCACTCTCCTTGCTCACCATGTTTCCTGAGAAGCATAAAGAGAGAGACACTGTGTTAATCATTTGTACAGAATGGCTTAGACAAAGACTCTTGACAGACCATAACATCTTACTTGACAGAAAACGACGTAGGGTGGAACGGGTGGAAATATGTAATGAATATTCTGAAAAAGACATACGCAAGGAAAGCAAATATGTATTTTACAGGAGCAGATTTGTCTTACATTTTAAGTTAGTCCCCTTAATACATAAGTATATTAGGAATACTTGAGTTTTAAAATAGTTATAATTTCTTCATTCAACACTGGCGGCGAAAATTAACCTTTTATTTTTTATTGCCAGTTGGCTAGGGTCTTTCATGTCTTCCAATCCTACTGTGTTTATTTACAAAAAACTGCAATATCAGCATGTGCTAAAAAGGATTTTAGCAGATTTTCTTGGTACATTTAATCTCCTTCTCTGTGAAACCAATAACTCCAAATTTCATTCATTTATCATTGCCAGTTCAAACAGCTTTGACTACCAGTTCCTCCTCCGCCTCTTCTACTTGATGAGTGTTTGTGAATCAGTGTTTGTGTCTCAGTTTGTCTGGGAGCGTTCAGTCATTGCTTTTACAAACTCTAACACACTCAAGTACCCTTAGTTGACACTTACAGCATACTGCTGAGTGTGCTGTAGACAGTGCATGATGTCTGCAGGTGATTTCCATGGTTCATTAGGTTCAGCAGGAGTCTGACCTTTCACTATCACAGTTAATTATTAAGTAAAACTTGGATTAAAACCCTATTTTGGAGCACATTTTAGTCTTCTAGTATATGCAAGTATTGCACATTATATTATTCAGTTACTAAATAAACAGAGTCAAGGAAACTCAAAAAAAGATAGGGCCAATACCTGCAAACAGACTGTTTTTAAAAGAACTGTAGATTAACCCCTTAAAGAGAAAAATCCTAGCCAGAGATATAAATATGAAATGGGGATTATCTTTCCCCACTACCACAGATATGGTCTCAGAATAACAACTCAGTTAGCCTCTAATTCTCTGACAGATATATATAATGCTCCTTCTGCCTTCTGATTTACAAAAAGCATGCTCAGGATTACCAGTCTAAGATTATCTGCCATGACTGCTCTCAGTCAACAGGGAATTATTTTCAGATCTTTTTCAAACATGTCGGTTCACTTAACCAGGAGCTATAAAAGGGAGCCTTTGTCTCTCTCTCACCATCACATTATTGCTTGATGTTATTCTTGGTTTCAGGTTCTGCTTGAAAAAGGAAAGCCACCGTCAGACTAATTTATCTTATATCTAACAGTCTCATGTCCAGACATTTATAATCTCTTGTATACACGCAGTTTTATTATGCCAGTATGTTGGCATAAAAGTTCAGATTTTCTTCAGCAAAAGCTGGCCTGGCCTTCTTACTTAGGATATGGCAACTTTTCCTCTATGAATAAAACATGTTTCCAGAATGAGAAAGCTGCCACTCCACACACTTAGCATGGAAAGCAAATAGTTTTACTCAGAATATCTTCATCACACCTAACTTTTTGAGTTGCCTGTCTTGTGTGCCACATGCCAAATATCTCACAGGCATTGGGACTCTTTTTATTTTTTAAAGGTCTTGTCAAAAGAATCCCACGGGTAAAACTGAAAAAAACTATTAAAGACAGATGGACCCAGCAATTCCACAAATTGACAGACGCCACTAAAAATGTCCAAACATTGCCCAGTATTGTAGCATGCCCATACCGACAGGTTAAAAGATTGCAGATTTCTGTAGTGCATTCAATTTTGTTTGATTCTTATCACATAGGTAATTACAGATATGTCCAAATACCCAGGTATAACAGTGCAAACAATGTTTGTGGAAACGGTATACAGCCAACACAAAATACATTGGGAAAGATATTCTGCCATACAGTACATGGATAAATTATACCGTGCATCGTACACTACGTGAAAAGTAAATAAATAATGCAATACCGTTTGTTGTTTTTCAACTTCTTCCCGTAAAAGATTGGTCTCTGGCTTATTCCTGTCCCAGCTGGACTACGGTGATACCATTTATAGATTTGCCTGTCCCACTGTTTTGGCCAAACTTGACCCACTCTACCATGCTGCACTGCGTTATATATCAAATGCACCCTATAGGACTCATCATTGCACACTGTATAGCCTAACTGGATGGTCCTCACTTACTATGCGTAGGATGCAGCACTGGTTGTTATTAATGTATAAAGCCATTTTAGGTAAGCTTCCACTGTACATCTGTGCCAGATTTGCTCCAGTTTGTGACTCTTACAACCTCAGATCCAGTGCCTGGATACGGTTCCAGGTACCTACTGTACGGACTGAGGCTGGAAAAAGGAGTCTCTTTTATTATGGTCCTTGGTCTTGGAATGACCTTCAATCATGCCTCAAATTGACGGCACTTGTCTCAATATCATGTTTTAAATTGAAGTTGTCTGAAGTCCTCACCACCAGCTGCTCTTGCAGTAATAAGTAGTACCTTTCTTACTGTCCTAATGTGCACAATGTAGTGACTGCTTTTTCGTCTTTTGTTTTCTTAGTTATGTTCTCTGTATTTTATATGTTTGTGTTATGTGTAACGTTGCTGCCTTCTTGGCCAGGTCAGCATTGAAAATGAGATTTTATCTCAATGCTTTTATCTGGTTAAATAAAGGTTAAATATAAAAAATAAATTCTCATGAAATCATCAGCCCCAGTCAATGCACACAGAAAGACCATGACATTTAAAACACGTAGTGCATTTATACGTGAAAGCACAACTCCACCGTGTATGCATATAACGACCCAAAGACTTCTGACCCTCTTAACAATAGGTTGATTGAGCAATGAATGCAGAGTATATGACAATGTAAAGGGGAAGAATCACGGCTGCATATAGCAATTTACAAATACAATCTGCCTGTGCAGCATTTGAATCTTTCCAGTGGAAGATAGTTTGTTTTGTTTGTCTGACAATACAATGTTTAGTGCCCGGCTATCATCCATCACCAGCATTGCTGTGCTCTCCTGGTCCGTCACTGTCAAAGGATGACATTTTAAATAAGAGATTACATTGTTACCCTACATCCCCTCTCCAAATGAGGTCAGCGAAAACGTCTATGCTATTTTTGGCCCAGATCAAACAGTTTTTGCAATTTGTTTAAACGTATATTTAATTACATTTCACGGTGCCCCACCCTGTTCTATATCATCAGATATAAAGACATGGATGTAGCTTGTCAGGCCAAACAGCAACAGTGTTTTCTCATCTCTCATTCCCTACACACAGCCTTCACAATGCAAACAGTTTCATGGTATTGTATCATATCCTCGCTTTTAAATGCGATACATTTTGACATGTCAGTGCTGCAGGCTGAATGATGTGTCCCTGGCTCCACATATCTGATTTTTACAGACAGGGTACAGGCCCAGGCGACAGCAGCAGCACTTGTATCTCACCTCCGGCTAGAAGACCACCTTCTGGCCTCTTGCATAAACAGCTATGACTCATCACGAAAGCTGCCCCTTTTTAGGAGGGCCTGATCCTTTTAATAATTTCTTTTATTTTGGGGCAAGTAATTGAAGTGAACTGACCCACTATTTTCTCCCCAGTAGGACAGACCAAAAACAGAGCTCACAGGGTCAAGTGCGAAAGGCAAAACACATCAGACTTGTTCACATCTGACCTTGTTTTAGCAACTCAGCTCACATTGCTGTCACACTGGTGCTGAGGGTCATTATTTGGGTTATTTCCAGGGACACGACTTCATGTTCTCCGGGATGAGAGGCTGTTTAGCCCTGCTGGTTCTTGGGAATACTAGTTCAGCCATTGTTTCAAGCTTTGCATTGCTGCAAGGACAATCCATATTACTGCAGTAATTCATTATTCTTTAATGGTCTTTATGCTCAGTGCTCATTCAATGTAACACTCATTGAATTTAAGAAATGCCATATATTATTTTAAATGGCATATGAGTCTGCAGTTTTCTGAATGGCAGTTGCCTAATAGAACTTTTGCTCGCCCGCGGGTTAAATCTTAAAAGGTGGAGATTTCAGTGTCCTCATTTTACCCGGGGTATGAACATTTACTGTAACTTTCATCTTGACTAATTCAGTTTTATCGCTTCTGCCCAACCAAAGGGAAAATTCATTAATATAGTATGCATCACAAAACCGTTGAATTGAGTAAATGCTGGAAATATGGCTATACATGACAATTAGCAGCCTAACAGCCTTTCCGGTTCAAGCATTTAACTTGGTACTCATTAAGACTTTAACTTATCTCTTTATTTATTTTACACAAATGTTCCCTATCTATGTATTTGTCTATGGTAATATACTTAATACTTAAGTATACAGCATTGGGCTGTCCAACAGTCTTCCTTTCTCAGCACGACAGTGCCAAATTCTTAAAGCAGTGTTTTTTCTAGTGTGAACTTGACAAGCCTGCACAGAGCCTTCATATCATCCCCACTCAACACCTATGGGATAAACTGGGATGGCTGTGAGACGGATCTTATCACCAACCTCCTTGTCGACCTCACTGTTCCTCGAGTTGCTGAGTGGGAAAAAAGTGGTTGTGACTCAGAAAAGTTGATGACTTTATAATGACCTCATGCCTACTTTAAAAAAAGGTCTTATACTGTAAGGATGTAATGTTTAGCAATACTTTAGACAATGTCATGTATAAACCCTGCAATATTTTAAATGCATCACATTCTCAAAACAACAAAGGGAGTCTGCCCTTGTGCTACATCAGGGATGGGCAAATGGCGGCCCACCTCCTCTTTTTGCGGCCCTCAGATTAATTTATAAACAACGTAATTATTTGTTTACTTGTAGTACTGATACCGTCCACTAGACTCCTAGTTACGTCGAGAGGTGCGTACATACAGCCAAATACCGCAAAAATAATCTGTGACGCGTTTGTGTGTATTGTGTTTGTTTCCCGGGGAAACACTCACAAGAAACACCGGCTGTTCTTATGCCCGCTGTGACGTTAAGTTGCCGCTTGTAATTATGCCTTTACAAGCTTCAAAGTTGTATTTATCATCTGAATTTGGCGAAACAAGTTTAATATTCTAAAAGCCAAGACTTTGTTTATTTGAAATCAGATGAAAACAAACTGTCACGGACCCTGCCGTGTTATCTATGATTACTATACGCTTTTCATTCATAATTTCAGCGGGAGGGAGGGGGAGCGGCGCTGAGGAACAGCAGAGTGCGGGTTGACAGGTGTCTGTGTTGACATTCCCCTTATTGTGGAATAAGGGGAATGCAGAGACAGACTACAAGTGTCTTAGGTTCAAGTTAGACAACTAATGTCTGGGTAGTGTTCATGACTTCATGTTTATTTCATCATCTTAATGGTTCATCTCAATGCACACGCACTTTCCGTGCTTTCCAATAGTTGAACATAGTTTTATTCCACAAATAACCTGTTCAATACAAACATGCCACTTGTAAAAATTAAATTAAATGTCTGTGAACTGATATTTGTTTAGTGAGCTTATAAGAGGATGTTCCCTGAGAGATTGTAAAATGTCAATGAAGATGTCAGACTTCGTATATTTGTTAATAATTACATACAATACATGGAATTTGTGTGTGTGTGAATCTGCGGCCCCCTGGTGGCCAGTACATCAATTATGTGGCCCCCACCACCATCCAAGTTGCCCATCCCTGTGCTACATGATCAACAAAATCCTGCTATCCTATCACTGCAGTGTGACATTATTACAGCTCAGCGTGGCCTCAGATGCTGCTTGAACAAATAAGCGTAGCAGTTCCAGGCTCCAAAGTAATCCAGCTTTATCTACCCATGTTTTGTTTTCCTCGTTCCTCTCTTCTGTCAGCCTCTGTTCATAATTACTTGGGGCTTAGTGGTGTTTTTAAAAAGTCTTTGATGTGCCTCTTAAGAGCACACTGATTATGCAGTGAAAAGATATCCGGGCTGGTCGTTTACTTTTACTTTGTGTTGCTAAGGTCATTAGACGGTGTAGGTTTATTGTTGGGTCTTTATTTTCTGTCTCTGTGCTGCAGCAGCTCCCATGCTCTCCGGGTGAGATGTGAGGGTATATATAGCTGAGTGATTGACTGTACAGGTCAGTGTTTGAGCGATAACTGCAGTACAGTGCATTAAGCTGACACCAAACGCAGCAAATCCTTTGTCAGTTAATGGTAGCTTAATGCTGTAAAATGGAATGGCACTGGAAACACAGGATTTGAAGAGATTGTCTCTCTAGTAATTGTAGCTCAGTCATCATGGACCACTGCGCCGTTGCCAAGCACCATTTTGAAGATTTTGCTCATCGTGTGTGCTGCATTAATGACTAAATAACACCGGAAACTATCATTTTGTATAGAGCACAGCATGAAAGTTCATTATAAACCCAGGAGAAGGACAGATGTCACATAATCCTTGTTACAATCACATACAGATCCAGGATCAGTGAGTTTGTTAATGTGACTACAGTATAAAGCAGTAGTGTTGGCACAATGATGTGTATTGGGACATATTTCTAATCAAATAAACCTCATGGATGAGGCCAAATTATTTATCGTAATGACCTAGTGCAGTGATTCTCAAATGGGGGTACGCGGACCCCTAGGGGTACGTTGGGGTACTGCAGGGGGTACGTGAGATAAAAAAAAAAGTGAATTAAAAAAATACCATGCATGATTAGAAAAATAATCTTAGTACAATAAGTTAAATAGAAAAAACATTTTTATATAAAATATTTCTAGAACCACCAAGGGGGTCCTCGTATAAACATGTCAAATGTGTGTATTGTATTTTATAGTTTTGCATAATATATCATTTTGTTCATTCGTTTGTTAAACATATATTACTTCAATTGAAAGTCTCATTGGAAAAATCTGTTTAAAAAAAAATGTCGTGATGTTATTTTTTTTCATGCATGAAGATGAACATATCCTTAGTTTGTTTTAATTCATGCACGAAGGAGTTAATAAATCACACACTGAGGGAACATCACTATATTGTAATTATTTATATACTGTAGGCTTTTTCGATCAAAAATGTTCGGGGTCGGTCGGTACCTGGCTGAGAAAATGTTTCAAAGGGGGTACATTACTGAAAAAGGTTTGAGAAGCACTGACCTAGTGCATAATAGTCTTTGAGCGTTACTGTACTTTTATGGTGTGGTTAATTAATTTACATAAACGTAGTGTTCCCTTAATGCTGATACTCTGATAGGATAAATCCAGATTTGCAGTTAATCCACAGCACTCAAAATACCCTTTATATGTTTTCTACCATATGCACAGCATTTATTGAAAAGCCCTATGTGCATTACATATATTTCCGCATTCATATATTACATTTATTTTACATTTATATTGCTTTAAGTTGCTTTAAGTACCCAGTTTACTGTATGTCAGCCTGCTGCTGTTTTCATGCAGGACTTCTTATGCTTGCTCTGTAGCCTGCGGACATTGAAGCCTTATTATTTTCTACTCACTTTGTCCCCACTGAATTGTGCTTTTCTTTGTTATTCCCTTACTCGCCGTATTAAGTTGAATTGGTGTGCTCCGCCTGCACCCAGGTGGCTTCTCGGGAGCTTGATGGATTCAGAGGAAGCCTGTAATCCATACGTCAGTGAACATGCATGCTAGATGGAGATCAGACCTCAAGAAAGGATATGTGCTGCAGAGGCTCTGATCAGAATGCATCGGATCACTCTTCCCTTTCCTCTCCTCTTCGTCTCTCCACAGAACATTATTTCTCTCTTCTTACTCATTTTTAGTTTTCTTCCTTTCATTCTGTGCTCTCTTTGTTGTTTTCTTTCTGTCTATCCCTCTCTCTTTGCCTCGGAGCCACGCTGAGGTTTCAAAGCTGATGGGAACTAGAGAACTCCCCTGCTGCTCTCAGATTCCTCCTAGTCATCCCTAGCAAAAGGAACATGACACACACACACTTCCACACACATCAAAAATGGAAAACAAGAGCAAGAGACTGGAATAAACAGGAGCATGGTTCTAGGTGTGTAGTTTTCACTCTGCTTGAGCGGAGCAGAATTGACTGTGAACAAAATAGACGGATAATAATGAAGAAGGAAGATGAAGCCATAGAGAAGATTCCATGAACAGAAATAGAGACCCTGGCTCCGAGGGGAGTAGACGGCGAAAGCCATCATGTCTTGTCGATAAGATGTATCATTTTGTGAGCTCAACTGAATCCCATGAACAGCAAGTATCAGAGGATAAGAGGGTGCTGTGTTAAGTGACTTTACAGGCCACAAATACATATAGTTTTAAATGCTGATACATTTTTGAGTAAAGTTCTTCCCAGGTATGCCTGTCAAGGTCTAATTAGTCTTAGCTGTGCATACAATACATGTCAGAATGTTGGTAACAGTCATTCGCAGAAAGATTTGATGAAATTATGGTTCGAGTCGCTTTTACACTATTACTAACTAACCCTAACCCTGCAAAACAAGCTATTTGAAGATGTAGCCTTTGTCATTGGTCATTATGGTAATGCATAGCTGTTAATCAAAAACATTTGTGGGTCGCAGCTCCACTCAGCTTTACCTAAGAAAACTCCATTCCTCTGCTATTCTGCCTCTGGGGCTGTCGGAGCCCCACTGATGGGCCCCTACCGCAGAGCACTGGGGAACACATGCTTTACACGCCACTACACCAGGGCACACTGACAACAACAACACCCAGGTGGGATCATGTGGGAACAGCAGAAGTGCGTTCACAACGACACCTTCTCCTCTCCAACAGCAGACGCACGTGCATTCACCTCCACTGCTTGGCCTTGTTGTTTCGCTCCCAGGGAAGAAATTGGCCTCTTAATGAATAATCCTATTACCACATGAAAGCTAACATCTGGCTTGTTCCAAAAGCAGTCACTCTCTCATAGGAGAACAATTTGTTTTCTGGATGAATGAATATCCCTCCCAGCAAGCCAGGCCACACCAGGTGAATGCCCACCTCACATGCTCCCTCACACTTTCTGACATATTTTGACATCTCAGTGTGAAATTGTAGCTCTGTTCTACCGTTACATCTTCATGTACTTGGACATTTGGAGTGATTTGCACGTCCTGCGGTGGCGTGCACACACTCCTTTCTTGCACGATCATAAGAGGCAGGCATTACTGCGTGAAGTGAAGGCTGGAAATGACTGATTCCTAAAAATAAAGATCTGCTTTTTGAAGCGGTGGGCCAACATGCCCATCGCTCCTGGACGGCCATGCCCAGTTCTCTCAGAGGCAGCATGGGGGTTAAAGGAAGACAGGCAGCGACGGATGAATTAGTTTTTCTTTCTGAAGCGGAAACCTTCTTTCATGTCTATCCTGTCATTTCATATAATTGTTCTTACATAACATAAAGACCGTGACAGCAGGTATGTGCTTTTCATGTCGGCACATAATACCTATCAATACAAAAAAAAGAGAACATAATTCAATATCTTCTCCCGGCATACTCTCTCTATTATTTCTCACAGACAATATATTTTCCCCTTGCTCTACAGTATATCTCTTTCTCTCTTTATCCATCTTCCCTCAGTCCTCTTCTCAGTGTCTGCGCTAAGTGAAATGGAGCAGAGTGGAGATTGTATCAGAGCGTTGATGTGAGATAGGGTTGAAGGAGAGACGAAGAGCGATGGCAGGAGGTTCCGTGGAGATGAGTGGGAGTGACATGCGTTTTGTGTGGCATCTGAAGGACAGTGGAGATGTGAGGGTCCTCTCTCTCATTCTCTCCCTCACGCTCACACACACACACACACCCATTCTTCAACAATCTGTAAGTAGATGACTTCATGCAGTCCATTAATCAAGGTTAGCCTTTAGGTAAGGTCCTTCATCAGATGCAACTGTCTGATGGCCGGCGCTCATTCCCTATTTTCGCTGTGATGTTAAACACTGCTGCCTCCATATGTGGGACAACCGCCTCACATCATTTGTCTTTTGGTATAGACACCGGTGTGGTTTTATATAATGCTCACTCAGCTGCAAAACTGAGAGGAAATGCAGCATCATGCAAGCCCTTGTACGTAAGCCGTTGTACGTAAGCACTGTTTTAGCTCTGTATGCTGAGCCAGTCAGGTTAAATGTCGATCAGAATCCTCTCAGGAAACAGAAAACCGACCTGCCAGATCTCAGAAATGTCACCTAGAAATGGCAGTGAACTCATATTCCACCTGAGATATAAACATTTTTTTTATGTTCAAAGTTTTCTAAACTGACTGAATCGTCTCTTAAAGTCAGCACATTCCACATACACTGCCCAAAATCCCCCTTAACCACTTCCCCCCCAGCATCAGAGGGAACTAAGCCAAACTCAAATCAATCTGAGATTTACCTCCTTTCATCTGCCACACGTATTTGATATTTGATCAGCCGATCAAACGGGAAAATCTCCAGTGAAAACATTCCCCGTGGATAATCCCAGGCTCAGTCCCACAGAGTGAGCAGATCCCTCGGATTTCCCACCTCCAGTGGTTATTCCAACAGACTTTCCCCGTTGCAGTTGCACACTGAGAGGTGAAATAGAGGAGAGGACAAGAGCAGAGATGAGCGACTCACCTCAGACTGTGAATCACTGACGTAAAGGATGCGTTAGCCTAGATCCCTGGTTCTGCCCATGCATGCCCGTGTCCTTGTGGATTACAGGCGAGCTGGAAGAGGAGGCTATGCCATGGTAGAAGTTAAGAGGACAGGCAGCGGCGGCAGGAGTTGGAGTAGTTGTTGCACATCGGAGTCCTCTGATCCAGTGGCATGAGGTTCCTCTCCCTCCAGTCAGAGTCAACACTCCCCCTCTCTTCTCCTCCTCTCAACCCGCTCTCTTTTCCTTTTCCCCGGCACCTTGTCGACAGGGGCTCACACTCACTCCCACATGCATTCCCACACTCACACAGGCACACACACACAGAGGCTGAACTCCGGACGCCTCAGCGACAGAGCCCACGCAGGCGGAATATCCCCATCGTGCCGCCGCAGTTCTCCTCTCTGGCTTTCTCCCCTTTTCTGCGTGTGTGCATCGGAGAGTGTGTGTAGAAAGAGAGAGAGAGAGAGAGAGAGACTGACAGAGAGAAAGAGAGGGGGGGATTAGGCAAGAGGGGGAGGGAGCATTGGAGAGAGAAAGAGGGAGAGCAGAGGAAGGAGGGAAGGTTGCAGTGGAGAAAGTACAGCTACAGTTTTGGCTACATCTGGCATGTTCATGCAACATCATATCATCTCAAAGCTGTTTGGAACTCACTTCTGTGGAGACAATATACCCAGGAAAACTTGTCTTCCCTTTTTTTCACATTCCTGCAGCCCGTCATGCCAGTTTTCGTCTTGAGAGATCTGTTTTATCATGTCTCTAATTCTTTCCTTGCTATAGTGTGACACTTGTCATGTATTATCAACCTTGAGAGTTTCTGCACCAGTCCATCCACCTTCTGTCGTCTTAGTTTCCCCGTAGTCCTCACTGCTCTTATCTTTGTGTGGGAAGAATGTTACCCCCCCCCCCCCCTTCTCTAAAGTTTGTTATCCTGATCTCATCACAGATTTGCATCCATCTGTCATGTCATGGGCTAGTTAGTAGTTAACACCGTGTTGTGAAGGAGAATACCTGCTTTTCATCTGGGAATGTGCATTTTCCTCTTCGACTTAATTGGATCGTGGTGGACTATTGTTGTGTTCAAACGACAATAAGGAGGGAGGGAATAACGCTCGTAGTGAAACCTTGATCATGTGAAAAGTCGAGCTGTATTTTATTCCCGGTTGGAGGTGTTCAGTGCTTCTGCTCACTCTCTCACAGGGAAACCCTGACTTGTGCTTTAAGCCTCAGGTACCATGGTAATGAGCTGCAGCTCTCCAGACACCAACTGATGCTGCCGTGTGTGTTTGTGCATCCAAGTTTGAATATGTGAAATGTTTCATCTTCCGTACAGTATATTTACCAAGGAACCAACATATTTACAATGCACAGGCGCCCATAACGCATACAGGAACAATCAGGCCACATCCTTCATCATTTCAAACTTTTTTCAAAATGCATGTACTGTAAGCTTGAATTCAGTACCATAAGGCTGAGCTGTGTAAACCTGCATTTTGGGTGAACATAAACCATTTAAAGGTCTCGTATATATTTAAGATATTTCCTAGAGAAAGTTTATCATGTCAAATCATACAATCTGATCCAGATGTGGAAGATAGTGCTGAAACATGTTTCAGGAATAAGAGACGTGACTGACTTACTGCCGAGTCTCAGTTTGACTCTCTCTGCATCACAGCTCTCTCTGCCTGGCCCTTTATGACATGTGACTAACAGAAAATGTTGCTTTTCTTTCGTTTATCCCATCGACCCTTAAAATACCCCCACTTTCTTGCTGACTGACTGCACCTTGAAGTTGCTGAACACTGCATTAACACACTCACAACACAGTTTCATGAGACAGACTTCTTGTTTGGGAGTGAGGAAAAACACATCTGCTTCTCAGCCTTGTTTTTTTACTTTACCAGGCAACCACAGGACCAAGCTGATGAAATGTCTGTAAAGATTTGACCTTGAAAGATGTTTGGATTTGAACCCAGGAGTAAATGGCATTTTTTTAATGGAACTCCTGCGTGATGGATACTGTATATGGGGTTGGAATAAGCGTTACTGTTTTCTTTGATTGGAATCTGCTCATCAACCTGCTTATGTAAGCTTGTGTGTCTCAGAAAGATAAACCGGTGGCAAGGGACGAGTCACCCTCTATTGATTTATTGCCTCAAAGTCAAGTCCTCAGGGGAATCCTGCTTGATGTCCTTGTCCCCATGCATGTATGCTAAACACAGTGCTGTGGTTAAAGGAGGACGCTGTCCTTCATTTGTTTATGCTGTTTAATTTCACAAAAGTGTCAATACTGTCTCTATCATATACACATACACTTCAGCGAGACCCAGGGCTCCGCTCTGCCAGCAGCATCCTGCCACCACCAGTTCATCATTGATGAATGGTGTCTCTCAGACTAATTGAAAAATCAAAACGCTAAAATGGGTCACAAAAACACACAAATGCCATTAATGTACCTCTGCCTTCCCAAGTCAAAACTCAAATGGGAGTCGCAGAGAAAGAGAGGCAGAATATATTGCATATATGTTGTTTTGTCATCGTGGACATGTGAGGAACATTATCTTGACCAATATGGCGTTGCTCGATATTCTCGCCATATCTTCCAAGACCACAACAAACAATGGTCTGGTGTTTTTGGAAGAGTAGACACGATGCATAGAAAAACAAATGGCTATCTTTTCTAGAAAAATAACATTTATATCAATCTTCCAATCATTGTTGTATGCATGCCTCAACCAGGAAGAGGAGGGGATGTATATTATGTAACCGCAGTGTCCCCATTTCAAGTCCAGTTGTCGTCCTTGTTTCATGTTGCCCCCTCTTTACTATCACCATAGCAACTAAGAAAAACACCACAACGTACATGTGGATCAAAAGCGACAAATGAATTCATTAAAGATTACAAATGTCATCTTAGATTGAAATAAGTACAATGAAACACAATGATGCATTACATCAATATTGCATTACTGGCACTTGATTGATTATGTAATCTTGTCGCATCCTCTTGAATAACATTTTAATAGACACGTAGCTTCTGTCACTCGAGTACAGAGTTGTTACTGATTCCAAGGTATAGAAGTGATTTCCTCATTATCACCCCTCACACCTCTCTTCCCCAGCTCATACTGCTAATTGGTTCTGTATGTGCTTTGCAAAGAATACTATAAATAGAGTAACACAATAAATAGACCAATTTACCCAAAATGTTTCTTAAACTACCGATTCCCAGATTGCATTTGGATGTAACTTTCATTTTTAGTATCCTCTCTGTCGCAACTCCAATCCTTCCCCTGAGCTGCTGAGTGCATTTATCCACACAGAGTACTTTAGAGTGTTGAGTGTCATATCTGTATGGAGCCGTATTACTAGATAGTGAAGAGAGCTGTCGATTTATTCAATCTTAGATTTCACAGCCATCCTGAAAGGGAAACTCTTGTGTGTCGGTGAGTGTGTGTCTGACAGGCTGGTGTGATGTGTCGACTGCTCTGCCCCGACTAGTCTCCAAGTGAGAAACAAAGCTGAGAATGTGCCGAGCAGATACGTCAGCGAGAGTCTGTCCCCATCTGCCGCAGACTTATGGTCTCTTCATCAAACGTGTGTGCGATGATGGCTCTAAGCCTGTCAAAAGAACCCTAAGCAAAGTCCAAAATGTGATAGATACTGTTACATATATCAACTTTGAAGGTACTTGCAGTTCGGTATATCCAACACTTTTTGCGTTGCCTCCAACCACACTATGTAAAGCTGGCCTTTATCTGGACAGTGTACATCAAGTCATTATTGACTTATACAATTCCCTTCACGCTTCAGTCCATCCATACAATCTGACACAGCAACAATGGTGACATCCATTTCCTTTCCAGTGAATGATGTAGGCTTGGAATCGAACATGCAGAGCTTTCTTAAGAGTGAAGAGTGGCCTCAGCTCTGTGGGGTTTCTGGTGTAAATGAAGGTGTCTGTTCAGGGAAGTATAATGTTTTGATGTATCAGAGTGTGAAAGTGCTTCTTCCTGAAGCTTGTCTAAGTTGGATGCTGTCCGAATGAATGGCATAACGGGTCACTTTCATGGCTGGCTGCCCAGATTTACCTTGTCTATTATTTATCGCTACTGTATGTGTTTATCTGGACTTCACAATGCATTACGGAAAATGCTGCTAAAGGGTGAATGGTTTAAGCAGGCCTCAAACAGATCCGTTCCCATTGGCTGACCAGCCTGCCGGGCGCCTTGTTGGCCTGATGTTGGAGCCAAGTGGGTGCTCTGTTAAGTCCTGCAGCAGTGGCCAAGTACCCTGCATGTGTCTGCTCGGCCTCCCTTTGATAGACCAGTGTGAAGTGCTCAAGTGCTGCTGCCTCTCGGTTTTGTCCTGCACTGTTTGTATGTGTGTGTGTGTGCGCTAGTGGTGTGTAGAAAGAAAGGAGGTGGATAGATGGATTTATCTCTATGGTACAAAAGCAAAAAGGATCATTGCGATTTAAGAGCACATGCATGAAATCCTCATACATCAGACGTCGTCAATACATTATGTTATGATTCATATTTCCATATATCCTATCATGACAATCTGAATATATCGTTATCTTACAAAGGGAACGTTTTTTAGGGTTGTGTTTTTTGTTAATTATATATTAAGTTTTGCCTCAGAGCAGAACACAGTTCATTGCTTTGAATACACGTTATTACATTTAAATGAACATGTCATTTGATATGGATGTTTTACGTGTGAGTTCTAGTTAGAAAATGTATAAATAAAACCAATTATGTTAGTGTATTCTACAACAAATACAATATCACAAGACACTTGTCTTCCTCCTAGTTAATTCATTTGTTATATTTGTATGTTGCGTCCTCCTGGCTATTTATGCAGTTTCACGTTTTAATTTGAACTATCGTCAGAAAATGGAAAATGGACACTTCTGGATCTGAGCTCCAACAATGCTTTCTGTTAGCGAGGCTACCAATTAAGTTTGTATTGAAGATCGTCTGGTGTGCTGTTGGTTGCCTCATCATATACCCAATACTTTCCGATTCACTGCCTCCATGACTTAGCATCGTGTGGATCATTCACGTTTGTTTGCATCGGAGAAGTGACTTCATTCCTCTCTGATTAAATGGCGTAGTGAGTACCTGAGGTTTTTTGTATGCTTCTGTGATTTCCGTTGTAATGAGCCAGCAAATTCATATTTCATCAGGCCTGAAGCTAATAGAGACTAAGAGAGAGTCATTGTGTCCCCTTTGGTCATCCACCTCCTCCTCCTCCTCCTCATCATCTTCCTGTATCAGTTGTCTCTCCTCCAGAGACAGGTTGCTCTCTCCGTCTACATCTCTCTAGAGACCGACGTTCCATTTCCCCACTGGCTTAATTAAAGGCTTAAAACAATGCTGTGTTTATGAGGCAACCCTTCACTACTACAGCAAACATCAATTTTCGCTTCTCTGCTGTCAGGCGCTAAAGTGAGATGAATTATCAGAGAGATGCGAGCTAGAGAGCGGCGTATGATGGATCTGGCTCTGCCCTCTAATAACCGCTTTTTCATTTCCGCTAAAATTCTGCCTCATTTGCCCTTAAGCTTAAGATGGATATGGAGGCAGGGTTTTGGAAATCTTCAGCTTCTGGACACCGTGATAGATATCAATCGTGAAGTTTCTGTTTATTGTTAAGCTTGGGAAATTGTTTTGGTGGATAAATGCTTGAGATTGATGACAGCTCAAGTGCTGGCTATTAAATGATTGACTTGCGTACCCATCTGGAACACTTTTTGTTCTGAGCTTCAGGTGCCTTATCATCTCCAGTGGAACGAAATAGTTGAATTAAAAAATGATGATTTCTTGCTTCGCTTATGTACTTTGTATTTCAGGTCCTGAGCTTTGTTTCAAAGAGCTCTCTTCCGTATATTCATGACAATTATTCAATGGGTCACTGATGTGCTTTGAAGATTACTATTGTGGACACTTATTAATCATCATTATGCATCATAAATGACAAGTGTAGTGTTTTAAAAGTGCAATAGTTTTTTTACTAAAAGTGTTTTTATAGACACAAGAAGCCTCAATGTCTTTTGTCACATCAACTTTCAGTATTATATTTTATAATAGGAAGTGTCGTATACGTTATATATCCAAAGTCAATGCTGGGCGGCTCTGTTCTCAAACCGTTTCACATTTAAAAGGAATGTCAACAACTCCAAATACTTTATTAATTTGTGTGCTTTCAATGTGACTAAAAGGCACATTGAAAGCACAAATCCAGAGAGGGTAGTGTATATGTTATGGGTACAACTCATTTGTCCTAGCATGACTCAAGTTGTTGTTAGGAAGACAGCTGAAGGAGTATTTTTTCTGGTTTTCTCCCAATTCTGCTACCTCTCTCTGCACTCACATACATCCGTCGCCCACACAAAATCACGAAGGATTTGCCCGCCTATGACTAGTGAGGGAAATACTTCTTTTTTTTCCTCTCCGATCTCTTCTTTCCTTCACCAGTCTGTTTTACCTTCCAAATTTCTCTCTGCTTTAAAAATTAAAATAAATCATTGCATCGTCATGGTAACACCGCAGGGATTACCCCAGTGATAAAAGTGTGACGGCTGAACCATGAAAGTTCTTCTCTCCGAACCCCGCGGTACCCTCTGGTGGACCTGTGGAGTCAGCTGTTTGACAGCAAAGGCTATCACAGTATGCACTTATCAACTTAGAGCTGCAGAGAAGAGTAAACCTGTACTTTTCCATCATGCCGCACATCTTTTCTCACATTAGCCCATAACAGCTGGTGCGGCATGTGTTCTGTTCCTCATTTAGATCTTAATCGCCGCACAGTGAAACGTCTGACTCCTTTTTCTGTGAGAGATTCTCTGTCTGTGTACTCGTACCATCAGGTTTTGCCAGCTGACCCTTCAGCCTCCAGCAGCAATTACATTTGATTGGAAGTTGAAGATGAATTGCAACACGTTACACCTATAAAATCATCATAGTGACAGTGCCGTTTGAATGCCTGTGTTGTTGGCAGTCTTAATTGAACGTTGGGAATAATCTGAAGGTGTTTATACTACTGTAATCAGCGCTGGTGCCTTATGGGGAGTCCCACACTGAGGCTCACAGCGTGTTACGTTCTGAAGGCTCCTTCTCTCTGGGATGCATTCACAGCTGAAGAAATACGAACAACTGTGGGATACCCTCCAGCTGATCTAGTCTACGTTGTGAGGGCCGGGAGACTGCAAGAGGCAGCAAGGACTTCTGAAGACTGCTGCCTGCTTTGATGCCTTTCACTCCTTTTAGTTATAAAGTAATTGTGCAATGTGAGGGGGGTTGCAGTGCCCGTCCCCTCACGCCAGTTAGACTTGTGGATCACGGGAATAATGCTTTGAATGTAGAAAGACTGTTGAAACAACCCCAAACACGTCTTTGAATATTTTTTCTACACGTCAAATGTCCCCCAACTAACTCATTGCATCTTTACCAGGGGTTAATCCATACATTTGTGATTAAGTAGCGACACATGTTGTGCTCTGGTGAAAAGAATAAGGTGTTACAGAAGTGTGACAGTCTCCTATAGACACTTAATACACACTTGTCTCTTTGGTATTTTCTAATCAGGCTCTGTCTTAATTTGTTTCCCATCTTTAATGCTGAAGAACTAAGGCGTACATGCACTCACAGATGAAAGAGGCTTGCCCTTTGTGCTTGAGATAAAAACATTTCCATAAAAATATAACATGAGTCAGACCCTCGTTACAAAAGGAGGGGACTGAAGTGACAATCAGCTCCATGTAGCAGAACAAAGAAAAAACTGAGAGAAACATGAATAATATGTTTGTTATTCTTTAGGTGTCTTTTAGATGATTATCTTATTATTTCTGTCAATAAGGTAATTGCTGTACATACTAACAATAATAATGAACCTTTTTCCAAAGATATTGCAATGTAACAATAACTACAAGTCAATCTGAAAACTGAATTGGAGAGAGAGGGGTGTGTGTGTGTGTGTGTGTGTGTGTGTGTGTGTGTGTGTGTGTTCTCAAGGAGAGGTTCTCCAGCGAAACAGCATGCTGGAGGATTAACTACCATGAAGCAGCAGTTATATCTGCCGCATTAAGTCCTCAGTTCACTGAGGTAGGCCCTGTCCAGATTGAAATCCCAACCCAGGGTTTGTTTAGAAGATTAGTAATGGAATAGTACTCGCATGTGAAAAACCTGTTTGTATTATTGTGGCCAAATTTCCCCTGAAATACATGTGTACCACTTCCAATCACAACATGTTTAAGACGACATCAATAAATAGAAACCTTTCAATTCTAAACAATGTTTAGTCTGACAGCTGCATTGTGCATCTGTCCTTGTGTAAAGACATATGCTTTTAGTTTGAGATTACAATAACTACCATTATCTTAAAAAAGGTGAAAATGTATTAATAATAATATTTCTCCCCTATTGAATACTTGTTTCTCATAAATCAATGCTTTTGTAGTTTAAATGTAAGGAAATTATTCTTTGTGCTGGGTTAGTCTCAATGATATGATGGATGCTTAATAATCCAGTAGTGTTTGAGTTGGAGATAGACCGTCACCTGTACGCTTTTCGCAATTTAACTCTTATCATACTTATTAATCTGGAGGTGCTTTAATGCATTCTGTGACAATGCTGTTTTAATTAACTTCGCTTATCTTGTGTACTTTTTTTGATCAGCTGTCTGGGAGAGTTCAATAGAAGTACTGTGTTGTTCTTATTCTTCAAAAGTATAGTTGCAAATACTTTAACTCGTCTTTTAGGAGTATTTTAATTGGCAGTACAACACACTTTCCATCATCTCTTTTCCATCAGTGTAATTTTTCTTTTCTTTGTTATTGTACGATCGTCATGATTCTCTGTCTAAAAACTTTACTTGATACATGTATTCCTGTGAATTTCCCCCCCATCCTTAAATAGTATGAAATCAACCCAGTCACACATACAGTCAAGCAAGGGCCCTTTCTAAATTCCAAAATGTGTCAATAGATCCCCCCTGTTTTTCTCCACTTTGCACAGACATCACTGGCAGGACTCTTGATGGTCGCAGCAGCCTCTCTCCATTTAGCCTAACACACATTTGCCTTTCCTTATCTGCTCTGCGCAGCCCATGTTCTGCGTGCTAACCAGAGCCGTTAAAGCACACTGTAAAGCAGAGACAGCTCTTGTAGGGACCTCACACACATTATAATCAGTGGAGACACAGAGCGGAGGGGAGTGGAGGCCAGCAGGTTAATGAGATCAGTCACAGAGTGAGGGCACCTACCTTTTCAAACCTGGGAGGCTTCAGTATTCATATCCAATCAACTCAGCTAGTCAGTATCCATCAAAATCACAGGCGCAGAGTCATTCCATCCTCAGCCTTCAATTTGAACTTGATTGTGAATTGAATGAGCTTCTTTTCTCTTTTCCAGGGGAGCTTCGTGGCCAGCATGACCGCCACACTGAGGCAGATGGACGACTATCATTATGCTCATCTGATCAGCACCTTTGGCAAGATAAGGAGCGATGTGGTGGTGAGTACACCTCACAAATGTCTTCTAGATGAGACACTTCAGGCTACATTGTCAAGTAATCACTTAAATCTTAGTCAGTGTAGTTCTGTTTCATTTTGCTCTTTCTTTTCCTAAAATCAAAAGTCGGATAAGATCTGCAAGGAAAATGTATTTCTTCCACTATAAAGTATGAAATTGAATTTCTGATAGTCCTTGCTCTGCTATACGCACAGCATGCTCTTGATGATAGTAACTCCTAAGGGGGGGCAGATCGCTCTCTGCAGCCAACAAGTTGTGGAGGAGGGATAAATGTCATTGATGTTATGGATTTCCGCTCTGAATAAGTCTTCCCTTACGGCCCGTCCACACAGCGGCGTGCGTTGAAGCTTGCTCCATTTTTTGGAATATGAGGAAATGACCTGCGGTGTGTCTCTCCCAGCATACACGCGGTTTGATTGGCTGACGCTTCCACCGAAGCTTCAGAAGCTTCAAAAGTTGAACATTGCTCAACTTTTGCAGCCTGAAACGCCAGCAAAGCTCCGCTCTGCTTCCCACAATGCAGTTCGGCGAAAAGTCAGGCAAAGTGACGTCACCCCATTCAAAGTGAATGGGCAGAAGCGTTGGAAGATTTTTTTAACGCTGCTGTGTGGACGTACCGTTAAAGCCGTAATTCTCTAGAATCTGCTGCCAGATTAGTATTATGTTAGTGTACTTTGACTAGTATTGATATTCCACTGTTTGCTTCTATCCCAAAAAAAGTCATAGCAGGAACAAGAATCAGATTTAGATTACAGGTGAAGCTTTGTAATCCAATGAAATGGAGATGTTGGCTTCACTTGCGGCTTCATCTGCTTTCATTTGGTATTGAATAGATGCACGCACCTGAAATAATTGATACACTTAGTCAGATTACGAATAATTGTACGTGTTTGATTGAGTTTATATATTCCCTCAACTCTGGAAAAACAGTGTTTATTCATCTATGCACTTTTAAATCAAGTCATTTATGGTTTCTTTCAGATGACCACAACATAAATCAGCCTGAATGTATCTCCCTGACCTTCATGATTGCACACAGGCTTTGTTAGAGGCTGTTTGTCTAGTTCCCACAGCAGGATAAACAATCACTGTGATGAAGCTGGATCTTTCCACTGAGTTATTGTTCCTGAAGCTGGCGTGGGCCATATCCACATTTCAGAACTGGCTGCAGCCCAGAGGACCTTGTTGTTTCGCAGTTATTCTCCAAACACACCATCACTAAGCACAGGGATTCACCCAGGAGTGAAACATCGAATGCCAGGAATAGATTCACATGCATATTTATGTTTTGGGAATTTAGCGGCAACTCTGATTGAGAGAAAGTTGATGACTTTGTAGACCTGACAGGAATTGAGAATTTGAGGTTGTGCTGCTATAGATAAGGTTGAGCAGAGCCTCTATTAACAGTATAAATTAACCTAGTTATTAAGTTTTCATAGAAAGATCACAAGAACTGTTTTCCCCAGGAGCAGTAAAACAGATGGAATGTCATTGTTTACAGCATTAAAGGGGACCTATCATGCAAAATGCACTTTTGTACGTCTTTTATACATGAATATGTGTCCCCGGTGTTCCAGGGAACTCACCAAGTGTCAGAAAACACAACCCTCTCTATTTTCCTCCATACCCAAATCTCTAAAAAAGGGGCTGCAACGGATCTGATAAAAACTGATCCAGATTTGAACACTGTCCTGACGTCAGGACAGTGGCGCTACGGCTATTGGGCCAACTCCACCAATCAGGAGGAGACAGCCACGGCCATTGCCGTTCGAAAGCGCTGGAGACGCTGTAGTACATATGCCAGGCCTGTAGGTGGTGCTGTTCTCACAGAATCTGCCCTTGCAAAAACAGAGCTAGAAAATGTCAAATTGAGCAAAATGAGGCATGGCTAAAATGCATGATCTGTTTGGTATTTTGAAGAAAAAAAAAAGTATAAATATGCCTTATATAGGTATGGTCCTACACTATATTATTCAAATATAGCATGATAGGTCCACTTTAAGAAACCGCTGGATTATTGGTCACCTGCAAAAGGAATATATATATATACGTCACCTTGACCTTAAAAGCTAATCCAAAAGCTGGTTCTGCCTCAAAGCCAAACTCCTAACAGTTCATTTCAGATTGCTCTTATCTTGGAGGTGGGGGGAATAACAGTTTTCATTTTGAAAACTTTCTCTCTCTTGCAGGATTTCCTAATGGAGACATTCATCATGTTTAAAGATCTCATTGGGAAAAACGTCTACTCCTCCGACTGGGTCATAATGAACATGATGCAAAACAAGTGAGTACGGCAACACTGGACACATGTGCACACACACACACACATAACACATGCTGCCTTTAACTCCCTACACTGTTGTTGCTAAGGAACAGCAGTCAGAAGTGGCTAAGGATATGTTCTAATGTTTTTCTCTCCATGCAAATATCGGCACAAGGCCTCAGCAGCGTAGCAATCAGAGGAGCAGTCAGCGCAGCCGCAAACAAAGCCATGAATTATAGATGCTGGGGTCTATGCTGCCTGCTAATCTCCAAACTTAGTCTCTGCATCTCTTTACTTTGTTGCTTGTTGTGCTGCCACGGCCTTCTGTTTTATTAATAGGTACCTTGCCTGATTCCATTTTTTGGGGAAAAGTGCTTCTGTGGAGTTTAGACAAGAGCTGTGCTTTTATGCACTTAGAGGCGCTTATGTCATCTTTTGTAATTGTTGTATGTGTTGTAGTGCTCTATTATGAAATGTCAGTTTTTAAATAGGGAAGAAAAACAATTCCTTCTTCCTCAACAGCATCCATTCATTTTTGAGAGGGCGAGATGCGTTTTTAACTATGATCAAAGATCCATAATCATTGTACATGTTTTACATATCTGTTAAAAGATTACTTAATCTGTTAAAAGAGTGCACTTATTTAGCCAGTATTCCTTAAAATTGGCAGACTCAAAGTTACGGACTGGTAAAGATGTTCAATATCTATTGAGCAAATCCAGAAATACCATCAGCTTTATTCAACAAATTCCTCTTTCTTGTTCAAACGTAATGCCTATATTACCCACAATGCGCCTCACCTGCAGACAGACTTATTAACAATTCAAGTGTGGTATGTTTCGTAATGTAACTTGATCCATCAATCTAAAGCAGAGAAAAGGAGTGTCCCTCTTTCTAACTCCAGACCTTCATTTTATGTTTCCAATTCCAAACGTGTAGTACTCGGCCCAAACTGACTTAGACTTAAGTGACGTCACTTGAGTCAACATATTACATTTCATGCAGCTCCCTCTGGAGCTCCCAAAACTCTATAAAATGTTTAAATATGCAGCACTCTGCCCCAACACCTTTAAACACACTTGGATGTGTAAAATCAATGGAGTTTGTTTTTCATGAAACATGTACAGTATCAGACAAAAACCAAAGAGAAACACCAACATTTAGAAAAACAACAAGGCTTTTCACTTTGCAACAGAGTACCTGGAGCTGTTTCTGTTCAAGCGCCTCAAAGTGACTATTTACGGTGGGTGTAAAGCAGCCCCTTGTTGACTGTAAGCGCTTGGACTTCCTGCGCACTCCTCCCAAACCATTCTAACATCATTACCAGCTAGGGTATTTGACTACAGATTGCAATGCTACTCAATGTTTGTTCTAATGCTTTCATCAGTCCAGTTCATTACTACATGTGAGTTTCCCTTTGGAAGTCACACCCACTCTCTAAAAGACATCATCATCCACCTGGGTCACTCCCAATGGAGAATTCATTGGCTTTACTCGGTGATGATGCTCCCCCTGTGCCCTGCAGGTGTGCAAATCCATCTGTCCTGAGCTGCAGTGATGGCGTAAAAACATGCGGTCCTGACCCTCCTTACACACACACGCACACACACACCGGACACATCGGACGTGCAAGCACTGGACTGACTAGCTTGTTTAAACACACCCCCACTGTGATCCTGTACTTTCTCAAACTGCTTTAGGGATGTGATGAGCACCACTGAGCTCCCAATGGTTCATTCTCAGATCATGCTTGGTAGTGTATGAAATGTTTTTATTTTATTTTGACTCACAGGCTAGAGGCCATTTCCCATGCCTCAGCAGAATATTCCCAATCGAACCCTTTGTCACTTGTTTTTGACAGCCGTTTGATTAAATCTGCATTCTAGTCAGCACATCCAGCCACTTGCTAGAGTTAAATCATTGTTCAACTCAATGAAAAAAAACATGCCTGTCAAAGTCTGACTCATCTCATGCCCTAGCCACACGGAGACGAAATGGGTCGTATCCGCTACAGTTCTCTATCATATAGAGTAGACGGTTCGGCCACACGAGGCCGACAGGGAAACGTAGATAATGATAACGGGTCCCAAGGTGGGTAGATCTGCGGATGCAACGCTCTGGGGGTCCAAACGGCTCTGTGATTACGCCCTATACGATCATTTCCTGATAACAAAAATACTGACGGGCTGTCAGGAGAGGGGGAGGAAAAGAGAGACTCCGTATATTATTCTTATATTATTATATAGAGTCGTTATTCATTTGTTTTAAAGCTCAATAAATAACAAAGAAGACCTTTGACCGGCACTTTTGTAATTTTGTCCGGAAGATTTAAACTTTAACGTACATGTTGACCGGCGGAAAAAAATTCTAACGGAAACTCTGCCGCACGGTTCCCTCGTCCCTTGGAAGAGGAGGAGAGGTGGGTGTTTTTCATCTGCTGGTGGACTAACCGGGGAGATTTACAGCAGGAGCACACGCTTGACTCGGGGAAGGAGAAAAAGAGCCAGAGCCCTGGCCCCTGCCTCTCCCCCCACCTCTGCTGCTAAATCCAAAGCGGAGAATAAACAGAAGGGCAACCATGGCAACCATGCATGCTCGTGAAGTCTTCTTCGCTGCTTTTGGTGTATTTTGTGGTGGAAGTACAGCGCCACTTACAGGCCCGGCATATGTACTACAGCGTCTCCAGCGGGTTGAGCGGTCTCGTGTGGACGGACACATTTCTGGTGCCGATTGCGTGTGGACTTTTTTGATATCGAATTCGGTTCGTTTTCGTTACCGTCTCCGTGTGGCTAGGGTATCAGTCTTAAACCTGAGCCTGTGTGAATACTGCGGGTGTCGGCTTTGCCACCAATTAGCAGAACTCTTTCATTGCTCGCCATCCATCAGTGTGCGTTTGATCGGTTGTTTCTCCCTCCCTACAGTGGGAACCCAAGGTGACACGTTCATTCATCCCATGAGATAGCTATAAATGTTTTGCAATAACTATCTAAGGGCAACGAAGGTGTGTTTGTTCGTCAAGCTCTATTGCTGCGCACTCTTTGAATGCCAGAGCACATTCCCTGCAAACTTAAAAAAGTCACGTCTCGGCTGATCTAGCATTTAAGTAGAACCACCAAACAATTTATATTTTGTTTTTTTTAATATTGGCCACCATAAGAGATGCAATCGGATGTATTTCAAATGTTTTAGATGCAGATGTTCAACTGTTATCAGTAGCTAGTTTAAGGCCCGTCCACACGGAGACGATTTCAGTTGTATCCGCTAAAGTTCTTTATCGTATAGACGGTTCGTCCACACGAAGCCGAAACGGAGCCGCGGCTTTGGAGCCCGAAACCGATAAACTTTGAAACCGGCTCCCAAAGTGGGTAAGTCTGGAGACGACACGCTTGCGGCTCCGTGTGTACGCCCTATACGATCATTTCCTGAATCGATGACGGCATAGCCCCGCCTCTCCCCACCTCTCCTGCTCACCCCCACGTCATTGCTCATGCGTTTCGCCAACAACAACAACAATGGCGGATCACAGGGTTGCGTTTGTGCTCCAGACGCTACTGACCATGATACAGATTTTAGTGCAAAAATCTACAGCTCCTCTATCACAACCATCAGCAACAATAATAATATAATAATAATAATAATAATCGTCATCTGTCTTATTCGCTGCTTTTGGTGTATTTTGTGGCGGAAGTACAGCGCCACTTACAGGCCCGGCATATGTACTACAGCGTCTCCAGCGGTTTCGAGCGGTTTCGTTTGGACGGACACATTTCTTGAGACAATTCCGTGTGGACGGAAGACTTTTTTGAAATCGACTTTGGTTCGAAATCGGTTTCGTCTCCGTGTGGACGGGGCCTAAGAAAGTCCCATTAGTGCTGGGATGATAGTAAAGAGAGGGGTTTTCAGCACTTCAGGATTAATGAGAGCTGTTAGACAGAACAATGTGGAAAATCCAGAACAATTAGCTAAGAGATGTTACAAAAGCTCTATATAGCTAAGTGTCACTGAAAAGGTTGGGTGATAAGTGCTCAAGGTCATTGTTTATAGCAAAATATTTGTTAGAAGACCTTTAAATATTGTCAAGTGCTTTTAAAAATTGCACTATATAACTGACACCTAAAAATACATTTGGAAGCCTTGTGAAACAGCTTTGGAGATCCTTCAGTCCTTCCTCACAGTTTCCTGAGTCTGGGCTCTTCACACATGCCACATCCCCCCCCCCCACAGCACCAGCAGACGGCTCTTTCATGTCCACACATCATGATAACAACACTAATGAGATGGGCATCAGCAGAAGTCATTGCCTCCCACTTCTTCTCCACCCATCGCCTCTTTCCCCAGGTTGTAAAGTGATTCATGGGCTCTAATTGCCCAGGGGAAAACTGCATCAAGCATTTACTGCTGTTTCCCCGAACTGACCATGGCTTGATAATGACAGACTCTGAAGACCCTGACCTTGAATCCCACTTCACGTTGTTTGCACCCTTGTTTGGTATTAACCAAGAGATCTAGAATGTGTTTGCTTTTTCCTTATACAATGTATTATTGTAAATGCTACAGGAAAGCCGATATAAGACTGTATGTGAATGTGTTCTTGCCTTCTTAGAGGTACAAGTACCCTGTAGGTAAACCTTGATTTTTGTTAAAGAGCACTTACTGAATTAGAAGTTGGCATTTGCTTAAGCGTTATAGTCACTGTTGGTTTTCTCCCAGGGATGAAAAGCCTTGCATCACATTTTTTAAGAGAAAACAGCTGCTGGCTGCTTTGTACAGTCAGCTAAATGTGCTCCTTAACAGATTTGCATAGTCAACTTTTCAAAGCTCTGTGCTCTTCAACCTTATATCTTGAGATGTGCTGAATCACTGCTAACTAAGTGCTGTCATCATCATCAATCTGACCAATGTTGATTTCAATGTTTTTTAGTTTTTCAGTCACAATGAAAAGCAACAACCGAATACTTAACATAGATCAATTGTAACTAGCTATATGTTAACAAATTGAGTATTTTATTCTCCAAGCGAAAATGTTACACTTTAACCGCTCAAATTAATCAAACAGTTAACTGGCTATAACCATTTTTTTTTAATACATGTTCAAATGGTTATAATCAAGTTTAAAGAGTTATAATACACTGTTTTTGGTGATTTTCTTATTTTATTTTTGTCTCAACATGCAAAAGACTACATTGGTTTGTGTTGCCTTGCAGGCTTATTAGGACAGGTGATAAAACTCTTTAGAAATTAGATCTGAGTGAACATCAGATGACCTTCTCCAATTTAGTTTATTTCCCCAGATGACGCCAAAAGTTTCTTGTGGAGCGGTTAATTATATGTAAGATTGGTAGATGGAGAGATGAATGGGGAGTTCTCAGAGAGCCCAGTGTGGCAGCTGAAAAGATGAAAGCCCAGACAAGCTGAAGAAGCAGCTCTTTAACTGGATAAGCCAAGCCATCAGTCCCTCACAGACTCATTAGGAGAGTGTTTCTGAGGCTGCATGGCTGCCGTTCGGAGTTCTCCCCATGACTAATCCAGGACCTGGAGGGCAGCTCTGGAAGGCAGGAGAGGAAGAAGACTCACAGAGAGGGAAAAACCTGTCAATGCTGTGGTGATCCTGTTTGCCCCTGTACAACACGTCACTTAGAAAGATAGAAAAAGAGAGCCTATGATTTTATGGGTATTTGACTAGAAAGCCGGCTGGATAGTCCTGCGTGTCTTTAATAAAAGCAACATTCTTTAAATTATTTCAGGCTTCATTAAGGGAACTTTAATGATGCATCACCTAAAACAAAACCTATGAACATGGTTTAACTTGTAGTATCCACTACACACATTTACCAGTTGATGGTAATAAATGAATGAATCTCCCATACATGCCATTCAAAAAAAAGGAGAGAACTACATTTAGAAAAATTATCATATAAACAAATTCCCTCTCTCGTCCCTTTTTAAGAGGGCAGATTGCACTTTATGGACATGTTTGAGCTGTTGGCAGATGCAATTGACGTGGAATTAGTGGTGATATCACTGAGTGTATATTTATGAAAAGCTCCAATATTAGCATCCAGTAAAAAAACAAAGAGGAAATGTTATATATAGCTGCATAGATGTTGGACAGTAAGCCTCCCAAATGATGTGGGCACAATCATCTCAACGCCAGTGCTTCTCAAGCCTCTTTGCTTTTATGCTTTTTGGCATTTTGAGCTGCAAAGAACAGGTTGACCTTTACATGGCTTTCCTACTATGCTGCTTTGTTAATACGTTGACAGTTTGTCTCTCTCTCTTGTGTGTGTTTGGAGTGGTAATTCTGCAATAATGAGATTAAGACACGGCTTTGCTTTACGGAGGAACCGTGGGAGAGACATGAAACATCCCCAGCTGCTGCTACGGGTATTTGTTTGGCGACGTGCCAGTGTAGGTTAGAGCCTTACATTAATCTCACATCAACATACATACTCACAGAGCTTTGATGTTAAATCCAAACGCACCACCTTCACAGACTAATCAGAGAGCACGACCTGGAGTGTGTGTTCATGTCCGTCACTATATCTGCCTAAATATGAGGTGAGTTAATATTGTGTTGCCCATGATAGCAGTGCTCTTGAGTGTATCCTGTGAGCTGGCCTTTGAATAGTGACACCCAAGGAGCGATAACATTATCTTTTTCTCCACATGGATTTATCAAAGTCATTATCAAGAAGCAGCAGAGCGGTTGTGAGTGGAAGTATTCAGCATGTGCATCACAAATTATAAAATGAAAATATGTGTTGAAACCCAAGTCAATTCCACAAAGTAGCAGTTAATTAAAGATTGCAGAGGAATAGAAGTAAAAAAGAGCATACGATGGCAATTAAGCATTAGCTTTTTTCAAAATGACCTTGTCTTTATTGTCTTGTGTTGGCAGAAGTGACAGATATCAAATAAGCATCACTTGCTACACTGAGGCAGATGCTTCATTGGAGACGCAGTGAATTTGCCGCAGCTTATTTCTGAACATAGTTGAAATGTTTGCTGTAAAATCGGCTGAATGCTTCTTTTCATTTGATAGCCAAATTACTTGACAGTGTGTCGAACTAAACAGCTCCATTTCCTGACTGCATTTTTGATGAGTATGTAATTTGCCATACAGATCAGCATTGATGCTCACTTCAATCCACATGAGCCAAAAGGGCACATCTGCCCATATGCTAAGGCCCTATATAGTCATCTTTAACACACTGGTTGTGGCTGCTGTAGATGGTATAACTCCAAGTGAATAGTTTCACTGTATTAAACTTGACTTCATCAAAAGATTTTCAGGCAGTGCGAACATTTTCCTCCAAATTTTCCACGATCAACAAAGAGCAGAAGCTTTTTTACTTTACACTGTAGTTTGGTCCAGGCACGATATTTGTATCTAAAAAGGATTCGTGACCATAAAGAAAACACAAAATGTTAAAGGTTTAGACAGTTGGAATCAGTTTTAATTGCTTTGTGATTCATCCGATAACTTTGAAGATGCTTCATTATCTCATCCGTTGCTCAACATGAACAGAAAGTTGTGGTCTTCCTGCTCACTAGAATTTGGAACAGCGCGAATTGTCTCATTAGTAATCTGTTCACCTCTTCACAAACTTTTTCCCTGGATGAAAAGCAGCTTTTTGCTGTCATTGTTACCTCTCAGATCTTTGTGTTTATAGGCCGGCGGAAGCTATGATCTTCAGCTCTGACAGTGGCATCACTGCCTGATGCTGCAAGTCAAAGGGTCCGGGCTTTTCTCACAGCACTCGCATGACAGATGGGCCCTCAGTGGCCTGTGAGGTCAGACAGAAATCATATATTTTTCACCGTCATTCTATACCGTCTCACATACCCATTCTATGAGGACCAACTCGCAAACACACACGTCTAAAGTCATCTCTACCGTGGCCTCTGTTATCAGTTCAGGGTTCTATAAAAAGCAGCAAACATTTGTGCCTTCTGGTCTTGAAAGTATCTTCCAAGAGATATGAAGTAACATTTTAATCATTAACTATGTATCATATATAATTGTATTTGTGTATGACCTAGAGCCAAAACTAACAATCGTTGTATTGATTAATCTGACGGTTATTTGCTTGATTAAACAATATTGCAGAAGAATTTCCATCTCAGTTTATCAGTCAAAGGTCATTTCAAATGTCTTGTTCAAAGCCCAAAGATATTTCAGTTTAATATGAAATTAAACAGAGAAAAATCCACATTTTACAGGCCGAAAACAGCATGTTCTGCTAACTAATCAATTTACAATTTCACTATTAGCAATTAGTATTGCAACTAAAAACCACGACAAATGTGTAATCTCTATAATCTCTGTAATCTCTAGTCTTTGTAGTATTTCCGCACAAACTGCACTTCACCATTTCTGATTTATTAACTAAAGCACTTGATGGATTTAATCTTTAAGATGTAAGACCCATTTTGTTTCTTGGTGTAAAGGTTTCATTTTAGCACCATCAGACCAGCTAGATGTAAGAGCTCTATATTGCTAAAAGTGGTTTAAATGTTAAAGTGGAGTTGGGGAGTGAGGTCTTTTTCCCTCAGTGAAAATGAAAAGGTCGAGCAGATGAGAGGAGTTATTTTCACCCCAGTGATATTTTTGAGTCATTAGAGCCTCCCTCAGCTTCCCTGGGGTTTGCTGCTCGCTTTTCATTCTTACTGCATGGTTAAACTTTATCCAGAGCTTGATAGAATTGGGTTGAAAATATTTTGACAGATGAATCAATCTAATTTTAGATCAGGTGTCTGAAATAAAGGTAATCGAATTGAATAAATTGCTGTGATAATGGAGGTTTTTGACCTTGCCTTATCTTTGAGCACAGGCAGATATGCCAGCTATTAACTGCAATAGTATGCAAATAGTTTGTGATCATTATTCGGGATGCTCTCTGAACTCAATTAGCAAGTATGATCTGCTGATAACTCCCATTAGCATATTAAGCTAGGTGTCTGCGGCGCACACACCAGCAGGGCTCACGTGTCTGTGCCACGGCTGCAGGAAGTTAGCTGATTTAAATACCATTTAAAAAGCAACAAGGGTGTGAGAAGCAAATGCTCTGTTGTCTGTGCTGAAATGTAAATGTACAGCACACCCATCAATCAGCCGTAATGGGGTGATTTTCCTGACACTGACAGTTTGATGGAGCATATTTATCATAATGATGCCATATGTATAAAGTATCTGACTGACTCTAATGTGTAGGAGGTACAACGCCGCTCTCTCACTGCCTAATTAAAAAGTTCAAGGATCTCCAAGTTATGTTTTTGTCTCCTTAAGCAGAAAACAGGGAAGCCTGTGATATCTGGAGATGAATAGAGCTACCTTGATTTCCCTGCTGAACTACAGATGAAAAAACAAGCATAAAAATCAGTAAGAAGCCAGGTTGTTTTTTAGGAATTACACGTTTCCAGGGTGTCCCCAGAAATGCTTTGCTGAAGGCAAAAGGAACCTCTGAAATCAGTTGGATAAGTCTTTGATTACATTTATAGTAGCAGCTTAAATCTCCCCAGTCATTAGTGTGTTACTTGTAGTTGTAATGGAGTTATAAATAACTGTTTAGTCTTTGTCTCTGTCTCTTCATCTGCATCTTATTTCCCCTCTGTAGCATAATGACCAGCCGTTACAGATGTTGCAAGGCAGCCAAGCATCTTTCCCCGTGGCATTTGGCTCTGTTAATAATGCAAGCTATAAAGAGCAGGGCGCAACACACACTGTATAACATGCACTTAGCGTTCACTATACGGTCCTACCTGAAATCAATATGACAATTAATTATGACTGTACATTAATTGCATTTCTTTTTATAAATAATACCTTTTGGACTACAGAACTTTTGTAAGTATATCACATTTATTTAAGAACCCCAATTTCTTAATTTCTTAATTTCTATCCAAAGATGTTTTCCAAAGACACATTTTTTTTAAATCTATGAATGCCTTTAATCTTGTTTGAAATGGCTCTTTTGTAGTGTTTCAGTCAGAGCCCACTGAGAGAGAGTATATTCTATTTCCATCCGCCTCATTACGTTTTTTCACTTTAATTAATGGCAGGATGTGCCCACGAAAGAACTGTCCTGTCTGTTCATTAAGAGTCCATTATACGTCTGATGTCAGGTAGACTGCTGGCTACAAATAGGCATATGGGTAATGGAGTTTATATTGTCCTGTGAAAGGCAACATGAGAGAGCGGCATTCATAAAGCATGTTTATGGAAAACACCTCACGCTGATCTACAGATTCTGCACATCAGTCATACAGCGAGCACAGGAGATCCCATCTGCCTGCATTTAACAAAAGTAGTGAAACCGTGAAGGAGTGCTGCTTCTGGAAAAGGGAGATCAAGTAGAAATATTTGATTACAGCTGCATTTTGCCTGTTGAGTCATATTTAGCCAGAAGCTGTGAGTAGTATTGATCACACTCGTTCCCTCCCTGTGTGACCCAGCAGTGGGAGCTGTGTGCTACCTTGGTAATGTTTGTAGAAATGTACACCTGTTCGGGATTATGAATGACTTTAGTTGGACCCATCTCACCGTTAACCGATATCCAAGCCTTTATCAATGGCAAACTATGATTAGTAAATGGTGTAATGCCACTATAATAATGTAGATTAATCTTTATCTGCAGCTGTGCATAAATACTGGGTTTATGGCTGATGAAAATGTTAACGTTATAAATGAGACTTCAAACTATTTGGTACAGCCCTTCAAAAAACATAATTTTTTTCCGAAAATTAATAACTGAAAATAATGAGCCCCCATTGAGCAGTAATATTTCTCTGCCCACAGTCGCAGTGGATGCAACCACATTTTAGCATTAGACCGGTGTTAAGCGCATCAACTATATTGACATGTTCACAGCTGCAGAAAATTGAGTGAGGTGTGCGGAGGTGGGAGGGGGGGGGCTGTGCTCGTGCAGACAGGATGCTGGTAATGGGCTGTCTGAGTGCTCAGGAGATGGGAGATGGGAGGGGGGTCTCCCACTCTGAGGCCAGAGCGCCGGGGAAATGGACTTCTAATGACTTATCCAAAGGTGTTCAATGACAGTTAACCTTTCCAGCTAATGATTAAGGTGACTCTTAATATGTATCACACATCGCCCCGGATAGAATTTTGTCAGCAATGGAGATAAATGTGGGACATGAATATTGTATGGCTTTAAATACCCCTGATCCCAAAGCATTGGCGTCTCAACAGTAATGGTTATTCCTGTTAGAGGTCAGTTAGACAGGCGATGAGGGAAACCCAAGCCCTGTTTCCACGGCAATGAAATCTGAACCTACATAAAGTAAGAATCTCCAAGATGAAGTGTGGGGAATTCCTGATTCCCACAGTTAGAATAAGCGTTTACCTTGGGTTATGACAAAGAAGAGGGGGGGGGGGGGGGTTTCTTGGAGCTGGCTCTGCAGCAGATGTCGGTGCACCTGCCAGTGTCAGTTGCATGAGCGCTACATCTTCATGCAACTTTATTGCCCGCTCATGAAACCTTGATGCAATCCACTTACAGTAAATGGCATAAAAACAGACCTTGTTTCACCTTGCCATTTTTATCACTGTATCTTCGTTTACTGACTTTGGCAGTCATTTGTTGCAGTTTGAATATTGATTAGTATTTGTGTGGTTTTGCTCACATTATCTTAACCTTTTAAGCCCGGCAGCCCCCGCCGGTCTTTTTTTTCACGAAACTGTGTCTCAGGGCTTCTTAACATTTAACAACCTATTAATGTGTCATACCCACTTAACGGGAAGAAACTCAGCCAACTGACTGAATGAAAGCTGAGATTCCACAGATTCTAGAGGTATAAGTATCATCACTGTGCGCCCAGAACTCAGGGCAGCGAAGGCAAAACCAGACAACACACAACGTAGCTTTACGGAGCCAAAACGGCAAATATGTCTTACCTTTGCTGTTTTCTGATCAAAAGTTGTGTTCAATGGCATTAAAACGCATAAAAACACTGCTGAAGGTTAATCCAATGTGTCTGTGTCACTTTGAAATGATTACTGATAATCCATCATAAAATTGTTGTCAAAAACTGAGATTTCATATAGAGTGTGTGAGAGCTACAACCCAGCTTCCGGTTTTGGGCATTCTGGCTATGCATCACTCATTCACCAATGGGTAATGTTTAGATGGATTTTAGGAACTTCCCTCTTGATTCTATTGGCTCTAACGGTTCAAAAGAGGTGTCAATCATCAAAATCGACCAATGGGTTCCAGAGATTTGGCAAATCCACCCAAATGACCCCAGAAGTGTTGTTTTTTTGCTAAACCTCTCTAAAAAGGTCAAATGTCACTTGTTTTGCATCAATCTTGATACAGGGTACTTACTGTATTATATGTTATTGTTTGGATTCCTAAAGCTTTTATTCTACTATCCCATCATTCAAGGGTGGTTTTCACTATAAGTAATGTTTTTTTTTTTTTAGATGGACACTATAATTAAAGAAATGTATTGATACTGACTTTTCTACATCCAACTCACAGGTTTATCATTGCTTTGAGAAAAAAGATTATTAATTTACCCCTTTTAGAAGTGAAGATATAGTCATTTGTTCTGGGAATGTCATTTTCGAGCCTGAGACCTGGAAAACAGGCTCAGGGCTTAACAGGTTAAGTTGCAACTATGATTAAGTCACCATAAGAACCTGGAGGGTTACTTTACATAAAGTTGGGTTATCCCATCTGCTTTGCTAGATTGTTTACCCCCACACTCATGATAAGGCTTCTTTTTTCTCTCCGCGAGTACTTCATACATTGTTGTATTGCTGTATCTGCCAGGGAATGAAGTTAAATAGCAGATGGGCCTCTGACTTTGTGAGCAGCAATCATAATTCCCCTCTAAAAGCTTCATGCCACTTAAGTTATTAACATTTAATTCTGAAACATCGGAGTGGATTAACCCATCAGACAGCGTTCTCATTAACATCTACTCATAGCATCTTTTTCAGGAGTACTTCGAGCCCCTTATGTACCTCACTCTGCGGAAGAGAAAGACTGAACCTGTGCTTCGCCTCTGTTCTGTTTTTAGGGCAAACATTATTTTGTCTGATTCCAACTTTAAAAGTATTCTACCAATTTATTCATTCATATTTGGCAATTCTGTATACAATGTAAAAGTAGTGCTTTGTGCAGGAAGAAATGCCACTTATTTAAGTAGATAGACTCTTGACATCAAGGGTTCCCATCCAAAGTCAGACATTTCCCCCAACTTACCCAAGTTAGTCTTTTTTTAAATACAATTTCCATTATTTCTTATAAAGTCCACTTCAAGTTCAAATCATATTGCTTCATGCTTTTTTGCTATTGTAACTATATGAAAAATGTTCTTACTGTATATGACATTTTCTTGTGTAAATTGCTGTCTGCATGGGGTGTGAATATGACTCTCTGGGGGATACTTACGACTTGAGTATAGGCAAAGCACAGTTGTCTGAATGTGACTTGTCAGACCATGTAATTACAAACAACAGAATGTAAATACTTATATATTAAGGTGGTGAAAGAAAAGCGTGTTTCATCAGAAGGACAAAATCCAAACTGTTTCTTCTTGTTTTTCCAGAGTGTTCCTGCGGGCCATTAATCAGTATGCAGAAGTGCTGAACAAGAAATTTCTGGATCAGACCAACTTTGAGCTACAGGTAAGAGCCGAACCAGTACATTTTTTCTTTTCTTTTGTAAAACACCCCGACAGTCCTCCCTCCCACCTGAAGAAGGATGTTCTTTTAGTCATTTGAATGGCATTTTACTGAGGGTTTTCAGATGCGGCATTGTTGGAACTTCTGAATAGAGGGGGAAAAGAAAAAGAAAATCTGTATGCAGTAGACATAAAAATGGTGGAGAGGGAACATCAATTACTCTGTAATGGTCGGCAATTTGATGTTCAGTTCAGAATATTTTAACCTGCTGCTCCCAGATTAGAACAAGTTTTTGTGCTTGCTTTTTAAATGTCTGACATATGGAAGCAAATTAATGTTGTTGCCGACAGTTTTACCAGTGTTAGGGTTAGTGTGACTTAGAGCAGTTGGAGCTCTCTATGATTTATTAATAAAGTGTTGTGTTTTTTCTTCCCTTTTTAAAGCCCAAAGGTGCATATAATGTATCCTGATATAATCACATAGCATAGCAAAGTATGGCCATTTGTTTTGCAATTGTACCTGAAAAATGTAGTATTTTGGCTTATGGGTATTCTCATTAGGAAGTCTGTACTGAAAACTATATATATATAAAGACTCATTTTTTGAGCATGAACTCAAAAATACCCCCAACACATCTAAACCTTCTGATTTAATGGAACGAAATAGCCCTCCAGCCCACATATTGACTTTGGGAATGAATCATATTGCTGTAAAACTGCTTTTTGACTGTGTTTTAAATGTTTTTTATTCACCTCACTTTCTGTCTTTTTTTTAATGTGGGTCAGCTGTGGAACAACTACTTTCACCTGGCTGTAGCCTTCCTTACCCAGGAGTCATTGCAGCTGGAGAACTTCTCAAGTGACAAAAGAGCCAAGATCTTCCAGAAGTGAGTACAAGCTCTAGCTCAATCCACAGGGTCTCCTCATCGCGCACTGACACGGCCCGAGCTCCCTCAGCAGCATGAACAGGCTTTATATAATTCATCACACAAAAGCTCATGGGAAACCCGCTGCAGCGTGGCTCCAGTGGAGGCTGCTCTAGTTGCTTGCCCTTCTGAACAAAGCCTCGACGTAACTCCAGGGGTTACACAGAGCACATGTTGTACTCAAATCCAAGGTATAAAAGTTTGGAATCCCCTCGTGAAATATAGGAAACAAGTCTTTGCTTCCTCCTTAAAACTGCTCCTAAGCACTTTTTATTTGTTTCCCTAACAGATAAAGGGGAGAACATTAAATATCAGAGAGAACCGAGTCTTTAAATGTCGAATACATTTGAAATCCACAAAGTTTAAATATTTGATAGGCTTTAAAATCTGCTCCAGAGGCTTCACTCAGTTATAAATACAGAAATTGGTTTTGTTTCCCGCTCATCCACTGTCTGTGCCTCCAAAAGCCATTCATCTGCATTAGTGTTTTTCATAGAGTCTGGTAATGCAGCCAAACGTGTAAATGCTTTCTGGGCAAACGTAGAGCATGTTGGCTCTAATCTTCATTTGGAGGAGCTTTTGTCATTAAAGCATTCATCACACTGGCCCGAGCCTGACAGCGAGGCTCCTCGTTGGTCAGTGCTTTATTATCGGACCTGATAAGCTCCCCCACAAACATCCAAACACTGCCAACAAGACATTCCCAGCCACCCCCACCCTGCCTTACTCCACTTGTCAGCATTCCCTGAAAGAAACAGCTATTTCATTCTCATACACAAGAACTGCCATTCCTGGTATAAACAGAGCAAAAGGCCTGATCTCTGCCATTGCTATTTCCAGACTATTTATTGAACTTCCAAATATGTCATTTAAATACAACCAGAGCAACCAAAAATATTTCTATACAGGGTTTTTCTTTCTATCTCTACCCGCCCACTCTCCTGCTCTGTCTGTGTCTCTCTCCCTCTCCTCCTACAGCTCACCTTCTCCCTTTTACCTCTCCGTCTCTTCACCCTGTCTCTCTGTGTGCTGACGCATGAACTGTCAGTCTTGCCTGCAATACCAATTATTGTGCCTTGCTTGGGAGCAGAGAACAGAGGGGTGAAATCAGAGTTGTGTCGAGCATGGCTCTTTAGCATCGGCTTTTCTCACACCTGACTTCCAGTGATGTTTGTGACGTCCTGGTGATCCTCGTTTCCCTCTGAAGTTAAGATCAGGGTACTGACAGCATGCTAACATGTTTTTCAGACATGTACAGTACTGCAAGGCCTGGACATACAGATACATGCGTCTTCTTGTAGCTGTTAGGGATGCTTTGATACTGACCAAAAACACAAAATCTGACTTAAAAAAAATGAATCTTGCTGTCCAATCAAAAAGCCTGCAAACAAATCTGTGCTGGAAAAAGTTAAAATGAAAACAGGCAGTATTGCATAACTGGGTTGTGTAAGGGAATGAGACTAATTAGCCCATTTGCCCCAACTTAAAGCGCCTGGCCTGATTCAGTCCTTTTCTTTGTTTCCAGATGTCAGCATGTATTCAACTTGGATGAACACATTGTTATTTATTCAGTCCAAAATCAACCACAAAATAAGTTCACATTTTTATAAGCCTGAAATTATTCTTTATTCATGTAGGAGTACTCCGGCCAGATCCTGACATACACATGGAGAGAGCTGTATAAAATGAGCATGCAGTAATGTCATTGTCATGTTATTCACAATTGTTTTCTGAGGAGAAAAACTGTCATATTGTCAGGTTTTGTGAATTGACTTTGCTTCAGGCTTTGATCACGTCATTTGTTTCAACACGGCTTGTCAGTCACGTGTGTGTTTTATTCTTTCTTGCCCTGTATGCTCCCATGCCTGTATTCTGTTCCCATCATCTCATTCCTCCATGTCCATTTCCTCACAGTGTTGCTCTCTGCTCAGCAGTGGCAGTGGAGAGCCCCAGATCCACTCCCTGCTCACCGCTGACCCTCTATCTATCCTCACTCTGTTATTCTCAGCCCACCTCTTTGAGAGCTCTCCGACCCGTAGCTGACAGCGAAGTGTTGTAAGTCCTGACAGCCGACAGTTACTGCTGTGTGTCCCCCTGCCTACAGGAGTGTGACAGGACAGCATCCTGCATCTGCTGCAGCTCAGAGGAGGACACGATGCCTCTTCCTGAGCAAGCATCTGTGCACCTATATGTATAAAAACGCAAGCTAGGAGAAAAACGACATATACAGATGTGTGCTGGAATGAATAATAAGACACACATGAGTTGCAAAGTGTGGATGAGAGGCAAAGATGTAATACATAATGCATGCAGCGTTATAGTCATTTATAGAGGCGTGCAAATCATTTTATACTCTATCATCTTGCCAATACTCTGCTTAGAGATCAATCCTTTGGCCTCACTCTTCCCTCTGACAACGAAATGTGGTAAAGTGTGTTGACCCGCCAGGCTACAAAGAGTCGACGCAGCTTCTTCGTTAAAGATTCGTTCAGTCCTTTTCCGTCAAAATACATTAGGATGTCTTTGAAAGATATTGGCAATACAATCAATTTGGTTTCAGAATTCCAGTGAGGGTGCAAGGGAATGTCACACTGTGTGGAAGAGGCTTTAATTAGAGAGCAGGAGAGTTATCCAGCTTCAAACTCTCATCTTTTGACTTCTCTCCAATGTCATGCCAAGGTGTCATGCCATCAGTGTGTTAGAAGGAGACAGAGGTGCCACCATGGCTCCATCAGTCACTCAGCGTGAGAGTCTGATGTGAGGCAGGTCTGATTCTTGGTACGGGCCAAATGTGCAGCCGCCTGCAGCGCCACCAGCCGGAGAGGAAGTGAGACTAGAGGAAAGAGTTATTGATGACACATTTAACTTTAAATGTCGCACAAAGACATGCCAGATAGTTTATTTATTGTGTTGCTGATGCATTGCGATAAAACTTTGCACTGTTGTATTGGTGCCCACTATATCATTAAGAGGTGTACCTTTTTTAAACAAATCAAAACACACTTGAAGTGCCTTACAAGCAATGGACAGAAATGATGTTGTTTAATGTAGGGACATCTTAATAAAATAGGAATAAGTAATAACGAACTGTTAAATGTTGATGATTGCAATATACAGTAATAATAAAGATGACAATAGAATAAGAGGGAGTTCAAATATCATCTCAAACCAGTTATCTAGCTTGAATACAAGGTTGTAAGGTTGTTTTGACCAAATAAAAAGAATTTCCATATTAACCAACATTGTCAAGTGATCTGTAATTGTATTCTGGGTACCGTCTGACTTTTTCAGCCGAATTGATGTTTACACATATTAAAAGGACAGTGGGTACCAAGGCATGGCAGTTAGGATGGATCCCATAGACTTTGCCTGCATCTTGTATTTTAACACCATGAGCATGTCTTGGTTGAGCGTAAAGACTTTGAACGTTTGGCACTGTTTCAGAAATATAATCACAGTGCAGTGATTCCCCATAGTGAGCAAGCAGTGAAAATACATTTGATTACAGCGTGCATTGGTGCGGCAAAAGCTTTCTATACCAGGCCAGTAGAAATATGAGTAAAAAAGTCAAACGGCTCTCTGAGGACTGTTATCTCCATTGTGTCCTCCATTTTCTTGATCTTAAAACAATTTCAGGCTTGAACCTACTCTGTTTTCTTATCCATTGTCAAATCGCTTTTCAAAGAGTTAAATCCATTACTGTGGTTGATCCTTCTCGCAGAACTGCTCTCACTGTCTGCCTCCTTGCCTACTGTTTCCACTCCTGTTAGTCTCTCCATCATTCACTGTCTGTCTTTCCCTCCCTGTCCTCTCCACTTCACTGTTTGTCCTCTCCGTGACCCGGGCCTGTGTGGCAGCAGGGAGAGGGCCCCAAGCTGCCGTGAAGATTGGTTCATGACCGAGACATGGCAGAGCTGATCAGTTTATAAGCCCTCATTCACAAACGCTAGACAAAAAGTCAAAGCCAAATCTTTGTTTTATATAAGGGCTCTTGAAGCCCAGAGTCGACCTCGAAAAAGACCTCGTGATCAAACATTTGCGTCCTGTCCTATGTCAAATACACAAAGCAGAAGACAGCTGACAGCCTGCTGAATGCTGGCATGAGTGTGTGTCGCAAACTTTCACAAGTGGAAATGACTCATTAATGTACATTTATAATCCAAATATCGAATTAAGACAAAACAAACTAACCATGGTCACGACATTGTGTGAACTGTCATTCAGGAATAGATGAATAGAAACTGAAGGACCTGCTCTCCACCACGTATTTAGCTCAGGAACAGATAACCCACATTGTTTCAATACAGTATATTGTCTTTAGCTTGGTCAATACATCCAAGCAAAGCAGCACTCGGAGGGGCTTTGAAATTCAGTTTTTACTCTGTGACTGCAAGAACAAAAGAATATAAGTCTGGCTTTGATAAATAAATAAATAGAAACTGCCATCCACTGTGTTGTGGATGTCGCTGGAAGCTTTAAAACAGAGGCCTGGTTTTCAGCATCCGTATAAGTTTAATGTTTAGTTCACATTTTCCTCATATTTTGGCTAATTCTCTAACGGTACGTCCACACGGCAGCGTTGCGTGCTTCAACAGAGACGCTTCCCATTCACTTTGAATGGGGTGACGTCACGCTTTGCCGAACTGCATTGTGGTTCCGTCGCGTCGCTTTGCCTCCGTTGCTCGCTTCGAAAGTTGAGAAAAGTTCAACTTTTCAAGCGTCTACGGAAGCGCCAGCCAATCAAATCATATGCCAGTACAAGTTCTAGCCAATCAAACCGCGTGCTTGTGTGTCCGGGGCGGGAGATTAATGTGATTGGTTGTTGGTCGCACGCCAGACACGCCCACCGGTAAGCTTCACGCTGCCGTGTGGACGTATCGTAACTCTTTCTCTCACTTAAACTGAAATCTTCATATTATTGTACTTTAACTTTGGTTGGAGCAGCTGAGGCACAGCTGAAACATGACACACGCATGACTCATACGTGCAATATGTTACATTGCATCAAGCATTTTAATTTGTTCGCCACTTCTAATTTTCGTTAGTATTGCATTCACTTGAGACTGCATTTGATCTTCTATGCCATGATTTGACTTTTGTGTAACATATTCCTCTGTTTGTGTTTCAGGTACCAGGACATGAGAAGACATATTGGCTTTGAAATCAGGGACATGTGGTACAATCTCGGTAATTTGACCAATTTTGCTTCACAATTGTTCAGTTTCCCTTGTATCCAAAGAATTTTTTTTTATGATGAAAGGCCAATCAAACAAACTCTGCAATAGAACTCCAGCAACACACACGTTTTTCTTAATAATGATTATCTGCCAAACTACTACTCTAGCAATTATTATCAATCAACTTGTACAAAACAGCAGATAAATATAGCAATCCATGTGTTAATTCGATTTGTGTTGTGTGATCAGAGAGACTCAGCTGTCAATTCTCAATGGAGTGAAATTGCGATGTGTGATTGTAGTGTTAGATTGGGCACCTGTGCCTCCCTAAGAGTCTTCTCATTGTAACCTACACCATCTGATCCCTTAATAAGATCTTTCCACCAGATTGGATTCAATCATTCACTGTAATTAATTAGCCTTTTGCAATTTTTTACCTGAGGTGTTAGGTTTAAAGTTATATACCGCATGATTTTGTGGATAATTCGGATGAGACTTAATAAACATGTGCAGCCAGATTAATTATAAATTAATTGCAAATCTGTTCATGCCCAACTTGTTAGGATCAAGAAGTTTTACTTTAAGCTAAAATGAGTTGTGTTGTACTTTCCATTTATATGCAAATATCCCTTTTTTTTTCCTTTTAAGGGCCACACAAGATAAAATTCATTCCCGAGATGGTGGGTCCAATCCTGGAAATGACGCTGGTTCCTGAGATCGAGTTGCGAAAGGCCACCATCCCCATCTTCTTCGACATGATGCAGTGCGAGTTTCACTTCACATGCAGCTTCCAGCGGGTGCGTCCTCTCAAACATAACAGAAAACACTGCAACAAAATCACTGTATGAAAAGTAGCGGATGGTTCTGTTGCACTTTGAGCAGGAGTTAACACATAAACAGAAAGAAGTTCAATAGCCACAAGCCTTTTTTTAATTCTCTCATGTAAATATCTCATTTCGTTGTGCTCCGATTATCAACAGCCACGGTAAGTGAAACTTAATGTTATGTTCCCGTTCCCGGGCAAATTTAAGCCTTTCTGCTTGAAGAAAATCAATTTGGCTACAGCAGTTCAGCCATAAGATGTCTCAGGCAGTTTTCAGCCTTGTGATGTTTATGTGGGCAGCCAAAGTATGTGAAGCTTATTGTACTTGTATCAAATTGTAAAGCAGCACAAAGGCTTCCTGGGGTCAGCTGGAATTTGTTGTCCTGTCTCAGACAATGGTAGTTAAACCACCCTCCCTCTCTGAAGGGAGAGGAGCGCTGATTATTAAATCCATGTGTCACTCAGGATCGGACTCATTGGAGGTGAATGCCACTTTCCAGCCTTTCCCTTTACTAAAATGTGATCAATTTCACATTAGCCTGACCCCCGTTAATGCTGTAAGCCGCTAATATTTCCTTAACCGACTCTCTCTCCTTTTGTGTTTGCTGTAAATCCTGGGCTTAACAGAGGGCAGCGTTCGTATCTTCTCTTACTTGGCAGCACTTTCCTCTCCTCTATTTTATTTGTGCTTGGCCAACACACCAATAAAGAAGTCAGTGAAAATGTGTTTGTTTCAGCACAATAAAACCTGATGTTATGCAGCTGCTACATACAAATATCAGAGAAATAAGGTCCATGCATCACTGTCAGGAGCTACCGCAACAACAGAGTAAAGTAAAGAGGATGTGTGTCAGGATGCAGCTTTGTTCTGTGTTCTAACCAAATGTATACAGATAATAATGAGATTAAAGAACAGAAAACACAAGCTGAAGCAACCAGCTGTGCTGCAGGAGAAGGGCGATTAAAGTGGAAGCACAGACCCCCTCAGCCAAGCCTTGATGCAGCGAGAGAGCCAGAGTGAGACGGGGAGATGGCGTTAATGAATTGAAAAATTAGCTACACTGATTATTTACGCCTGCTTTGTCTAATTGCAGTTTGAGAACGAGATCATCACCAAGCTGGATCACGAGGTGGAGGGGGGCCGCGGAGACGAGCAGTACAAAGTTCTCTTTCAGAAAATGTAAGTGCTGATTAATGGGCAGGATTACGCCCGAGCCTCTCGCAAGTTAGGTAATGCTAATTGCAACACGGCACGCCTCAAAAATAATCACAGAGCGCTGATGATCACACGACGATCACAGCTTGCCACTGTGGTATTTGCTTTGAGCACTGTCGGATGCTAACTCTGCCTCAATGGGCAAAAAGAAACAGATTGCTTCTCTCAAATCTTTAGGTCTAATTCATGCTTTCACATTTGTTTCTCTCTCTGCCCCTGGCTTCTCTTCCTCCACATTCACGTGTGCACACAGTTTACTGGAGCACTGCAGGAAACACAAGTACTTGGCCAAGACGGGCGAGAACTTCGTCGGCTTGGTGGTGCGTCTGCTGGAGAGGCTGCTGGACTACAGGACCATCATGCACGACGAGAACAAAGAGAACCGCATGAGCTGCACCGTCAATGTGCTCGTAAGGCGTCTTCTTTTTCTCAGTTTCTGATTACCCACAATCAGAATAATGATGACAAGAATGACATGTGGAATCTATACATCATTTACCAAATCTATAATATCAACACCTAGGCATCGTTCATAAGCGTTTTGTGTGGCTATTTTGTAGCGGCACAGAAGAAACAATAACAACCACATGTCACAGTTCATTTTAAGATGTTATCACAGAGCGATTCACCTGCAAATCCTCTCCTCCGGGAAGTGACATTTCCTTTTGGAGCACTGAAATGTCACATGAGTTCTGGCATTGAAAAGACGGGTTATATTTAGCATGAATCAGTCATGTTCTCTCGATGCTGTCAAATGAATGTTTTTATGTTATAGCCGGGGGATCCTGATGTCAGACACTGTACTTGTCTTTAGTAAATACTTCATGTCTTCCTGCCGCAAGAAAGGACCATATTTATTTGTCTCCATATTTTTGGAGATTCAGTTGTCACCCTGCCAAAATATTGTCCTTTAAAAAAGTTACAAAATAATCTACAGTGCAGTGTAAGCATGATACACTGAACCTTTTGTAAACAGTATGATGACAGTGTTTAACTGGAAGTCTATGAACCATTTTAATTATTTTAAATTGTTTGTCTCTTTTCATCCTGTAGAACTTTTACAAGGAGATAGACAGAGAAGAGATGTACATCAGGTAAGTCAAATTAGGCCTAGTGCCTGTTAAGCATGTATTCATCTTTAAGCCATCAAGCCTTTCGAGACATTTTACAAACATTTTATAGACGGACATTAGTATTCAGTGCTGTGAAATTCAGTTAAGTTTGATATTTTACCCATCATAGACTTATTTCTCTACATTTTGTCTCCTAGCCGTCCACAGATATCCATAATAAATGATTGGATTAAAAAAAAAAATACATTTCCATTTCCACAATCTCACGAGTTAGAGTTTCCCACCTGTCTGTCAAGCTTTATTTCAGGTAAAACTGGCTGTCAAGACGTGTCAGTCTAGCAGAGTTAACTTTCTGTCTGTTGTTAGAGTTTGAAAGACCCATCCAGACATGACTCATACTTCATTTCTTTTTCCTGCCAGGTACCTATATAAGCTGTGTGACCTCCACAAAGAGTGCGACAACTACACTGAGGCTGCCTACACTCTGCTGCTTCACGCCAAACTGCTCAAGGTACACAGACACAAATATAAACAGGATTTACCATACCATGCAGGATTTAAGCATACTCACAGAAATGTTCTTCAAACAGAACCCAAATACACTGTTAAGCTATTGTCAGGCCGTTGGCATTTAACCTCAGGCATTAAACAAGTGTGTATCCGTGGCTGTGGATGTGTACAGGATTTAGAGAGATAAGGCCACATCCCCTTTTAATCCCACCATGGCATGAGATGGCTGCTAAAAGGGCAGAATTGCTGAGCAGCATCTTTTTCACCTTGCCTAGTCGATGCAAATCACACAGAGTATCTGATCCTTCCTGAAAAAAGCTGAGGCATAGTTTAAAGCAGCAGCCACCTGAGGTGCTTCAAGATAAAGGTCTACTTTTACTGTCCTCTTTGTCAGCAGGAAACGAAGAATCCTCTGCTATAAATCACATTGCTCTGTGCAATGCACCTCGGGTGAGATGTGGTAAAGTCGGCAGGTTTCTACCACACCTTTAGTGCAATGATATCTTAAATTAGATGCATACATATTTATACCCTATCATAAAGCATTTCCTCCAAGATCACACCTTTTTGTTAATGTAGGCTTGCTCTATGTGTGGAACGTTTTTTATCTTTGCCAAAAATATGTCCTATTCACACACAGAGCTGCAGTGTCTATTCCCAGACGGGGTTCGGTATACCCTGAATTTGGAGTTGTTCTCCTCTGCCTTTTTTATCTAAAATGGTTTCACCCTACATCTCATCTGCATTTGCATAAATAGCTGGCTGCATCCGCCCTTTGTACAGGTCCCGACAGGGGAGAGCGAGCTGTGACTGAATCACATTTTCCGCGCCGAGCAGTCACAGTAGCATTTGCAGGAGTTGTTTTTCTTATTATTATTTTAATCCTGCTCATATCTCTGCAGCTGTGGCGTCCCTGATCATACCTTCAGAGGGGGATTCACTATTATATTGTGGAAATTGGTTCATTTTGTTCAACTGCAGTCTGGATAAATCCTTTTTTTCTCCAATAAGCGTCTCCCTGTGTAATCTCTGAAGTCACTGTCCTCCCTTTGTATTCCCACACAGGCATGTGTAAACAAGCTTGAATGAGGACGAATGAATAGATGCGTAACGCTGCTTCCACCCGCAGTAAAGAGTCAAACTGGCTCCAGTAGTAATAATTAGTCCTCCAGTAGAGTTCCTGCAGCAGTGCTTAATAAGGTTTGAACCATTTCCAGCACTTTGTTTATAGTCAGAAATGTATCAGCACTTTAGTTTTGTGGATGCAGGGTCATCAGCCATCCATGAATAAAGCGAGATCCCTTTAACTCTGTAAATGGTGCAGTTCAGCTGTAAAGGAATCGATAACCTAACCCAAAGCCTCCCAGCATCCCTCCTCGTGCCACAGTAACGTAATGTGCAGAGCAATTACTTTTCTCACCCATCTCCTGCACAGGGTATGCAAATTCCTTGGCTTTGCTATTCAAATGTAACCCTCATACGAAAAACTTGGACCGGATTTCACAGGAGATCTTATCTCTTCAGGTTACTCACAACACCGCAGAATCCCAATTAAAAACTGGCTGGTAATGAATCGGCCCCGGCAGCACGCACAGGATTATGCTTCCTCGACACGGAGGCCAATCAGATTGTCCATCTCCCCGTAAGCCACGCTGCTCTAGCTTGTCAGAAACCTCATTATTCTCCATGCTGGGTGGAGGAGAGGCATGATGGAGTACACGGTCAGCACAAAAAGCAAGCACCCGCAGTCATGTTGTTTCTCTTTTTGCACCAGTCTTTTTTATATTCTTTACAAAATCAAGAACAATTGTAATGAATAAGATTACGCTGCTGCGTGATATGACTCGATTATATCAGATTTATATTAACACAAGCAAAGCTTCTCTCTAATCCCATAGCTCCACATCACTGGTGGGCTAGCCTACTGGAAGAAAATGTATTTCTTCCTTTCTTTATTCCCTATTCGCAGTAGCACTAGCATTGGCTATTCTTCCTGGGGTCCACATACATACATTTCAACGTAAAAGAACAGCTCACCTCATGTAATTAACAAGTACCAAGTGAAAACAAAACATGATAATGCTTGTAACCATCATTAAGCCAAACAAAATCATAATAAACATTTTAAAGTAAAACCATATTGTTCCAGCTAATATAACCAACAAAGCACAATCCATAGCTTTGAGTAATTAAGTAATACTACACCAACCAAATTCCTTTTATCTAGTTCACTTTGCTAAACATATGTCCTGTGTTTCAGAGATGATCTCCATTACCTTTCCTAAAGCTGCTAACAAACCTATAGGATGACTTTTGGGTTGTAGGAATACATAATTTCCTACAACAGCAAGTGTTATCCACAGAAAGCCATGTATTGCACCGATGCTCTCTGAGCCATTCAATATGTATCGACGCATGTTTCATTGCCCATGTCTCAAGTTTCCATCTTGCCCTGTCAGTTATACATCAGTCGGAGCCATTTGCATCGGCTATAAATCACGATCGATTCCCTGTCACATGTTCCCCTTTTGCTCCGTATTGTATTGCACATCGTTGACCCCAATGCTAACTTGTCCTCTGCAGTGGTCCGACGAGCAGTGTGCAGCCCACCTGACCCAGAGAGACGGCTACCATGCCGCCACTCAAGGACAGCTTAAGGACCAGCTCTACCAGCAGATTATCAATTACTTCGACAAGGGCAAGGTAAAACACAAGCATTCATTCTCCGACACACACACAGACGCACACTCACAAAGAAGCAGAAGGGTGGTTATAATCATGATAAATCCTGGACTCTGAGGATGCTATTTTTGGTCGCTGTCATCTCTGTTAAATACCTTTTTCTGGCAAGAGAAGAAGAGCAGCTGAATAGAAGTTTCGTATTCCTTTCCGGGGATTCTCAATAATCCTCTTCTTTCAGCTGATGCTCTTATGGACGAAGGCGCGTATCAGACACCACACATGCATTAATATGGCTCTTTTGTGTTGTCTCCTACGTTTTCATAAAACCTTATTTCCTGCTGTTTTCACCCGCTTTATATTTTTTTCTCCATGCTACTTCAGTGAGGTACTTGAATATCATCTCAGTATGATGCCATCCCATTGGGACGTGCATAGCATGCCATGTATAACATTGGATAGAACACATGTTCTAATGGCGTAGGCCCTGGTCACTGTACTATTCCCGCCACACTCTTCATATTTTCTTCCAGTGGAGAAAAATGTGTTTGAACCGGTAAGCTGAGCCTGGAATGGGTCTACAGGGCTGCAGCCAGAGCTTCTCAGAGATGATGTCCCTAGGCATGTGTCAGCAGTGCTGGGGGGCAGCCGCCACTCTGCAGCAAACTGTCTCTCAGCAGGATATTGCCAACAAATTGACAAGAGTTGGCTAAACATGCACACACAAACACAGCAGAGCAATCAGGAAGTGTTACAGTGGCTGCAATAATACACCAACACTCCAGGGGGGTGCTCAGTTTTCTGAGAGTGTCATCGAAGTCATCCAGAAAGCAGACCCAGATGGTGATGCCACCGCCACTCTCGCTGATGGCAGCCTGATCTGAGTAGCAGTCTGGACTCAGTCCATCCCAGTCTGGCCCAGATCAGTTCAGCCCCAATCTAGTCCATCAGAAAGCCACTTGGAAGCCTTTCAACATGTTTGAGTGGCTCATATCTATCTGTGACACCACTCTACCGCATTGGATGAGTGTCGAGGGGAAATGCAGCACTATGAAAAATTGCTCCCCCCCCCCCCCCCCCCCTAAGAGGATGGCATATTAGTTTTAGTGTTTCAGATGAAAAAATGTGATGTAAAAAATCTTGACATTAAAAAAAAAACACATTTATGTATTTTCAAAGGGCTTGTTTTGAATGTTATTTCCTGGGAGAGTTAATTTAAATTCAACTGGCTGAAAAGGGAATGCTTAATCTCAGCTTGAATATTGATAATTACTTAAGTTACTAACTGTCTCTGTTTGTTTATGTGCCCAATAGATGTGGGAGGAGGCAATCATTTTGGGAAAGGAACTGGCTGAGCAGTACGAGAATGAAATGTTTGACTTTGAGCAGCTCAGTGCATCTTTGGTAAGTAATAATGATATTTGTTCACAGGATCACCTATGAGCAGCATATTTTCCTAACACTGAAGCTCCCCTTTGTGTATCTCAACAGCGAAAGCAGGCCCAGTTCTACGAGAACATAGTGAAAGTCATCCGGCCAAAACCAGACTACTTTGCCGTTGGCTATTATGGCCAAGGATTCCCCTCCTTCCTACGCGTGAGTACTCACATCGACATACCTCCCCCGCAACTCTCAGCACTCCGCACATGGCTAATAACACAGCGTGGGTGAGCCACTTGTCAAAAGAGATGATCAATAGGTTTCCCAGTGCTTGCTTAGTTCTCATCCTCAGTTGCAGTTTGAATCACACGTTCTCGCTCCCAAAGGAGGGTGGTTGTTTTGGCGGGATGCACTTGATAAGCATCCCACCTGATCTAATCCTCACTAACAGTTCACTCACAGGAAGCACACTGTGAATCATAAACAGCTGTTGCATGGGTGGGCTATATAGAAGATCAAGAATATTGTGCTGGACGGATGACCGAGAGTGAGGGAAAAGTGTGAAAATAAAACCATGAATGTAAACAATGTCTTTCATTCTCACAGCTCTCCCTTATATCTATCTGAGTGTTTACAGCATGAATCACATCACTGCAGGAGATTGCCTATAATGACCACAAGAAAAAGCCCAATCTTTGTTTGTCTGATCAAAAGGCTGATCACACTGCCTTTAATTCCATCACCTGAACATCCTTTTTTCTCCAAACCGTGAGCGTGGCCTGCATCACAAGTCCCCTCACCCCCTGCACAACAACACCATGGACCCAATACTAAGTGAAAGGAAGTGAAACGGTCACATTGTAAATTGCTTTTGGAGGCTGCTGAATCATGCATTATAATCTCACAACATTCAGATCTAATCTTGTTTAGATAGTTGGAGCTCCTTACAAGTGGAAGCCATCTTCATTTCTAAATTGACCGCAATTAGTTGGCCATTAATCATCATGAATACGAACACTTAAACGGAATAATCACTCTGAAGTCTATTCAGAACCCCTACAAAGTATACTTGGCTGCTAAACCTGAACTGATGTGTGCTTCCCCTCCAAATGTCCTGGCTGGCTCTGTGCCAATCTGATCACAGCTTATCACAAGTTTAGTATTTGTTTAACAGCCGTTTGATATCTCCTCACCGGCCGTATTCAGTGTCTGAGGAGCTACTGTTTGCATATCGGACGCTCCTTTGCTATCTGTCTGTGAAGGGTGTCCTGCTCTGTCCACACATCAGTTTTTATTCAAACACAAAATATAATTGTGGAAAAAAAGTGGCAGTGCTGAGGAATTGCTTGCTCTGAACATGTTTCTTGTTACAGCTGTTTTCAGGCTGTCATCTGGTGATGAAGTACTTTTTTCTCACAAGCAAGACACTATAGTCTTTACTGAACCTCACTGTTTCTTGTGCTCATACATATAACACGCATATAAAATCACCTATTCAGTTTTGTTGGGATGCCTCAGTCAGAAAATGTCAACAAGACATCAGACAGGAAGGGCTTTTAAAGAGACAAGTGCTCAAACAAGGCTTTTTATTCAGAGGGTGAATACAGGAATATTCAGACCGACAATATGGGAAAATCAACATGTTTATTGAACATTTTATCATGTAAATGTGATCCAGTAGAGACCCAGACAGCATGCTTGAACTGGAAATTATCATAATATGTGACCTTTTAAAGTGCAGTTTCAAGCACTGTGATCCTCTGTTCATACCATTTTCATTCTATTACGAACAACAACCATTCCACAAGGGTCTTTTACGATCTCCATGCATCCCCTCCTAACCTCTTTCATCTATCAGGGCAGGAACTCCATTACAGGCAGGGCAAGCTGCACTGGCCTAATCTAACAGGCTGCTTAGAGAGCTTTCAAAGGACAGCTTTGAGTTCTCTTTTCTCTACTTTTATTTATTTTGAATGTAGTTTAACCTCACCTGAATTACCCCGGGCAAGGATATCCAAATACAGGGTGTCCGCGGGGTCTTAAAAAGTATTAATAGTTGATAAATCAATTTAGCGAAAATGAAGGCTATCAAAAAGTATTTAACGGCATTTTCCAAGGTATTACATTTTGTAGCTTGTTTTCAATAAGTATATAAATTGTCCAAAGAGGTTGTATTCTACAGTTTGCCTGAATGTAATCATTGCGTAGGTGTGTAGTGTGATTCTGTGTAGTTTATTTATGGCATCCCGTTGGATTTGACGTCATCTGAACAGGACATCGCACGCTCACTGACTGATAGCACGCGAAGCTCCGTTTACTCCGGTTGTTAAACAACATCGTTATGGGGAAATGCAAGTTTGCGTCCAAATGGTTAGAAGATAAGGAGGAAGGACAATCAATACTGTATATAGTAAATGTGAGGTAAAGTGTGTCGCCAATGTAACCGGTTAAATCTCGAAGTGGCGATGAGGTCTTCAAATGTATGGAAAGGGTCTTAAAAAAGGTCTTAACAGGTATTACATTTGACTTCAGGGTTCCTGCATATACCCTGAAATAGGAATCTGAAAATAATTGACCATTCATTGTTTTGTCTTTGTTCCTTATGCTACAGTAAGGTATCGTACAAGCTGGTCTTAAATATGTATCTATATTATGAATAAAGCATATCACATTTGATCCTAATGAGATTGAGTCACATCCATAATAGCTATTACATTGCTGTGAGGGCTCTGAGTCTGCACTCCCTGTTGATATATTTAATAATTATGTTGAAAGATTTCCGCGTGAGTACAAAGGGAAGTGTTCCAGTGTGGGTTACTTATCAAGATAAATATAGTTCGGAGGGCTTTTGTTTCACACCCCATAGTGCTGTTTATGTTGCTGCATCGCAGTGTCCTCCGGGAGAAGTCAATTATGTGAGAAAATCAATACTCTGATAAAGGAATTTTGTATCCTCCCCCTTTAGAATTGATTTTATGCAAGAGTGCTTGATTCCGCTGCTTATGATTTATTAGTTGTTAATGTGGTTAGACACAAGGGTACTATGCTATATATCATGTAATTTGTTCAGATCTGAAGACGCAAGTAAGCCATTGATCCCAGTTTTCTTCTTTTTTATGTAGTTCTGTGTTTCTTTCCATTGGCGCGTTTATTTAGAGACGGTTAAAGTATTCCAAAAATGTTGTAAAGACGTAATTTTAACCTTGAAACTCACAGTCCATTGTCAGAAAGCTTTTAGAATGACTGTTTATTTTACCGTTTAGAAACCTTGAAGTTATTCTCAGAATTCCAAAGACTCTACAATTGTTTCTCTCTGTTTGCATCCAGTCTGCGTATTTCTCCACCACTCCCTTCTTTTCCTATCAATGCCAAACTTCACCTAATCCCTGCACTGAGTTTCCTGTGAGCACTCCGCTTAAAGAGCAGTTGAGGGTGTGTGAAAGTTGGTTTGAAATATGTATCCTAACACAGCCCATTCAGAGACACTCGGATATGAGCTGTCATGTTCTATCATTCAAAATGTTCCTCAGACAGACCCCTGAGCACTCTCAGGGAGATGAAGGAACGTTCCAGCCTCATACATTTTTAGGAGCACTGTGTGCACTCTTCTTGTATAACTTATCTATGTTTTCGGCGAAAACAAAATGACCTTTATCTCAGCCTCTGTGCCTGTTCAAAATGATGTGATTCTACAGTGGATTGATGGGAATATCAATACATTTTGTAGTTTTCCAGGAAATGTTGTCTGCCAAGCGGGTGAGGGAATATGGTTCAATTGAACTTTATAACATTGCAACAATATAAGCTGGTGCTGCTTTGTCATCTAACTATATGGAATCGCCTTTCAACCCACCGGCTAAGGAAATAATTGAGCATGAATTAGTGTGTCGATGACAGTGATTTTCTTTGCCAGAAATAGCCAGTGTAGGTGTGAGGACAGGGGCGGACTGGGACTACAAATCAGCCTGGGACTCTCGACCGGCCCACTTCGGTAAATCATCAACGGGGGGGGGGGGGGGGTGGGTGTGCTAGTGAGTTATCCGAGCGGCCCACATCGTCCGACCGGCCCACTTCAGTACCGGCCCATCGGGATTCGTCCCGAACGTCCCGATGGCCAGTCCCGCCCCTGTGTGAGGATAATAATAACAACGATAATCTTGATACCTGGATTACTGCACATCTGACCAGAATGCACCACAACATAATCCACATCTCCTGTTCCCTTATGAATCATTTCATTTCATTTCATTTCAAACCTTTATTTATCCAGGTTGTATCCCATTGAGATCATTGATCTCTTTTTCAAGGGAGACCTGCTCATAATAAGCATACAATATACAGTGAAGGAAAGCAAATTAGCTGAACACAATGAAATGTAAATGATAAAAAGAAAAGCTTGCAGTTGTTTCAGAAAAATGCAGCAGTGTATTGTCAGACTCATTAAACAGATTCTCCTGCGGCTCTAGAGGAAGGATTCTGGAAATAAACTAGCTTTGGTCAACTTATCTGTCAAAGCTAATTTAAAAATGGCCCATGGCTATTTCATGGCTGCAATTCCTTTAATTAATTTGGGAATTGCGAGGTGTGCTGTGCATGAGTAAAGGTTGCTCAGTGTGAGCTATTGTGCAGTGAAGGTTTGTGAAAGAAAGAAGGAAATGTAAAAAATGGCTCAGCTATTCTCCTTAGGTTATATCCATAGGAGATTAAGCAGCTGATATGGGAAGATGGCACTTCTTCAGTTGCCAAGACTTTACATCACATATTAGAAAATGGCAAGATGTAGGAACCATTACAGTGAGTTGAAGGCATCTTCATCTGCTCTGTAGTAAGCAGCAGCCATTAGTGGAAGGGCCCCGAGCTAAATGGTAGCCCCCATTTGCAGTTGTTCAGTTTGCTAAAACAGAAGTCCTCCCCAAGCAAGCCCACTCACCAAACTCAGCTGGGATTGACTTGTCACTGAATTGGTGCCAAGAAATTTCCGTCACCCTCATTTCCAAGTATTTAATATGGAGATTATGATAATGCATTTTAACCCAGCCACAGTACCGGGCCAAGTAGATTTACGAATCAAAGCCACTCTCATCCATGTAGCTTTATGTTAATATTACGGTTTTCTCACTGTCCCACGTCTGTCCTGACTGCCATCATTGTATGAATGTTAGCTATTGGATCTTATCTCGTGTGAAACGCTCTATAAACTGACCCTGTGTGTTGTCAGTGATGCCATATTCATAAAATGAGCACAAACTACCTTACAGTATGTCCACATAAAGTGTGAATAATATCCACTGCTTCTTGCATTATTTGGTAAATGCCTTCATGTCATGTCCAAGTTCTCACTGTTTTCTTTGTTGTGCTTCAGAACAAAATGTTCATCTACCGTGGCAAAGAGTACGAGCGCAGAGAGGACTTCGAAGCTCGTCTTCTCACACAGTTCCCCAACGCAGAGAAGATGAAGACAACCACACCGCCCAGCGAGGACACAAAGTGTTCCTCTCTACAATGTATCCTCAGCATGCGCCCCTTCATTCACTTTTTTCAATAGCAGGAAATACTTTTTGTTGACTTTTATCACTTGTTTTTTTACGTCATTCAGTGCAGCCATATTGCTGCCTGTACACCAGACGAAAGGAAATGTGTTTTTTTGGCCACAAATTCAAAATGCTTACCAACAGAGTATTTTTAAAGCCGGGAGACATGGTTTTAATCAATATTAATACTATAAATAAAACATACTTTAATTGCCTTTTACTGTTATGTAGTAAAATGCTTCACAAGTATAAAAGAAAGACTTGATTGATTTATTTAGTACGTTTTTGAATTACATCATTTATTTGGATAGTAGTCTTATAGTGATAGTGTATTATGACCCGGTTCTAATTGATGTATTCCAACTATTTTTGAGTTTCATTTATTCCCTTGATGTTTCTGCTGAAGACATCCAGTGTTTCACGGTTAAACCCATCCTCGACCTGCCTGCCAAGTTCCAAAACAAACCCGTCTCTGAACAAATTGTGAGGTAAGCAGAATATCTTACAATTACAGAGTGTGTTCCTCAAAGTCACACGGCATGCATTTCAACACAGCGAGCCCAATGTACTATCCCCAGTCACTCACAAACAATTTAGAGAGCTTGTGATGACATGCAAATGTGAACTAGCAAATCTTTTTAGTGCGCAGTGTCGAGGGCCGCTGTGGTGAAGCGATTAAATCTCAATGTAAATGCGTGTCTGTGTAGAACAAACAGCGGTTGACCTTCTTGTTGTTTTAGTGGTTATTAACTTCCGCCAGCCATCTGCTATTAGTCACCGGGCCAAGTACAACACTGGTTCTCTGACATCATTAATACCTTTGTGTCGTGCGGCGGGGCCACGGCAAACAGCGGGGCCCCCTGCACTCTCTCTTGTTTGTCCAATCTGTACGCCAGCCATGCACTGCGTCAGTCAGCTGTGCAAATTCATTTTGATATGCCAACCCAACGCATCAATGGACATAATTAAAATAAGACATTTATTTGGAGAACCTTTAGGCAAATATACCTGCCCACTGATCTTATCACAAGCCTGTGGCCTTATCCCCCCCCCTAGCCGCAGCAGCCTGTTGGCTTGTTTGCGAACTGTGTCTGATTGGAATATGTAACTCAGTTAATAGCCTAGATTAGACAGCGGTGTTTGGAGAGTGATAGAGGACTGTTCCACACCAAGTGTCCGTCCGTCTCTCTGTCCCTGCCAGCTAGGCTCTCTCTCTCTGTTTTCTCTCTTTACTCTCTCATCCAGTGCGAAGGATCAGCGATGCATAGCAATGAGACTGAGCTGTTTGAGCCATAGGGTCACAGCAGCAGGCCGAGCACCCCCCCTCCTGACCTTGCTTTGTTCAGACCAGCTACTGCATCATCTCTCAAGCCCGTCAATTAATGAATTGGGGCAGCACTGCCGATTTAAAGCTGCTTTAATAATCTGTTTATTAGAAGATTTTTTTTCTTGGTTAACATATTCTTTCAGCTAATTTGGGAGCGATTCTCATCATGTTCATTAACTATGTGTTGCCCTTTGTGACCAACGACAGAAAGGAACATGTGATTGCCGGTAGAATATAAGCAGCTCAAGACCTGAGCACAATTTCTCTTGAGTTTGAATGTCAAAAACTGTTCATTAGCATACATAAACAATGCTTTTAAAAAAACCTCAAACGCATCCCATCTGCACACGCTTATAACTGCTAAATGAAATGGGGAGCAGTTTTGAAATCACTCTGATTCCTTTCATATATTATTCATAATAGTTTGCGAATAAGCAAAGCATGCTCTCCGAAACATATGGCATTGTTTAAGTAATGCAATATGCTTAACATCTCTGTAGCTATTTCCCCAGAACAGTGTGAGTGTAGATTACTGTAGGCGATGCAGGCAGTTGAAAAATATGTAAAAAGAGCAAGCCATGTGTCTATGTGCGAGTCTGTGTATATGCCCAGACAGCTGCTCCCACAGCCACCATCCTTTTCCTAGTGTGAAAAGTCTATTAACATGATTTGGCAAAGTTCATCCCCGCTAGTCATGTGCCTCTGTCACGTAAGCTGCAGCTTCTTTTAATGTCTGACACATCGGACTCACCTCAGGTACTGCCAGTGACGAGTGTGACCCAAAAATGAATTTATTTGCCATGTAGAGGAGCCATGCCTCAGACAGCTAGTCAGAACCCAATGCTAAATACCACAGTTCCTGGGGGGGCTGTCCTGTGTTTGACCTGAAGCAAAGCAATCAACCTTTGAATCACGCCGTAGATTGCCCATAACAGTTTTAATTTACTCAGCCTCTGATTTTCTTCCTCCCCAGCTTCTACACAGTAAATGAAGTCCATAAATTCCAGTATTCCAGGCCAGTGAGGAAGGGGGAGAAGGACCCGGACAACGAGTTTGCGGTAATTGCTCTTTGTTTTTTCTAAAGGGTTTAATTAATTATTTGTTAACAAAAGAATCCGAATGAGCATAAGGTTTATGCTCTTTTAAATACATAAGTAATAATGAAATTCTAAAAACATGAAGGTTACTTGGTTTTAAACTATAACATCAGAAATGTAGTTACTTCAATCATTCACGGTAAATAAAAACAATAAACCACACAAACACGCAAATGGTCAATATATTTCACAGTGACTCAGTTCCACTAACAGGACAAAAAAGTTGCACATCTCCAAAATGATATAGTTATAAGTTAGGATAGTTACAATAGGCAAGATAATGATGTGCAATAATTGGACAGTCCTCCACGATGCTGAGATTCAGCAACTTTTGAATTGTGTCTGTTTTCATCAGATTTTCTTTATCTAGGTTTTCTTACTTCTATTTTGTGATGTTTAATAGGATGTTGCTGTATTATTGTTTTGGATTTATTTTTGATGATTTAACACATTGTTTGTTGTTTAACGAAGAACAAATCAATAGGGAAGTGGAATTCATTAAACAAGGTCAAACTGATTTGCAACCAGAAAATCTAGAAAAAATAAAATTGTTGACAGGAATTCAAATCTGGTTGCCTAGTGCAACTATTACTGAATGATGTGTTGTGCGCTCTTAATATCCATATTGCAAATGACAAGCTTGACAAATAAGACCCAATCAAACTTCCCTGTGTGTTTACCATGTCAGGATGCATTTAACTCATCTTTGACGTACTTTGAGTGACAGGACTCTCTGTCATGAGGTTTAAGTGATGGATATCTATAGCTTGACATATTGCATCCGTCAAACCTATTAAACATGTCAATAAACACACCTCTCTCTAAGGCAAGCTCTCAGCTCTGAAGCTCATGCTTTAAAAATGGGGGTAGTATTATTCATCCACTACATCAATAAATGGTAATACTCAGCTTCTTTGCTATATGTTTTTCTTTTTATCTAGTTCCAAGCCACATTTTTACAATCATCTCACACATGAATTTGAGAAACAAATGTTAGCAGCGGATGAATTGCGTTGGAGAAACGTGAAACTGCTTTATTACGCTTTATACCAGTTGTTTGGATTGCAGGAACCGTATCCACAGAAAATGACATGTTGTGTTTTAAGATGTAGAGTCATTATTTGATCTCCATCATGTGTTAGAGGAGATTACATCTAATCTAGTGAGTGAGCATTAATAAACTGCGTTCCAGACAGGGAGATGCACACCTCCATCCCCCCCGCTCCCCTATAATGGGATAAGATTGAACAACCATTACCTCATCTTACTCACATTCAAGCAGCAACAGTCTGAAAGCTTGCTTCAATGTTGTTTGGCACAAAAACATCAGCAAATGGATGTGCCCAAAGTGCCTTCAGTTGATTACTGCGCTGTGTTCTGATTTTGTGTCTTTGTCATTTTGTCAACAGAATATGTGGATCGAGAGGACCACGTACTCAACAGCATACAAACTTCCTGGCATCCTGCGCTGGTTTGAAGTCAAGTCAGTCTCCACAGTGAGTATGAACGGCCTGTGTGGCGGGCAGGCGTCCTAATCAGATAAGATCTGCAGCCCTGCACAGAGCCAATCGATATGATTTGTCCACTTAAGCTGTATAGACAGCCGTGTGGACGCAGGCATGCCGCGCCCTGGACTAACAACGGGGCACGTTCTCTCTCTGCCAGAGGGCCCACATTGATTCTGCAAGCACTCCTAAAAGACTGTTTCCACTGGAAATAGCAACACAGCACAAATACAACTTGGGGAGAGTTCACTCTCTGTTGATTTTCCTGTAATAGAAATACCTGGATTGCTGTATCGAAACCCGTTGATGAAAGGATGGTCTAACGGCTGCAACAAATGACTCTGAGTGTTTACTGGAGCACTTTGAGTTCACACAGTTCCCCTCCAACCCATGGAAACTGCATTCACATTTAATTATTTTAGCTCTGTAGTTTTGACTAATTAAAGTCTGATGTCCCCATTTTGGATCGGGATGATGTCTGGTGGAAGAGGGAGTGTGGAAATGAGTCCAGTGAGTTTGAGCCCAGTATCACTTAGATACAAATACACTACTTAGCCTGATTAGGGGCCTAAGTGTTATGCAATTACTCTTTATTTGGCGCTTTGATTAGTTACTCAGTTGTCTGTTCTGCTGAAGTAAAGGGCACTTTTCAAAGGTTATCTTAAGCCAACATGTTAAACTACAGTTTGCTCAGTCAGCATTAACAGTTGTCGAATAGCACCACATGACACACACACACACACACACCAGGCAGCCTGAACATTTAGCTCACTACAGTGGTCCTTCTCGTCGCTACAACCTAAGCACAATCCCCTACTTACTCCCAAATCCATTCTGTAAAGGGCTATTCTCCATTGCCACACTAATTCACAGCAGAGGCCTTTTCCTTCAGGCTGGGTTAGAGCAAACTGTCAGGAGCAGCTTGCCCTCCAGATGAGCCAGGGAGAGGCCGGGTCCCCGAGGTTGGACTCTCTATTTAAAGCTTAATGACTCGGCTGAGATTCACCAAGCAAAAGCCTTCCATCTGAAAATGCATTTTATCAAGCTGGCCCAAAACATACCGGCACAGATTGGAGATTTCTCTCCTTGGCACTCTGCCTTTATTTTTATTTGGCTGAGTCTTATATTTTTGCAACAATCCACTCGTGTTTTTCTGAAATTCTTACTAGCAAGCTGCAAGAATTTGATTTATTATTAGTTTGCCTCCATGTGAAATTACACCGATTCAGTCAGAATTTCCGAATACAAAGTATTGAAATTTATGTCAGCATTTCAAAGCATTTCATTCATCTTTTCTCAGAATTCATATTTTGTTGACATGGGAACCGACATTCCCGTACTCATGTGCTATCCATCTTCATTCGACATTTGCAGGTTCATGTATGGACACTTGGAAATGATTCATTGCTTCTCTATCCTACATGATTTATGAGCGTAGTTAAGGGTTGGAAAGCCCATCTTCTAATAACGTATCTCCAGTCAGCGAGCACATAATGCCTCCGCTTGATTGGTGGGATTATAGGATTGATGTATGTGTGTATATGTACTGAAACGGGTGAATATAGGCTGAGAATATATTTAATGACGCATTCACTTACTGTGCTGCACAGGAGGAGATCAGTCCACTGGAGAATGCCATGGAAACAATGCAGCTGACCAATGAGAAGATCAGCAGCATGGTGCAGAGGCATCTCAACGACCCCAACCTTCCCATCAACCCCCTCTCCATGCTGCTCAATGGCATCGTGGACCCAGCGGTCATGGGAGGTTTTACCAACTATGAGAAGGTAGTCAACATTAAAAAAAGTATCCTATACAGGCTTGTCTTTAAGAAGTCTTCAATAATTTGTTTCATATTTCTGCCAGTATGACTGCAGAAAAACATGGATTTTATTCAATTACATTCTATTTAGTCTTGAAACGTGTCATGCTATATTCTCTCTATCTACCATCTCCGTTTATTTTTATTTTCTGCTACACTTAATTTGAACAGAAGCATTTAAAGAACAGTTTGACAGTACTTGAAATAGGAGCTGCTTCATGTCAAGCAGACATAAGAGCAGTGTAAACCTCCTCATCGTTCTTCGAAATATTTATTTGAATAAGAGAATTTACCAAATGTGATCCACAAAAGTTCTTCTGACACATTTTATATATCTAGAAAAGTCTGTAATTGTGTTACAGATTAAACTATGTTCAAACTAAATTAGAAACCATAATCTCATGAATATTTAAAACCCTACAAGCTTTAATTTCATCCGCCATAATATTTTGTTACCACTATACGTGTACGTATTGTTCCCTAAAATCATAGGTCATCGTAATCAGTTTTTGGTTCATGTGGCTTAGAAATGCTATCCAGTTTTTATGCGCATTTCTAGTGTTCTCCCTGGTCTCAACTGCACTCTCTTTTCACCGTAACTCAATAACGACTCATGTAGAAAAGGAAACTCTTTTTACTCTGTGTTTGATATATAGAAAAAAATGGATAGTCTGTTGGTTCCCAGCGTATATAACGACCTGGAATAGATTCATACTGTGGAAGATGCAGTGTGAGTCGGAGGAGGAACGACATGAATTATTTGCCCTCAGGTCACTCCTTCATCTCAGGGAAATAGTGTAGGTGATGGAGGAGAGACCGATGTCTTGTCTACATTTTTATCATCTTTACAGCCCCTTCCAATGCGGTCCTCTTTCACTTGTCATCTCTCCCCAGTTTCTCATTGTATTTATAATGCAAACTCCTCCACATCTCAGACTGTCTCCTGTCTTCCCCTGTACTCACCCCAGTGTTTCCTCCCTCCTCTCCAGGCCTTCTTCAATGACAAGTACATGCAGGAAAACCCAGAGGACCTTGAGAAGATTGAGAAACTCAAAGACTTCATCGCCTGGCAGGTGAGACTGAAGTTCATAATGCTCATCTGCTGCTTTGTGAAGTGCTTACGGTCATAAGAAAGCATCAGACTGTAGTTTGTAAAGCATCACCAAAGATGTAAGGGTTAAAAGAAAAGTCTAATTGTCTGCTCATCAGAAATAGCACGCTTGGTTTGCATTATATTACATGGTGTTTCTTTTCCTGTGGCACATGTGAAGAGCAGAGGGAGGTACAGTCTGCAGGCAGCCAAACACTGAGCATGTTTGGATGGTACGGGAGCATGAGATGCATGGAAATGAGAATACATGCCACTTGGCCTTTCAGCATGATTGAGCGTTCTTAATTTGCATGCGAATGCTTTGGGCTATTCACATATTGGCCGTATATGTAAGTTATGTATGGTACTATGGTATTATGGAGTTTATTTATGGAAACAGCACCAGACATCTGGGAGTCCTGCACCATCCCGACAGCAGTTTGTTTTAGTCTTCTGAAAGTCTTTCACATGCACACCAGAGAGTTTAAATGCTGAAAGATACTCGTCCTGTATATCATAGCATTTATCTGAAATGTTTTCCCCCTAGTAAAGCACTTCTGCGGCATCCTTAAAGGTTACAACTTAAAATAAAATATAGTTGAAAGAACTTGTGAGTGCACTGCCAAGAGTGTCCAATGACAGTAACTGAAGTGAGCGTGGGGAAAAGTGTGTTAAATAGTTCACTGGAGATAATAGCCAGGGAGAGTGCTGAAGCAAACATTCTGGAGTTACTGTAGGGAGGATGCTCCTCAGCGTGAAGAGACAGCGTGAGATCAGCATTGGCGTTACTTTTTCTGCGAGCTCTGCACCCTCACTGAGCCTGAAGGAAGTGCACACACAGCAGATGAGAAATGAACACACACACAGATTGTTGGAATGCAGCACGTGTTGTTTAACAGCTTACGATGAAACTCACACAGATCTTGGGCTCATTTGTGGCTCATCTTCAATTAATAAACTCCTGGCTGTGTGCTTTCTAGTGGAAAAACAAACATATCCTCCCTTTGGGATTTTATAAAGCTGCATCGTAGGTTTTCTGTTTTGTTTCCCTTCTTTTATTATTCTGATCTAAGAGTCACTTTAATAATCAGGAAGTCATGGTTTTCCCTGCCTTATGGTCCACACAGGAATTGAGCAAAGAAACAAGTCGTGTCTGCTTCCTATCGCTAGTTGCAAGGGGAAAGTAAGTTAATTTCATTTTGAATAGTTGTTCCCCTCTCCGTTGCTGAAAAATAGGTCAACTTTGTGCTCTGCATCTCTGGGGGATCATGTTGGAATCTGAATTTCCTTTGTGTGTTTGTGAAAACTTTGCTCTTTATAAGTCACTATGATTCACTTGGGAATATTGTGGCTTCTTATTTGATGTCATTTATGATGCGTGCATGTTTATCTTTTCCTTAGAAACAAAACTAATAATTACTAGTTTTTCCATCTTTTTTTTTTGGAGACGTTCAGATTATGCAAATATGTCGAAATGTAAAATATAACCGACTGAAGTAGAAGTCAAAGCAGGTGAGTGCAGCCTAAAAATAAACAGTTCATAACTTCTAGAACGACATGAGTATCACAAATACATTCTATCTGACAAGGGTGGGGTATGCAACTCGATGTTACCTTTAAGACCTATCGAGTTATTTTTATATCAATCTCGAAGCAAAAAGCCACTGAACAAAAATGTCTGTGTCTTTTTTTTAAACCTGTGCGTTGGTTCCAATGCAAAGAAGTGAGAGAGCCGTATCCATCCCGGCATTCATTTTAGATTCAACTGCCATTTATAAATGATCCTCCACCCACAATCCACAGCGCTAATTAGCAGGAGCTCTGTGGTTCATCCCAGTTATACCAGTGTGAGATAAATGTGTTGTTGCTCCATCTTGGCAGATGTGCCCAGTTAAAGACCTCCTTCACATCAAGCTAACTAAGCGTATGAAATCATGGTGGTATGTTTCCTCCAAAAGCACAAGAAATGATTGCACATGATTGAAGTTGTGTGTTGTGATCATCACAGAATCATGTCATAGAGAACGCAGTAATGCGTTTGCCCACGCCAAACAAACACACAGGAACCTATACAGAGATGATTAAGGCAGAGAGTTGTTGATTTGAAATGGCATCAGCTGTCTCTTTTGCCAGAGCCAGCATGCTTGTTTATCTCACGTCTTGAATCCGTCTAAATGAGACAAATGAAGGAGAGGCTGCTCCAATGAGCAAACTAAACGGTTCGAAATGAGCCAGTGTGCACTGTTATTCTGAAATACCCGTTGTCCTCGTCTAGTAATTAGGGAGGAAATGAGCAACTGGAAATCAGGAAATTAGGTATTGTAAAAGGCTCCCTGTTATAAATAAGGTCTGAGTTTTCTGTGATGCATCTGGATATAATTAAAGCTCTAGACAGATGTCTAAATGAGCACCTTAAACGTCTCACTGCAGCCCGATCCATTCTGTTTACAGATGTCAGAGATAGCCGAGTAATCAATACATTGGATCACAGCCCAGGAGACAATGTCAACATAAACAGAATCTTTTGGTGACACATTTAGTTGTCTTTTTATGTCTGTAAATATTCTGGCTTTTTCATTTCTTTATGTAGTCTCCCTGTTACTAGTACGTCTGACTCCTTACTGACATCTATAGAAACTGTGTGACCTTCATGACATGTCTCAATATGTCATCATAGCCTTATTACCCCGTTTCTGACCAAAGAGTGTGGCAGGGTGACAAGAAACACTTCGCTCTGAGAGATGCTGCTGAAATAAAGAAGTGGTAGTATTTCTGTTATACTTCTTCAATGTCAATGGATAAGGTGCGTTCTTGGTAATCACAGCACGCCCACAGATTGCAGCATGAATGGTGAATGTTTAGCTCATAAGTTGTGATGTGCATGGAAATATGATGGGAGAAGTGCTTATGCAGAAGGAGACGTCAACCCTGCGTTTATGTATTCTGGAGGTGTAGGGAACACCGTTGATCATATTGCAGAGGAACATCCTGTCCTCATTTTGAAATGTGTTGCGTTGTTCTGTCTAGTTTGCTTCGCTATTTACAATCAGCTTGTATGGGTTCACGATGTCCCCATTGTTCACACCACATTTATAGCTGCAGTAAAGGATTTCTGACCACTTTGCAAGTGTTGCTGCCTTGCAAATGTGTTTAAGGAACTGACACCAATTAACATCAGTCTCCTAATCGTAGGCATGTTCAACTCTGTTACCAGCCTCTCATTTACTGTTGCACACTGAAGTTGGATTTTTTCTATACCTTTTTCAATGTATTTTGTATTTTATTCTTTTAATACATTTTATAACAGTACATGTTATAAAGGTCCAGTTTTGAAGCAGGTACAGTTAATGTTACTCTGTGCTTCATACCTGCTAAGACATTTGAACTTGAGCAGCTAACATTTAGTTATCTCTCACAGAAATGTCTAGCTTCCACTTTTCTCCTATAAAAGCAACTCTTTGTGTATCTCATATTAACAGGTTATTTCTCCGACTGAAAAAAACTTTTTCAAAAAGTTATTTTATGCAATTAAATTTTTTTTAAAAACGTTTATACATCTGTGTGTTAGCAACCTTGAGTCTTCCACACTTAGCTGATCGCTGTGTGGCCACTTAGCAGAATGCTGTTGCCATGCCGCCACACAGTTGCACCTGATCATCCGAAGGTCTAAAAAAAGATGTGGGTATCCTGAGAGACGGGAATCTTGCCTCAGCTTTCACTCTCAATTTCTTTTTTTTTGCCTGTTTCCGTCTATTTCGTCTCACAACACCTCGTCCTTTTTGACTTCCCTCTCTCCTAAACCTTTTCCACTCTACCTTTTTCTTCCTTTCACCTTCTCTCTCTCTCCGCCTCCTCCTCTCCTCCAAAAGGTCCCAGCGGTGATGATGAAGGTGCTCAGTATCATGGGAAATCCTGGCAGGGTGTCTGTCGCCTTCTCTCATTTATGTTTCTGTGCCAGAGCTATGATCTTATGTAGCACAGCACTCTAGCTTAAATGCAGAGTGCAATATCCTGGATCTTTTTTTTCACATCTTGATATATAATCTTTTTCAAAGCAGACTGCTCACTATGTGCTTCTCCTATCATAGCATACTGTTTAATCTATCAGTGCCGTGTATAACATGGCTGAGAAACTGAAGCTACAACATTTTGATGTTCCTGCATTAGCCTTTTTTTCCCTCCGTTAATAAGCCCACCATGTGTTGAAACGTGTGTAAATAAAACATGCACCGTTGGAAATGATTACAAAATGTTGCATCAGGAATTGTCGGTGCGTGCCAGCTGAGCGAGGTTCAGGCTGCAGCCGGCTGTGGAGGGGGCAGTTTGCCCTCAGAGAAAAGGAAGAAAGGCGAGTCGTCTCTAGGGAGTCTCTAGGGAGTCTCTAGGGAGTCTCTAGGGTTAGCACACGCTCTTCTTCTCTCCCCCTCCTGGCCCACCTATGCCAGAAACCTCACACACTTCTTTGTACTCCGAGTGGATCCTTCTTTCCATTTGCTCAAGGGTTTAGGGGGATGTATTAGCCCTTAACGCTACTGTACTTGAGATGAGGCACAAGATGCACTCTGCAGTTAAGTGTTTTCTTATTTTCCAAATGGGCAAATAAACTACTCTGACTGGGACCGATTTAATATGAACATCTGAATGAAATCCCCACTAATGCAGTTTACTTGGTTTTACTTATTCATAAGCATAAAAGCATAAGCTGCTTTCCTTTCACCTTCAACAGTATTTCTCACTTATAGCCGTGAGACAGTCAGGAAATATTTGTACAGTTGCCATGGGAAAGAAAACGATCTGTTATTACCACAGTCGACTGTACCTGGTTACTGGCAAGTTATTGCACACATTTTCCAAACCTAAGATGGCATGTAGCACTAACACCCAAGTCTATAACATTTTTTAAATATCTTCCTGTGAACCAGAAGAGAGAAAATATCACTCAAACACTCGGGAAGGGATGACGTTTAGATTAGTCAGCAGAGCTTGCTGACACCGACAGTGACACGGGGGTTTCCTAATGACTAGTTTCAGCAGTCTCTCCCCGCTATCTATCTCTCATATATCTTAGCGGAGGAAGGATATAAGAAAGTCTATCCTCTCCTTATTCTCGAGCGCTAGGGATATCCTCTATCCTAGTCTCATCTTCTCCAGCTCGTGATCTCTCTCTCTATCTCTCTCTCTCTACTAGCTCTCTATCTCTCTCTCTCGTCTCGCTCTCTATCTCTCTCTCTATCTCTCTCCTCTCCTCTCTCTCTCTCTCTCTCTCTCTCTCTCTCTCTCTCTCTCTCTCTGTCTCTCTCTCTGTCTCCCTTTCTTTCACTCTACCTGATATGCTTCTGTATGTTTTCAGATCTTGACATTACATTGCGTCTTTAATTGTGTCAGAGAGATAAACATCCATCACGTGCAGTACATGCCTTTACATGTAGTCAGTCTATGTTTAATGTACTCATGATGCTGGAGGTGGGAGGCAGAGGAAGGCAGTGTCATGGCAACAGTCTTCTTTATAGTCTGCTTGCACCTGGATAAGGTTGCAGTGATATTTCTTCTTGTGCACTCAGACTGATAGTACACTCACTTCCTGTGCTGAGTGTGCACAGAGAAGAGGGCAAAGGTCCTGTGAGTTAAATTGGATGTATGTGGCGGAACAGAAGCATATTTCCCTGATAAATGAAGAACCAGCATATTATCTAACCTCTCGTCTCTCCGGGGCGTGTTTGATTAAACTTTTCTTACTCTGCTGTTTCGTCCCGGCAGGTCCCACACCTCTCGGAAGGCGTTCGTATCCACGGAGAGAAGGTCACGGAGGCACTGAGGCCTTTCCACGACCGCCTGGAGGCCTGCTTCAAGCAACTGAGGGAGAAGGTGGAGAAAACGTATGGGGTGAAGTCCCTGGTAAGAGATTCTGCTTGTTTGGGCGCTTTCTGATACAGGAAGTACTGGAAGATGTAGCCTTTTCTTCTAGTTGCAAAAGATTTCTAGGGAAATTGATATGTAAAATACACAGTTAATGACATAGCAGCATGTTATTGTTATCCCTTTAAAGGCCATTCATTTTTTAAGGGTTCTCGTCCTCCTGTTCCCTTTTTTTAAACATGTTTTTTTACAGATACATTTAAGTTGCAATTGTGTTATCAGACAATGTTCCATCCTTGGTAGATTGAAAAAGTAAGATGACATTTAAAGATAAGACTGCAATTAAGAGCATTTCCAAGAGCTGATGTCAAGAACATACTTTAATAAGCTACACATTTACGAAGTCCACCAAATTCACTTGGAACATGTATTTCATACTTGCTTTAACTTTGAGCTGAAGTCAGCTTGTTTGCAGCTTCCATTTTCTCCCCTCCTTTTAAGTTTTAATTGTTTCTTGGCCAAGTTCTACCCTCAATCTTGCCCGAAGTGAAGGCGCCCTTGCTCAATTTAAAGGGAGCGGGTAGTGACCTTTCAAACAAGAGGAAAGCCATCACTTTCCATGGTCTGATAATAAGGTTATCCTTAGATGGCAGCTTTCCTCGCTTGAAAGGACTTGAATACAAAAGGGTTCATTGTTAGAGCCAGAGTTTTATTTCTTTTTCTCTCAATGTTATATTTGATTATGTCTGAAGCTCTATATTGTACATACTATATTATTAGCATAATACTGTTATTAACCTCACAGTTCCCCTGTCCCTCCTCCAGTACTGTAAACAGAAAATATGCACAGGTAACTTCAAAGCAGTCAGTGGCTTTTAAGCTAAATTCTTTGTGATTTTCTTTTTCTCTGCGGTGCCAGCCGGCAGCAGACGAACGGCGGGGGTCTCGTCCTCACTCCATGGTGCGCTCCTTCACCATGCCTTCCTCCCAGAGGCCGCTGTCGGTGGCTTCAGTCAACTCCATCTCTTCTGACAACTCGCCCTCCAGGCCTGGCTCTGATGGGTAACTCCTAGTTCAAAGCTTTTTTTACAGGATAACAAAAGCAGACAACTTCTTCTGCTTTTTGGCCATCCTATTAGAGCAGTTTCAGAAGTTGATTTCGGATTACTGTCTAGTATTAAGCGCCGTTATTGTTATATCAAGTACTAAGTCTCAGGCCTCAAAGATTCTATTGTCAAATGTAAGAGGATTTCTGAGGATTTGCTTGGGCAATGACTGATACCTTCTGTCACATTAAACATAAATCCTCTTCAATTTCATTCTGAAAATGTAAATCAATCTTAACTTCGAGTGGACCGTTATCCTTCCGTCTTCATTTCAGTTTTGCCCTGGAGCCTCTCTTGCCAAAGAAGCTGCACACCAAGTCTACAGACAAGCTGGACCGCGATGACCCAGAGAGGGACCGCAAAGACAGGAAGAAGGAGAAGAGGAACAGCAAGCACCAGGAGATCTTTGACAGAGAGATGAAGACCACAGAGATCCTACTGCAGCCCGCTGAAGCCGTCATTCTGTCAGAGACGGTACTGAAAAAGGGACCTGTACTGCAATTCCTCCAATGTGTTACCTTCCCTCTTTTCCTTTCCTTTCTTTCTTTCTTTATTTTGAACTTATCTGCTGTTATCCCAAACCACTCTGTATTCTCCTGCTTCTCTCTTTTCTCTCTTATTTTACACAAGAGCAATGACATTTTGCTGTATGTGTTCAGGGTTCACAGAGAGTGAGAAGATTCCATATGTTCACAAGTAGACTTTGACACAAAGCAGTTTTAGACTGGACAATATTGTGTATTGCAATGGATTAAAAGCTTAGTACTTTTCCTTAAGATACACAATGCTTCTTCTTTTACTTGGTTTTACTATGGACTCATCTAAGCCAGTCTTTCTTTGTCCTCCCTATATATTCATAGTTTCTAGGCATTAAGAACTTTTTTCATAAAAGGAAGAATCCTGTAGATTTGTTACCAATCCTTTTGACTTTTCTTCTAAATGCGACCAATGTACTTTGATTTAAAACATAAATATACTTTTGTGCCACAGCAGTGAAAGGCCTCTGTTGAATGTGGTGTTGAAATGATCTTCATGTCTCCAACAGGCTCTTTATCCTTTCCCTTTGTTCTTGTAACTCCTCCTCTCTAAGTCACATGGCTCACATTTCTACCACCCAACGGAACTCTTTCTTTTGTTGTTTCTTTAAACATATCTTTTGTGCTAAAGTCGCTCTTCCCCAGTGTCATGACAGCAGAGAGGTATCACTGTGTTCTGCATGCCCAGTGGGAATGCTCACTGGTTAACAGCACTAAGATAAGGGTAGGATCCTAAAGAGGCCCCTGGCAGTGGTGGAGCCGTCTGGCTTGTGATAGGAGCCTCTTGCCTCAGGGGTCAAGGGTAAGGCTCCCAGGGGTCTCTGGTAGTTAACAAGAAGTAGTAGGATATAGTAGGTTTGAGTTATTATCTGAAGTACGTATGTTTAAGAAAACTGTTCTCTGTCCCCTAATGCAGTTTTAGTTTTAGTTCTGGAAGAGCATTACACCCTTGAAAGAAGTGTGTTGTGATTTCCTGTGCCTCTCTTGTAGCTGACTGTTTGAGTTTGGCCAATTACAAAGATGTTTGTTAATGTAGCCTACAGTGTGGAATAGCCCTGAGGACAGATCTTTTCATATTCAAATCCCTGCCATAGAGCTGGGACAATGTGGTCTGGCATTCAAGCAATGATTGTAACCACAAATAAGATATTGCAGAACCAAGCATATTTATCCAAATGGTTTATTTTCGAGGAATAAAAACAGCCGACTTAATGCGAGCATGGATCAGTCAACAGCCCCAGAGGAGATGTGAAACCAATTTCCCTTTTTTTAAATGATCTTTTCTTAATATTCTGTAATATTTCACCATCGACTCGACTCGTTTTCAAATACAGTTTGTTTCAACTACCTTTTCAATTGAATTGTAGTGTAAATACTTTTACTCTGATTACTCACTTGTTTCGTTTGGATATTATCCAATCAGATCAGCCCCCTGCGGCCTCAGAGACCAAGGAGTCAAGTTCTCAGCCAGATCGGGGGAGACCGTCGCCTCTCCGTGTCCCCCGGACCCCCTTCTTCATCCATGCACTCCTCCTCCTCGCCGGGACCCCCGCCCATCACACCCAGGAGCAAACTCTCCTTCAGCCTCACTGTTTCCAGTATGACCAATCTTACTTACACACTTAAACACACACAACTTTTTCTGTAGGCCCTCTCTGCCTTTGACTTTGTTAGAAATCTTGCATCACTGTTAGACACGATGACGCTCAGTTTGATATGAATAACAGCGCTATGAGTCATGTTAGCTCCATTTCTTTAAGTGGTTTGCAAATTACAGCTTTCGGCTGATAACACCAGAATCACTCAAAATAGGCTCAATTTGTTCACTTAACTTATCAAGGATATCCATTGTTTTAGAAAATATCTTCAAATTCACATGCATGCTTCCTCTTTTAGGGTCATAAAGTTAGACATTTTACCTGGTGAGAAAGGATGAGATGTAGTTTATTTTTTAACCCAATCATTTTCATACCAGCAAGTAAGTCAGAGGATTGTTGTATATCAAACTGCTCCACCTAATTAGTATTGCATTTGCTTAAAAATTGTTCAAATATCAATATAACAGGCGGAGATATCCAGACTTTATTTTAACTGTATTGGTCAACCTCGGAAAATAGTGGATACTACACTTCCCATGATGCAAGTCTAACAGCATAGCAACTGTGGGGGAAACGTCTGTAGCAATGGAGAGTCAGGACTCAAAGAGACACGAGGAGAGCTGGAGCTTTGATGGCAAACACCGATGGTCTATTATGAGCTTCGGCCAGAGAATTCACAAGACATGTCACGGGCCACGGTTTGACCACACGGTTGAGATGCCACAATCAATTCTGAAGAACTCTTCTGTAGTTCCAGGTTTTAACTAGTTCGGAGTGTAATAGTCAGCATTCTTTATCAGCGAGACTAAACAAATATGGACCCTGAATCTAACTAGAGCTGTCGTCCATAGAACAGAATGTGCGCCAGGGAACCTACTTTCCTAAAAAGAAGGGCTTCTAGATGTCCCTGAACAATAAACTATCTCATGTCAGCTTGTGCTCGGTCATAAGCTGGCAACAACAATGCGCCCAAGCTGCCCCTCCTTAAGAGAGATAGCAGCAATACCCAAGGCCGTAGACCTATGCCACGGGAAAGGAGACAGTGAAAAGAGGAAAATTATGAACTGGGTCAAAGGTTGAATACCTAAGCAAATTATTCCCCAACAGCAACCAATATATTTTTTTAGAAAAAATATGTACACACACTCATTCTGTAACACAGGCTAGCCATTATTTATTAGCGATGTCAACTCATTATTTTTGAAACCATTTATTATATTTGTATACAGTGCCCTGGGGGGGGTTCAGGTAAGTTTTACCATAGGTATACTCTCTAAGTTAGGTTAACTCTCAGGGATCGAGGTTGAGCATTTAGGTTTATATGTGATATTGGAAATAATGTTTTGATCTGAAGATCCACTTAGTATGTTTTTTGAGCCTCACTAGTACTCCTCTTGACTGCTGAACTGATTTCAACAGGTAAATCAATCAAGTTCCCCTTAAGGCGTGTGAAGACATTTAGCTCTGGTACATTTCATTATCACTGTTGTGTTGTTTAAAACATAAAATGAGTCTTTATGATGGTAAAATAACTAGAAACAGGCCATGTGATGTATTTTGGATCCCAGTCCTACTGTTGATCCCTGATGTATTTTCTGATGAATGTGAGCTGATGAGCCCCCCCCCCCCCCCCTGCACAGGTCTGGAGCTCAACGGGATGGGCTGTTCCGACAAAGGTGAAACCCCTCCTCCGCTGCCGGTGAAAGGCAGCAACGCTGATTACGGCAACCTGCTAGATAATCAAGACTTGACGAGTCCTTCGACGCCTCCGCCACCCCCGCCACATCAAAGAGTAGGTGTTTTAATTAGGACTGAGAGAAGCCCCTAATGATGCATGGCACATATATAATGGAACAAGAGGTCGCGACACGCACTTGACATTCGGGGCCTCTTCCCCCAGTACACCCACCTATACCTGTACGTCCTGTGTTCATGTCCGTGTGTGTTCATGCATGTTTCCTCCCACATTTGTCCTTCATTTTTGTAATTTGTGCCACAGAAGAATGTATAGGCATCAGTCAGTTAGCAGCGAGGGCCCACGCCCGCCTGTCCACCCCGCTGTTATTTATACTTGTTCCCCCAGCCGGCCCAGTGCTCAGACGTGATGGATTGGATGATTACTTTACCTCTCACATCCATCAGGAGCTCTCCCGCTGTTAATCAGCGGCGCGTCTCTCCACACTCACCGGCGTCTACGCTGCCCGTCCTCTCGCCTCGCCACTCCGTTAACTAATCTTATTTATCCACTGTCACGGCCTGTGGACAGGTAGTAAAGCGGAGCCTCAGCTGACAGTAGTGTAGGGAGAGCAGATGTTCACAGGCTGAGTGACAGCCGCTCTTCATTTACACTCCTTGATGGAGGCAGAGGTGAGGTCAGTGATGAGCTTAACTCCTTGTCTGTTATAAACTCAGGTGTTTTAGGGAGGGCACTCAGGTAGACAGAGAACATCTGTAGTTCCTTCAGTTAAAGCCCTGATCTTATTTTTTGACCTCACAAGTATGGGGTATATTAACAAAAATAACATGTAAGTCTGTCTGATAGATGAAAAATGCACCTGTTTTCATGTAGTTGTCGATTATTGATTAAAAAACAAGCATTAGAATACAGCTGAGATTTAGGTGTCTATTGTTCTAGGATCAGGCTACATGACATCAGTCCAAACATCACTCGATCGATAGATGTGATATGTCTCAAAGGATAATTAGCTTAGAAACAACATTTTGCAATAAAAGCCCTTTCAATCAAAATGTATAGCAGCTTTAAATCCTGAGTTTTACATTTTTGTGGAAAGCTAAATTGGCTTTATTTCAGAAAATGGCGTTTCAAGGTTACTGTTTTTGTCTGTTTTCAGCACATTCCACCTCCTCTGCCCAGCAAGACCCCTCCTCCACCACCTCCCAAGACCACCAGGAAACAGGCCTCTATCGATTCAGGAATTGTACAGTGAACAAAGACGCTGACAGTAGGACCAAACAACACGCTGACAACACAACAAAAACAGCACCAACAGTAACGGCTGCCACCAAAAAGCGGCTGTTTCTTTTTAGATTTACCCACACATTCCTTGCTTCCTGTCCCAGCTTGACAGGATGAATACCTCACTGCAGCCCGCCCCCTATTATCAACTTTTTATTTACTTCCTATCTTATTTTGCCTACAGTTTGACGACACTGCAGTCTTCAACAGGGACGCCCGAAACCATGCCACTTCAAGACTTAATCATGACATTTTGTTCAGACAGCCGCTTTACTAAACTGACCCATTCCCAAGTATATGGAAGCTCATAAAGAATAATTCCTCTCTTTTATTCATATTCCCACTATGTACAGAGGTTTGTATATATGATTTTATTTTATTTCAGGGTTTTTTTTGTATGTGATTTGATCATGTTTTGTATTAACGTATCATTAGACTAAGTGGCATTTATATGAAACAAAAAAGGGCTTGTAGGTTTTGAATTGACAGGGACTTTACAGAGTTAGCATGTGAGAACCTATCATGGATTTTATTGGTAAAACTTTGGAGTGCACATACAACTAACTCCCATCGCATTATCATTGTTCATAGATCGCTGTAACCTTGGATTTCAATAATATTGACTGTTCCCAATTCACTACTGATATGACTTCTGAATAAAATTTAAATTGTATGTATTTTTAAAAAGATGTTTGCCTCATTATTTTACTTCAGCGAGAAGCTGTAAATAGATGTGTGTTTCTCTATATTTCTGAAATCCAAAACAAACTGGGAATCTGTACGCTTTCTCACTTCTACCGAACACTCCGTAACAAAGCTTTCTGCACGTTTGATTGACAGCCATCACAACATCCCCATCATTATCAATCACGCGTTACGCCACAAAATGACTTCTATTTCAGCTACCGCAATCTCATTTACATAATGTGTCCGCTCACCAAGCGATCATTTCTCTTTTCAAAGCTGGAAGTACGTATCTGGAATGCGGCCCATTTTTTAAACGCAGTCAGATGAGCCAACAAACAGGTGCCAGCTTTGTCCTTGCATTGTGAATTCTGCTTTATAGAAACTGCTGAAGGTCACACTTGGTTTCTCTACACTGCTGCGGCCTAATAACACGTTGTGTGAAAGAGTAAATTATGGTTTTGTTTCATTTTGTCATTTGACAATTATAGATTGGTGTCATGGGACTCCCATTTAAGACTCAGGCTGGCAAGTTTGTTCTCAGCTTTCAATGCTTCATGGGTTTAATGTATTATGATGACTCCAAATTAATGACTGGAGTTTGAGCAATTAAGTCAGTCTGTAATTATCTGTTGTGTTGCAGCTTTCAATTGAATAACACTTTACTACTTTATTAATATGTGCATCAGTTGCATTGTTGGTGAAGTAGCATGACTCATATACAGTTCTGTGACTGATTATTTTTACATAAATGACATTTAAGCATACTATAATCTTTAATCATAATGCCTTTTTAATGTTAATGTGTTGTGTTTAACAGACTTTTCTCTATCGGCACAGTCAGTTTAAATATTCCCGTATGATAATCTGTGATTTTCAGCAGCTTTATTAGCTCATTTCCTTTCCACATTGCGCAAACTAAACACACATATTTAGTCTTTTACCAGCTGTTACTTGTGCTCCAGTGGCTGAAAGCGTCTGTAAATCAGGCTCTGAAACCTTCAATATCCGAGTCCTCATTTACACATTTTGTAAATGTAGTTACTGGCCCCGTTGTGTGCACCACAAACCCCGGCTTGTTGGGATTTTTTGAAGCGTTTGCCCCATGTGGTTCCTATTCCTCTGCTCTCTTATTCTGCTGACACTCTGAGTGGGTGTTCGCCTGAGGATGAACGCTCAAACTGAAGCATCTGTTGTTTGAATCTGCTTTTTCTTAACAGCTCAAGAAATGTGGGGTTTATGAAGCTCTCTTGTCCTAATTAGGAACACTGAATGACATATTTTCCCTTGGAGTTTTATGTGGGGAATGCATTTTAAAGAGACAACTTGTAATACTTTAGCTCATGTGTGATATTTTGTCAGCCTGTAAAATGTCTCATTAAGATGTTGGTAATTCAACCGCTATCAAAATGCAGAGGCTGTTTCCTTATTGTTCATCCATGAACTTAGTATATGATTTTAAATATATTGTCACCGAACCAGTCTTCTCATGGGATAGAATGAATCAGAAAGGTTGTGCAGCTTTAAAAAACAGTTGTATTAATAATAATAATAATAATAATAATAATAATAATTTGGAATCCATTACAATTCTTGTCATCCTTTTTTTATCACCACGCTCCCTCCTCCCTAAATGCAGACTGTAAGGTCCATTTCCTCCTGTTGTGGACAAATCCTATATATTTTACCACTGCTGAACACAAGGTACAGCCTGTGCTCCACCTTCATTTGACCATATACTATCTGTCTAGATGATACATTGCTCTCCAAACACTAAAATAAATGGAGTAAGTAATATTCAATAAAAATGCGAGATCTACTATCATACCAATGTTATTTTCTCTCGTGGTTTCCCCTCTTTCCTCATTCCTTCTTCCAGTTCCACCCAAGGCTCGCCTACCTAACTTTCTCTAGGGACCATTACCCTTGCCTTAGTGCAGTACCATACTCTGCTTACAATAACAAAAACACATGATGGTGTTCATTAGAGCCTTCTAGTGTTAATGTGCACTCCACCCACTCCATGGTCATTTGAACATCCAACTGTTGGAATACATGCTTTCCATTCATTCCATCAAAAAGCTAAGGGAGAGAATTAGGTGTCACTTGGAGAATGAATGACTATTAATGGCCACTAACTTGATCCTGATCAATAGCTACAAGTCAAGGTATAGAATGTTGCCCACTGCACTGCTAAACCATATAAAGACATAAACGGTTTATACATTAATGATTAAAAGTATACTTTTCCTGTACGTAGCGCCTATGAGAAGTATTCACCTCCCCGTTACATTTTTGGGGACTATTTTGATCACATCAAATCTAACTCAAAGGGTTTTTGCTACTGTTTATAAGAAAAATAATTGATATAGAACTGTTGAAATAAACAATTGTATCTCACATTTTAAAAAACAACTACCCACACTAATGAATATTAAACCCAAATACAAAGGTCCTGGTACAGCTAATGTTTTTTTTGTAAATTGGTTAAATTGAGAACATCTTCGTGTAATCAAGGTCATGATTTGAGGTTGATACAGTGTCAATTATGAATCTTGTACCTGCTTAGTCAATGCCCTGTCATGGCTACATCGTAAATACAAAGTAAATCAACATGCAACAAGATTACTGAAAAGCAACAAAGCCCAGTGAGGTCAATCATAAAAAACACATGGCTCCGCTGTATATCTTCCTTGAGCGGGGCTGTGGACACAAGAGAAGCTATTTCTATAGCTGCGGATGAGCATACTGAAGTGTTGCCTCTGATTCAGCAAACCCAGCTTTCTGTAGCAGTGGCTAAAGAGAAAATAAAGACATGGCACACTGTGATGCCATGCAGTGGCAATGTATCACAGTGGGGGACGTTAGTAAAAGTACAGGCACTATAAATGCATAGAAATCCCTGGGGAGAACCTGCTGCAACCGGCAAGAGATGTACCATTTGGAAGATTTATATTTCAGCAAGATAGTGACCACAAACATAGAGACAAAGGGACACAGAAATGGCCTTACTACAGCAATACTAATGAGTTGCCAAGTCGGAGCACAGACCTTAGTCCAATATATGTGTGGCAATAAGAAAGTAAACCGAACTGTACTGTGAGTTAACACTTTGCCAAGTTTTGCAACAACAATGGATGAAAACTGCAATTTTGTGCAAAGCTGATACAGATCCATCTGCATAGATTCAAGATACGTGAACTAAATAAAGTTTTAGGGCAGGTGAATCCTTATACAATCAATCAATTACTTATTTATGTTTGTACTTTTTTAGATCAATTTTACAGAGTTGTTTTCACCCGGAAAACCTTTAAAAAGTGTTTGAATGAAGAGAGTCTTTAACAACCAAAATGGTCTAAAGTTGTAAAGCAATAAAACTTTACAAAGTCCAAGGGGTTCCATCCGTTTTAATAGTCACCGTAACAGCTTCTTGCATTTCAATGATGAGCACATTCTCTTCAAACTGTGAGTTGGGATTAAAAAGTTTCGTCAATAGCATAATTCACTTGTGAAGAATACCCAGTGCACACTCAATATCTTGCCTTGCAATTGAAAAGGGATAAAGGGTGAAGCATTTCAGCAGTGGTAATATTACATAGTTAACTGGCAGCTTTTTCAATAGGCTCTCAGTGATTTGTGCTCAGGCATTATGCTTCACCCTCTCTCTCCTCAAAGCATTGGGAAATGCAGCGCTTAATTGAGAGGATTTCCAGGGGCTTTGTGGGGAGGGAGAGCTGTGAGCTAGCTCCTACTCTCCAGGAGAAATATATTTACAGCACACTCCATACTCCTCTCATTTGTCATTTCAGCCTGGAATGATGTGTATATTTTCCTTCCCTCGAGACACACTTTCATTTGCTGCAAATGTGCATGCTTCCCTGTAAATGTCTCATTCACATAATGAAAGAGGACTGTATTATCATAAATCAACAATCTTCCATATATCCAATCACAGCTGGATGTAGGAGTTCCATCCCTGTTTCCCAAATGTAGACGTGCTACCAGAAACCACCATGGAGGATTGTTCCTATTATACTGTAGATGTGGTGAACAGATTTGTAAGAATAACCAGTATTGCTATACAGATACATTTTTAGTTGAGTAGGGTTATTGTCTGGTGTTTAACTTACACATAAATGATGTAAGTGTATGTTGTTTAGAATACATTCATATTTTCTTTAAAAACGTGGGCATTTTTAGTTAAAGGGGACCTATCATGCAAAATGCACTTTTGTACGTCTTTTATACATGAATATGTGTCCCCGGTGTTCCAGGGAACTCACCAAGTGTCAGAAAACACAACCCTCTCTATTTTCCTCCATACCCAAATCTCTAAAAAAGAGGCTGCAACGGATCTGATCAAAACTGATCCAGATTTGAACACTGTCCTGACGTCAGGACAGTGGCGCTACGGCTATTGGGCCAACTCCACCAATCAGGAGGAGACAGCCACGGCCATTGCCGTTCGAAAGCGCTGGAGACGCTGTAGTACATATGCCAGGCCTGTAGGTGGTGCTGTTCTCACAGAATCTGCCCTTGCTAAAACAGAGCTAAAAAAATTCACATTGAGCGAAATGAGGCATGGCTAAAATGCATGATCTGTTTGGTATTTTGAAAAAAGAAAAGTATAAATATGCCTTATATAGGTATGGTCCTACACTATATTATTCAAATATAGCATGATAGGTCCACTTTAAGTGCCATGCTAGCAGCGTTTTTTAGACAGTAAGCCTTAATTTGTGAAACTCTAGCGAGATGGTTAAGGTTAGGCATTGACCAGGAATGGTTAAGGGTATTATAGATTGCTGAAAACATATAACTCTTTAGTGACTTAAGTTGCTTTTTATGTAAATAATCATGTCCTGCGTGCCAACCTAGATACTAGATTTGCACCTAAGATATGAGCAGCTTGTGATCCCTACCATTAACATTGTTTATATTTTGGTCATAATTGTGTCTGATATATTGTATACTTGCTTCTTCATTGATATTGTCCTCCTTTTCATCTTTGCACTGCAACTGCTGCACAATAATCCCCGTTGGGATGAATACACGTCTACGTCGTTATTCATTGCCATCCCTTTCTCCCTGTATTTACTGATGCTATTCACAGTTAACTGTCCAATAAAGAAAGACTCGCCGTGAAGGGAATCTTAAAAGGAACATTGTTGTTGTCACTTGAAATGTCAGCTTGAAACGAAATGAAAAAGATTTGCATTTACATCACCTGATGCAGACTGTACGTACACCTGTCTGTTTTTGCTGCTTGGAACAAACATGGATCTTCACCAGCAGCCAATCGATGTCAACATGACACTGTGCTGTGTGTGGCTGTCAAAGATAGTGATTGTTTGATTGTCACAGTGGTTCAGTTAAACTGCCTGAATGGATTGTGTTTTATGACAAACATCTCCTGAGTGGCAACTACAAGGCTCGTGTTATTAGTCTCCATTGTGCGTTACTGTAGATTGTTTTCAATTTAGTTCCAACCATATTAACAGATTCATGATTGACATTGTACTGTATCATTATTTCAATTGTGATCCTCGTATAAAGGCGGTGTTAGAAATATAATGGTACATTAAGTTGCATGTCTCTTCTTAACTAAAGCTCTATTAATTAAGCAAACAATTAGATGTCTGACTGAATATTATTATATTTTGAAAGTTGATTTTTCATAAACATGCAAGACATTTCATAATTCCAGTATCTCAAAAGATTATCATATTTTGATTGTTTGAAATGATAGAAAGGCATATTAGTTTTAATTTAGTCGAAGCAATACATTTGATCAAGACCGGATTAACCTCTATGACCTATAGGGAAAATATGTGTTGTTGGATCACAGTGTAAACAGTACTAACTACTATGACTAGTTGGTACTTGACATATGATGATCCAGCCTTGGATTTGCTCTTTCTGGTGAGAGTAATCATTTGTTGCAGCCTTACACTATATAAGCTGCAGTAAATACTTATACAATTGTATTTTTAGCTACTTTAAGTGAAGTTTGAAATGTCTTCACACTGTTAATCGGTGAGATTTTTCTGATAACAAACTGTCCTTTGAACATGTTTCTTATCTCTGTCGCAGGAGCTTATAATGAACACCTGCAAGCCTTTGATTGAAACACTATAATGCTGTTTTTCTGTTCTGCCTCCAACTTTACACACTCCAGACAGACACTCCATCACTCTCTTATCAAGTGTGGATGTTACGAGCGACTCTTACAAGCCCAGAGACTAGTCTACTCCGTCTATAAAGCACAAGTGAGTTAGCATTTTAAATCTTAACACAAAATGTACATTCTGTGCACAGGCTTATTATCTTCGTTTGAGGGGAACAGCCAACTGGTGGTGATCTATATTAGCTGACGCTATTATGAAGCACTGGGTTTTCCCAGGCAGTCGGTGCGACGTGTTGCTAGGAGACATACCTAGAGATGGGGGGTGGAGAGCTGGTTTGACGAGGAAGCAGAGTTCCCAGCCAGTGTCGGTGCACACGGAAATAACTTTGAAGTGCTTCAGGCAGGCTGTCCCAATAGCAGAATATTGATTTGAGCCAGTTCATTAAATCTTTGTAATTTGGTCTTTTTGATCTCATGTCTATATTTCTGAGCTGCTTCAGAAGTATGTTGTGTGCTAGTATAAAGCACATTGATATTTTTCATACTAAGACTTTTTTACTGAGAGCAAAGGACTTTTTTATTATATTTCTGATAAGTTGTTATGCACACATGCTTACATGTGGCATTATTATACACTGACGTTTGTCAACCTTTTCACAGCAGAATATATGTTTTATTCTTCTAATATAATGCTTTATTCTAAAGAAGAAAGGCTAAACAAATAGTACAATTATTATCAGTGAAATATAAAGTTGTAAAAGCAAAATCCTTTGCAATAACTTCCAGACAGCGGAGCACATTTAATTACTTTCAATTTAAACTCTAACGCCTCCTTTCATAAATTCAGCGTGATTAAAATCAATACACTGATCAGATTCTGCATTTTGATATATGTTGCATCCCAGGAAGCTGCACTGCATGGTTGATATATGAGTGTTGTAAAAATGTTGGTTTGTTGAGTAATGCTGAAGGAAGTATGTTTGAAGCAATGCTGCCCTCATCTGGCTAAGACAGTCAATGCATCACAACCCTGGATGACTAATAAGTGAAGAAACATAAACCTTTGGCTTGTGGTTGAACAATTTAAGGTCAAATTAATTATTATTATTTCCCTCGTCAGCGTGCTGTCTGCAGGGCTGCCTCCTTAACTCCTGGAGATGGACTGTCAGGGTCAAACAGTAATTGGTCGGATGGGGACTAAACTTGGAGGAACGTCTAATTACTAAGAAGCAGGTTCCCTTCCCCTGGGCCTGGCAGGTGGACGGATACCTCGAGATATTTATGTGCTAATGATGGTTTGAGGCTGTTGATCAAAATGCATTCGAAGCAAACTTAAAGTTTATTTTTCTTACTTCACTTGGATGTTTGGACTTTCCTTTGCAGACTGACGTGTGGCTTTATCTGATGAAGGAAGATAATGCCTCAACTTAAAGTAAAGGTGTGTCTGAACAACATGATTTTGTGACCATATGTAGTTTGGAAGCCAATCTTCAATATGTAACCTAAACCAGGGTAATATTGGAACTTGAAGCCTACAGTGAACATACATCGGGATTTTTCTTTTCAGCGGTATAGGGCAACTGCTGCCTCGTAGTCAAACTTTAAATGAAAAATACTTTAATATTCATGTATTTTTGAATAAGGAGCAGACAGTAAAAGTGCACCTCAGAATGACTAATAGGAGAGAAACCAGACACACATCTGAGATCTTGAAATTGATCTGTGCTATTATTATCATCACTCTGTTACTTGTCTATAATTATTTTGTAGGAATGGCATTTCTCCACGGCTAAATGTGAGTATAAAATGCTGAACATCATTTTCCTAATGCCCAAAGCTCAGCTATAGAGACCCTATTATAAATGTGTCTTGCAGTGGAGATGGCTTTGCCTTCTTGAAGAATGAAGACCATTGTGTGTAAAAATGAAGGATGCTCAGAGGCCAGACAGCTCCTCTGCCTGCCAAGTTTCCCATCGCAACACTTTAAGTGTCTTCAATCTAAGTAAGACCTGCTGAGAATGGCCTTTCTGCACTCTGTATTGAGCCAGACCAGATTCTCACATGTACATTAATTAGCACCGCTGTCTGATTTGCTTGGTTCCTCCACTGGGGGGAGACTCTGAGCAGGGCAAGCCCCTGGATAGATAAAGGGATACAGTTGTTTACACAGTCAGAATGGATGACTTTATCTCTCATGATTGTATTGGCCTAAGAGCATCTAATAGTCTGGTAATTACTTCAAAGCAGTAAACAGTAGCAGATATCTAACTCATATAGCTGCATTAAAGCCAAGGTTTCACAGAACACATGCTCTATAAACCCTTAAGGCCTCGTTGATTCCTCTGTGGTTCAGCTGTAAATCCAGAAGTTATGCAGATACTTGCTGACTTGCAGTGTGTATTATTCTCCTGTTACCTGCAGTAATGGTTGTCTCTAGTCTCAGCCTGAAGGGGCCTGCGGAGCCTCAGCCTCTCTGACCCCGCCGTGATTGACTTGATCTCCCAGAGAAAAGCTCCCATGACCTCAAAAAGCTTGAGGAAACAGGGGATGAAGACAGACATGGCAGAGCAACAATAGACATCCCCCTCACCTCCACACACACTCACAGTCAGCATGTTTGAATTATTACTTTACAATGACATGGGGGCTTGGGGTTGCCATGATGAGCCACATTTGACATCTCTGAACTTAATCTGGGAGGAAAGATGGGAAAAGATAGGGGGATTGTGATTGATGGCCACTTAATCAAACCCCAACATTGATGGGATAAGTACCATAATACCAAATAATAAACAAATCATCACGGCACTTAAAGTAAAGAATTATTCATATATAGTAATAATTACAAATATAATACATATGGTTTATGACACCTCAGCAACACCAAATTCCTTTACATTTGAGATTCAGATGTCCAGTCAGCAGTAATTAGCTGCATTGGTTGTTGGATACCTAACAGGTTGTGTTGTTTTCATGTGGGGGTTAAATGCCACTGCCCCCCCATAGAGTCCATTGCTGGCCGCTGATGTACAGCCTGTGGTTGGGACAACACCTCGGAGCCAAACAATTACATCAAGGTCATGGAGAGGAGGAATGTTGTGCCGATTAGTGCAGGGGTCCGGCAGCTTCCTGCGAAGCGTCTCTGGATGACCACAGACCCCTAAACAAATGTTACATCCAGTCCTAAAGAACTTTGTCCTTTAAATTGATGCTGGAGAACTGTTAGACACGTGCCTTTAAAACGGCAGCACATTTCAAAAATGATTTATTACATACAGTAGTTCACGGCCATCCTGTAATAAGTTCCAGACGTCTTATAATAACGTAATATCGTGGGAGACAAGTCAAACTTTTATAAGGCGAGTCGTCTGTAGTTTCGATGGGCTATTATGGGCTTCCACTATCCATATCGAAACTCAGATCAGTGCCTGCCAGAGGTCAGCTCTGAGACAACGTCAGGACTATTGTTCCCCGTGAACACATACATGAAATTAGAATAGTGTGCACGTTATTTCAGAGCAGATAATGATGTGCATGTGCTCTTTCAAAACCTCCCTGGAGGCTATATATATTATATACATTGTTGATGTTAATTCAATTGTAGATTCTGAAGTTGAATCAGCGCGGCTAAGAGATGCAAGTGTCGTATTTGTAAAGTAATTTTAAACGTTCAACAGGTATTATACCATAAGAGTTGTTCTTTCTTTTACATCTAATTTAATTACGGAATTCGTTTTTGTTCTTATCAAGTGTTTTTCATGTCTTCTTATTTAGAAAACACCTGTTGAAGGCCAGTGATTTTTTTAATTTTTTTTAATTATATTTGCAGTAACATTTGCGGAGGTCAATAATGCAATAGAATGACATAATTAGTTATCACTGTTATTATTGCAGGAGCCGTAGTTCCTTGGAGCCTTCTGGGTGTGTTTTTTCCCACGAGTCACTTGTTGACAAAACCTTCGGCACTTGTGAAGTGTTTATTGCAAACGAATTTATTTTAAGAGAAGCTGGCTTTTTACACACTCACGCGGGCCGTCACTGTTTGGGTTTGACACTGTTCTTCAAGAAAGTCAACAAGTCCCAACATGATGACTATCAGTGCGTAACAACATGTGAATAATATTGGTTCTATTTTTATCGAGCTGTTACAACCATAATTTAATGTTCATCCAGAGAACTGGAAAACATATCTTAAAACACATTTAGGTGAGATTAATGGTGATCTGTTGGTTCCAGATAGACTTGAAATGTGTAAAAGAAAATCAGATTCACTGCCGCTAACTTACAAATCACTCCATCCTAAGAAAATAAAAATCCGAATTATATTTCAAAACCATAAAAGTTCAAACAAAGTATTTACTTTCGTGACCCTCACCATTTTGACATATTTATTGATTGGTATAGATCCATTGCTGCACTTTGTACTTGCTGCTTGAACAAATCAAAATGTAAATAAATATCTAACAAAAACTCCAGTGCGTAATTATGCACGGGCACTTGTTATAAGTCACTAACGTGCCTTAATGGAAATAAACCGTAAATAATATGAAGCTTAGCACTGCAGTTAAAGGCAGTATCAGTGCTCATTCATAGGGATATGTGGGTCAATAGAACTGAGCTGTAGCGGGACAGAAAAAAGGGGTGTGACCAACCCAAAAGTTTTCAATGGGCTACCTGTAGAGTCTCCGGGGGCTGCGCATAAATACTCCTCCCTCTGAGGATGAGTTCAGTCCTGAAGGAGAAACATACAGACGCATTTAGGTTTGGGGAATCTAGTTGCAGTGGATTATGAACGCTTTTGGACACCAACCATCTAACCAGCAGACCAGCCCTATTCAGCACCACACCGCACAGGAGATCCTGGACATGGCCGTGTACTGCGATAACTACGGTGTGTACCAACAGAACCTCCACCACCATCACCCTCAGAGGCCGCCGACGCACCCCACCAGCTACGGCCTCGGAGAGTACACCTCTCCCTCCACGAACCCGTACCTATGGCTGAACGGACCCAGCATCAACTCCTCTCCGTATCTCCCCGGGAACAACGGCTCGTCCTATATTCAGTCTGGATACGGCTCAAACCAGAGGCAGTTCTTACCGCCTCCCACTGGGTTTGGTGGCGCAGACCTGGGCTGGCTGTCCATATCCAGTCAGCAGGAACTCTTCAAGATGGTCAGACCACCTTACTCCTACTCAGCACTGATCGCCATGGCCATACAGAACAACCAAGACAAAAAGTTGACTCTCAGTCAGATCTATCAATATGTGGCTGAAAACTTCCCTTTCTACAAGAAGAGCAAAGCTGGCTGGCAGAATTCAATCCGACACAATTTGTCACTGAACGACTGTTTCAAAAAAGTGGCACGGGATGAAGATGACCCCGGTAAATCAAAATTAAATATTTATGTTTGATATTTTTGTATTAGATGTTATCAATATTTGTCTCTTGTAGCTTTGCCGTAATAATGCTGTCTTTTCCCTTGACACATTTCTTTAAATTTGTATTTAAACAATTAGGATAATCCCAGTTCATTGTCATTGTTACGAACATTTTAATGTGAAAACATAGATTATCACTTCAGTGCGCAGGTGAAATGTGAGCTAAAAGTTGGACATCCACATTAAACCCTCATTTTATTTATTAAACAGGTAAGGGAAACTACTGGACCCTGGACCCCAACTGTGAGAAGATGTTCGACAACGGGAACTTCAGACGGAAGAGGAAAAGGAGAGCTGACATTAGCGGGGCTGACAGCACCTCTCTCCCAGTCAAGTTAGAGGACGGCCCGCACAAGCTCTCCGACACCGCCAGCCTGCTGAGCTCTTCCCCGCCCAGCCTGCACGGTTCCCCGGCCTCCCCCACGGAGCACAAGTCGTCCCCGTCTCCCTCCGCGGAGCACAGCCCGTGTTACAGCAACTTCGTGTCCAGCGTGAACTCGCTACTGGCGGGAAGCAGCGAGGGCTCACGGGCCGGGGAGCGGGACTACGGCTCCGGGCATCTGTCCCAGAGCAGAGAGGGCATGTCAGGACTCGGCGCCTACTCGCCCACTTTAATCGCTCCTCTGAACTCTGACAACAACAGAATCAACTATTACACATCCGTACAGAGCCTGTCCAACCATTTTAGTGTTAATAACCTCATATACAGCCGGGAAGGAACAGAGGTGTAGACTGTCGTTCTGTCAGTATTGGGATGTGACCGAAAAAAGTTATTTATCACTGTTTGTCTTCACATTTCTTATAGCCTGCGATTATTATACTCCAGGTTTAGTATGCCTCATGTTGAACTCTGGACATTAACTTTTTTTTTCTCCACACAATTTCCTTTACTAACTGGAAATCTATTTCGCTGTATTGAAAAGGAATTTAACAAACTGTCAATTTTCCATTTTGGTTTGTTCATACAAGTGCAACTCACGTGTTTATATGTAGATAATTAATCAATTTACAAATCAGCCCATGGAAATCTATTCTTGAACTCATGGATGTTTTTTTTACCATATTTTCTAATTGTAGCTGCCCACTTGGGCTAACTCTGTCTTGAATAAGAAGGAGAAACATATGTACAGAAATTATTTTTCATAAGACCATATGAAATGTATTTTAGACTGCATTGTGTTGTGTGTGTTTTTTTACACATGTATATGTTTGAATAAAAGTCATTCTATTTTAACTCAAGGCTTATGTGTCATATTTGCACGAGTGTTAGATGAAACAATCTGAGAGATAACACTGCTTTGAGACTGTAACACAAACTTGATGAAAACGTTCATATTCCTATTATATTTTCCCATTGAATCTAACAGGGTGTATAGGGCCAATGTAATTGTATTATTTCTGAAGGGTATCCTTGTTTCTAAGAGTTTGTTGGTACAACATAATATTCAGCTGAAGCAAAACCAATGTAAACCCACTATTTTCTAGATTTACAGTTTTAATTAGTCAGTTTATAATATTTTGGAGACCCATTGAGCTATATGTCTCTTAAAGAGACCAAACAGAAGGCACATATTAAAGTTCTCAAACTGTTCCCAATTGGTAGGCCTAAATACATTTGTAACCTATAAATGCTCTGAGCCTGTCAGGAAATCTGAAGTCAAGTGGCTGTAAGTACTAAAGTGTGTAAGACAGAGACATTTTCCGCTTGTCACTTCCAATAGCCCCATTTCATCAAGCAATAAGACCTTTAACTTACTTCCACAAGGTTCAGGAGTTCAGCTTTTTGTCTGGAGCTGGATTTGACTCAGACTGTGCCTGTTTGATGTTAACCTATTGCTCAATATTGCACCTGTTTCCATCTATTCCCAAAGTCTTGTCACGCAAAAAGCTGGCTCTTTGCAGTGTGCGTGAATCCTGTTAATGGGAGTTTTTTGTTTTTGTTTGTTGTATTGTTGTATTGCACTTTTGGAAGAGCATCCGCTGAACAATTGCAAGAGAGTTCAACGGCATGTAATGTTCTTTTGTTGCGCTTGTGACCCAGGGGACACAAAGCCTGCTATTGGGGAGAAAATATTTAGCAGCCCACGCAGAGGAAATGTTCAAGTGATTTAACACCCCGCTCTTGTCTTATTTCCAGACAATATGGATACGCACGGAATCAAAGCTTGTAAATAAAAGGAAACACCTCTTAATTGGTTGATAATTGAATTCACTCAGGCGCTCTGTGGTCGGGAATAAAGGAGAAATTAATTGACAAGACTTTCGTGCCCCCTTGTTGGAACACAATGGAAGCTGGCAATTCAAGAGATCCCCTCCTGGGCTCAAATGAAAATATTGGGATCTGAAGATCTGGGAACAAATTATCTCCCTCAGGCCACATTTTGCTCTATTATCTGTGGAGCAGGGCCACTGATCAGACAAAGAGGATTTTTGTCATACAGCAGCAGGTTCTCACAGTAACAAGTTTTCTGTTGAAATCCTCATCACGTCCAGTGAATAGAGTGTAAAGGCTTTCACATTCAAAGGCCTTTTACTTCTTATTACTGTCATTTTATTGGCACTCAGATCAGCTAGTTTTTCACTTTCATGTGGAATTGTCACGACACGATAACTCAGTATTATATTAGTAAAACAGGCAGTTGTGGAATGTAAAGTACATTTACTTAATTACTCTTGTACTTGTATTTTAGTATTTTCAATACTTCATCTATAAGTTATAAATATATACATTCAAATACTGTATTTGAATTGCATACTTTACTCTTAATACATTATGACGGCAGTTATTGTGGTGTTTACTCTGCCTTACTTATTAGTTTGCTTTAGTAAATAGTTATTTTCCTGATTCAGAATTCTAATACAAAATGTAATCAACTTAAACTTATTTAAAATTAGGCCCACCTTACCAACTGCAACATGAGTGTTGCTCATATATAAATGCATCTTTAATTTAATATAAATTCCTCTGAAATTTACTATTCTGTGTAAAAGTACTATAACTTCTACTTTAACTATATTTTTGATACTTATACTACATCCAAACTACAGTAAAATACTTTTGTATTACCTTGCTTTATGCATTGTTTCAGAATTTTGTTTCGTAGATCTTTCAAATGATCAAATATATAATGTGATAGCACCTTGTTTGCATATTTAAACATAACATTTCAGGTCACCCATAATAATAGATAATTGTCTTCAAGGTAATGTCTTAAACTGCCAAGGCTCTTCCTTGAGATAAGGTACAAATGTTACCCTATTCTTCTGTAGTGTCTTCCCTGAAGTATGTTGAATATGTTGAAAGCTTTTTCTTGTGACTGAGTATTTTAAACACTTGCTTCCAAGTTCGATTCCGCCCTCTCAGTTCTCAGGAACGTAACGCTCCAGTGCCCTGTGCCTGTAGGGCACATTTACCTGGCCCACATGAATATCAGTCAGGCCACCATGTCTGTCCTCTCCCTGCTCCAGGGCCCCCGGCTGCAGGGCTGAAGGCCCAGCAGAATACCTCAGCATAAGGGTGGCCCCGGCCCCAACACATGCCCAGTGGGCTAAACCTATAATGATGGGTGTCAGCCTCAAAGGGTCATTCCTCTATAAAGGCGAGGTTGACTCATTCTAGAAGGAGCTGGTGTATCAAAACTGGAATATTTCAATCCCCTTTCTCTTTGCGGGATACTCCAGAATAAATACTCCAAACAAAGCTCACTATGCAGAGCAGGGATGGGAATGACCTTCAGCTGCAGATAGTTTGACTGAGAAAGATCTTACTAAAAAAGAGAGCGTAAATCAACAAATACTTGACTAATTTAACATTTTGGATGTCACATTTTAAACATCTCAACAGAAACACTTGAAGAAGAGTTGTCTGCCTGCGACCCGGAGGCTTGTCCATGTTATCTAGTGAGTGACATAAGCTGGAGTGATGAATCACTGGATAAAGTTGCACTCAGCAAAGTGAGAAACTTAACTCCCCTTAGCTGGTAAGCTAGATCTCCTCGACAGATAAACAAGCTATAGAACAAGATTTGCAACCCTTCTTTAAACCTAAACCTGATTCTAAATGTGCTGTGCAGGCTCTTTGCCCTGTGCTGTGGGATTATTTTTGATGATGTGTAGGGTCACTTTAAAATGAGTTTTAAGGCATTTTGTGGGTTTGTAAAGCATTCAAGGTTTCAAATAAAAAGCTTTTTCCAGAGCCTAATAATTCTCCACAGCCCATATAACACTACCTTACAGACAAATCTGAGTGGTGATATGAAAAGGGAGACTCTGCGTCTGACCCCGGTGAAGAACATGATATCTTGGCCATAGGGGGGAAGATTACAGTCTGGGCCTACCCTGACATTTCACATCTGTTTGTAGCAGTCAGTGGGCATTATAGGGATAATTTCTTATATTACAGCTCAATCTCTTGAGGAAGTTAAATATTGTAGGGAACAATATGATGACAGCTTCTGGGGAAGGGGGGGACACCACTCTTCAATGCACTATAAAAGGAGTGTCAGTGCAAATGATAGCTGAGGAGAATGTCTATCAATTGGCATGACCTGATTCGGTTTCATCATTCTCCTTCCGAGGCCCATAAAAGTCCTAACGTATGGGCCGGTAACGGCATGGGATCTCCGCTCCAGACCAGCAGACATATGGATTATTTTATACAGAACAAGAGCCATTTTTTAGCACAAATTGCTCGGTTGTTGAGAGCATGAGAAAAAGTGGAGACACCTCTCACTAAACCACATGTCTTACCTAACACTAACTATTTTAAATTTGTTCCTGTTTAGATCAGAATCAGAATACCTGTTATCCTTAAAAAATAGAATAGATTTGTTTTAAGTTAGATTCAAATATGGGTATTATCACAGCATAAAATATCCAAAAACGATGTATCTTTTACTGTTAAATCATCATGTTTCCTGCTATGTTATTTTGTTATTTTTGTTGTACATATAATTTTCTTTTTATCATGTCAACCTGGAGTGCTTCCCTCCATTCCAGGAGTGGAAACAAGCTGGTTTAGAGACCTAGAATTATTGGTGAGCACAGGAAGGGCAGCCACTTCAGAGGCCGAAAGGCTTGCAAGCAGAGGAACCTGCTGAAAGAGTCAAAGAGATACAAGGATTAACGGACTAGAACGAGTCCCAGTAAATCCACAGCCAGGGCCTGTCTTCACATCGCTCCGTCTGGAAAACCTATCCCCAAAACAATGTAACTTATCCCCTGCTCACTCTATTGCGGGAATATATTTTGACAAAGTCTTTGTTCTCACATTAGGGAACTGTAGGCAGATCATCCGTTATCCGTGACCTTTGTCATAACAAACCGTGGCAGTAGTTTTACACACTGCCGAGAAGCAAAGACAGTTCACATCAACCAGGCTGAGGTTTCTTATACGTTATGGGTCATTCTGACTCAAAACATCTAATATGAAAAGAAAAATCTTCAGAAATTCCTTATCACGTTATTAGTTTTATAACTTGATTCCCTTATAATCTCAATATAGTCAATGTCTTACTCATAAGCTCCTCAGTAAATCATCAGCCATTCATCACTTACATGAAATTCCAAACCGTGACCCTATGAGAACAATATCCAGGGTTCATGGAACATCAATTTCTATGTTCAGTGCAGCAGAACAAATATCTGAGTAACGGCCGATATGTAATCATTTTTGCTCGGTTCAGGGACCACTTTAAGTCTTGCTTACTATAATGGAGCTTTTGACCTATCTATACACAGTAAAACTCACCATAGGGATCGCTGCAGTGTGAAGTAATGGGAGACAAAACATTTAAATATATAGCTCAATTTAAATCAAAGCTACTGTAAAAAGTCCATGAAGGGGTATGGAGGGACAGAAAAAAAATTATTTAATGTTTTAAATTCAAAATAAATGTTTGCGAGATGTCACTAAGGAAGATGTTTTCCCTGCCCTTCTTCCCTTATATGTACAAACTAATCACAGCGTTCACGTTTCTGGGGGAAATAGTTTGTTTTGGTGGTGCTGACGCTTTGCAGTGATACCACCCGGCTAGCAACACCTGCGTGCTGTCATTACCTGCTCTTCACAGACAGGAAGTGGTGACAGATGACAGAGGAAGTAGCAACCCAGAGGGAATCTGTTCCACCCCTCGCAGGCTGGACTTTTGGTGGCAAGACGGAAGTGATTCGGTACTCAGGGGAGCTGGAAATAGCTACCTCTGTACCACTTGTCACTCGTTGTCAGTAGTACTAAAGGAAGCTATCTCTCAGTGTGAATGTAACATCGGCTGAAGTTCCTGTTGTCAAAAGACGCAGCCCACCTGGAACACTTTTGTCCTTGGAGATACATCTCTAAGCACGTCTTTTAGAAGCACATAGTGTTTATCTACAGGAATGGAAATGTATGTGTTTCACCTGCTCCCATGAAGCATTACTCGGCCTCAGTCCTGCGTGATGCTGGTGCATCTGCCCCGAGGAATTCATTGAGTGCTCCCCCCCCAAAACAACACTCCCCCGGTCCCTAATGAGACCCCCTACCTCCTGCCTCTATTATGAGGGATGCATACCAATAGAGAGACAGGAGAGGGGAGACAGACTGAGCCTCAGAGACCTCTGGAGCCCTCCCTGGACCTAAACCATCAAACGCAACCCTCACAGAGAGTCAAATAATGGGCCTGATCAACATTTAACCAAGTTTTCCCCATGTAAGCCGCAGATGATCTATGGCTGAAGGCTCTAAATGATAGCCTTTCAAAAGGGACAGGCAGGCCCCCTCCAAATGCACCCTTTGTGTTGCCTCTAATCCCAGCATGCACTTCAAGGCCCGGGCTCACTTCTAAGGCAGCTGCTATCATCTTAAAGAGGAGGGAAAGAAAGGCTGCACTTTTAAACTGCTTTAATCAAGAAGATGTAATACCATGATAAGTTGATCACCCCCTTAAGCATGCAATTATACCACAATCAGCTATTAATATTATTACCACACACATTGAGTCTTGTATTGCCTATAGCATGCTGACATTTCAACACAGTATAAAAATACAGACTAGTCATTGTCCCTCTTTTTTTAATACTTAGAAAACTTTTGAATGCGATGATGTCCTCATGTAACACAGGGACTATTTTAGGACATGAAACTCAGCCTGTGTGCGGCAGCATGCCAGGAAACAGAGAGGGGATGCTTATTTGCCAGACAAGTGTTCAAACAAACATCAGCGCATGGCAAGTGCTATGTGTTGACTCTGGTATTGGAGTCTATCTACCCCAAACAGCTTTTGTGTCAACTATAAACACAAGACGTGCACCCTGTCTGGGGAAACAGTGTTTCAGGCTCGCTGCTGCAAACGCTTCTCTGTTAACACCGTGAGCTGAAACTCAGTCTGCCATTGTGACCCATGCTGTTTCGGGATAAAAACAAGAACGTTTTGTGTCGCTCTCTAACTCATTTAACACAGTCGGTTCCCCTTTTGTCATGTGATGGCATTCCAGTGCTGTGACATAATCCAGGATGCACATGCACACGTGCGGCAGTGCGTGTTTTCATATGTGCGTGTGTATCCACTCCACGGTGATGCTGACAGCAGCACTGAGAGGCCGACAGCATCCACAGAAGTGTGTTGACATGCCCCCACTTGACAAAGAGGCCTTTTTTTATATTCAGTACGAGGGAAAATAGGTTTTTACAAGCCTCTGATAATCTGAGGCACACAAAGGCGTAATTAAAACAGCGCAAGGGAAGCACTGTATTTAGCCCGTGAAATTGAGATGGTGCTGATTACTGTGTGAATCACTGGGCCACTCTCATGCCCCTGTGTTGAAAACAGAAGGGCCCACTAAAGGAGGGCAGCGTATGTTTTCCTTTACCTGAGACCCAATTTAAAAGACCTTGGATCATCTGACTCAGGAAACCAAGAATGCATCATAGGCCTTAGCTCTTGTAGAGAGAAACTGCCGTATCAGTGAAAAAACTGTTAAATGTTAGATTAGTAAAATATTGAATGATATCTGATATGCCGAAATATTATCCAACTCGTGTTCGCCAAATTTCAATGCTGATATAGAATAATATATTTAGCCTAATTGCAGGGAACAGTCTTTTCTTTAGTGAGATTAACAATTTATTATGCTTATTTTTATTGTGATAGCAGATATATATATATATATATATATATATATATATATGTATTACGATGCATTCTCTGCCCAACAGAGAACATGTTTAATGCTGATATTTCATTTGAAAGCTGTATGAGTGGATATGGATCATGTGCCAATGTCATCATAGAGTTTGGTAGTCATGTTATCCACCAGCTTCCCTCTCAGCTGTCTTCTGTTGCAAACCAGGCTGTGATTGAAAGAACCTTGTTTTTCTAACCCCTACTGTTCTCAGCATGGAGCAGCTTCTTAAAGCCTTGTCACTACAACAAGCATGCAGTGAATGGCTTCTGAAGTAGGGTCTGTAATGATCAAGTTTTCTTTAGAATTCAAATGGTTAAGAAAAAAGCTCTTTGTGAGCTGATGCCCCGTCTACATACAAACGCCATCTTGGCTCTTTTGGCTGATGCTTTGAATGAACATGTCACATAGCAAATCTACTCGTTGGTATCCATGAAACTAATTTTCCCAACATCCTTTTGACTCTTTTGAAACATGAAATTAGGAACTCTATTAATTAGCCACTAAATGAATTTTTAGGAGATACACTTTTGTATTTACTTAAAACTGCCAGGGACCACCTTACTGACAGGGGCATCAAGATTGATAGGACTGTCTTAATTAGGTGGGTCAGCCAATGGCCAGATAGCTTTGTGCAACTGTCAGAGCCCCTCCCTTTATAAATTGTGTAATTATCCCTTTCATTACACTCAGCTTTCAGGCTACCTGATAGAATTCAAAGGGAGGTGTCACTATCTCTTATCATTATGCTAATGGTACTTGTGACCAGCAGTTAAATCACAATGGAGGGGGGGGGGTCAACAGTAGCTATCAAGCTAGTCTGCCAGTCTGGTGGACGACCCCAGTCACAGAGCTGTCTGTCTGCAGGGTGATGGGCCGCGACATGTCTGCAGGCCCACAGGGGATTCAATCCAGGAGGGGAGAGCTGCCTTGGGACATGTCCTGGAGGGCAGGCCCCCCTAACCTGACCTGCATCTGCATACTGGTGGGCTGCTCAGACACCTCCTCAAGAGCATTTGAATATGATTAGACATTAATGACCTTCACAAATGAGCAGACAGAAGACGATTTGTTTTGGTCTGCTATAGAGTCTGGGCGTGCGCGTTTAGGTCTCACAAATCCCCTTTTTGTACCTGTGCTAATAAGCTGTGGGCTTTGTAGTTAGCATTCAACAGTGCCAAATGTGGACCCATAGCGCTGTGGCAGAATTTGATGAAGGGGGAGTGACAAGTGGTTAATTTCCATTCTGTTAAATAAGCCAGGCACACTGCCCTCTGCGTACATGTCAACACCGGGGGCTTGTATGGGTCACACACTAATGGCTGAGTTTACAGTTTAGCACTTTTCTCTCTCTGAATGAGCAGAAAGTATCACCCCAAATCACTATTTCCACTCACGAGAAAGTAAAAAATACTGAAGTAAAACTACATTTCTCACGTTTCACATATACTGAAAACATCAATCCCTCATTAATAAGACAGAGTGTTAGATTAATGATTAGATGTATTAGATACTACAGGAGAGTGTCTGTAGAGAGGCTAAACAGATGACACAGGGATGGGACTGATCAGGCCATCTATCCAATAAGGATGAATCAGAGAGTTGTGCTGTTTTTAATGCTGTGTAATGGTATGAGCGCTGACAGCGTAATAGCCCTGGCTCTATTGACTTTTCTCATTACGCGGCGGCAGAGGCCTTGTCCAATCACTATATTTAACCACTGCAGTGGGCAATCATCTCAGGCCTGTATTACTGGACAGCCTTTAATGAAGAGCGCAATCATCAGGCGTTTAGGTTTAATGAAAAGAGCCACCTGCTAAAGTGCATGGTCAGAGACAAGCGACCATTTCATATGATCCTCAGATAATTCAGGCTTCAAGTGGACTCAATGATCAAATGTGTTTTTAACTGCAGATGCAAGAGGCAAAGCCCTGTTGAGATATCTGATAAGGAATAGATGTTCTGGTGTATTGGTGTATTCTAACAGCACAAATGGACTGATCAGGAGTGCAGTGTTGTTTCTGATTATATGCCAAGCTCATGCCAGAGCCAGGAAAGCTGTCAGCAGTTTTGTAAGACAGAAAAAACCTTGCTCTCACAGACAATGCATCCTTCACTCTTCCAACGTCCATATCATATAACCCAAGATTTTCCAACAAAGCCCTATCTGCTCACTGATTCTAAAGTGAAAGGCTGCTTGATAAGCGGATATGAATGAGGAAATAAATGGAGGTGGAAGAGAGGATTCTGAAGTGTTGACAAGGGCCTCAAATCTTTCTCAGATATATCTTGAAGTATGAAAACGTCCCACTGTCTGTCAGGTTGTCTCGTTTTTCCTCAGCCACTGTTGGAAGGAAGAGCACCAGCAGGTCAGGTTGGACTTTTGTTTACAGTAAACAGCGCTGGGAATCCACATGTGGGATGGATCAAGAGTTATGAATAGTAGTCACCTTCCTGGCTTATGGTCACCTTTACTGTACTGTCATAAATGTGAAGGAAATATAATGTTCTGCTACTGAGTCCCAGGATTGTTCACTTGTATCAGTTTTCTCAAGGATAATGAACATAAGTCTAAAGCAAAGAAGTCATCTCTGTATCACATAAATAGGCTGAGATCCCTTATATTTGGTACAAGCAGTGACAATGCTGGTTACATTATGACATGACAATATAACTAAAACTGACATAAATATCAGTCAAAACAACAACGTAACATTTTCAAGTTTTGACTTTGACTCAAATCAAAACTATATTCCGTTTCCTATCCAATAAAACAATAAAATCAGACAGTTAAGAAGCTGGAAATATTATGGCAATAATGTTTTGGGTTGTAATCAGTTTAGTCTATTCTTTATTAACTGAATGCAGTGAGGTTTTTTGTCAGTTTGCCCTAAAATTAAAATGCTTATTTTTTGTGTTATTTGTACTGCTGAAGATTGCAAACAGGTTCAAATAGAACTACTGTGTATCACTGTGTGTTTGTGTGGCCACTGTGTCCCCTGCACTCATGGTGCTTTGCCTGAGTCCTGCTGCAGACTCTGGCTGTGTCATACATGATGGCCGACCCTTTGAGGCTGTGCCAGCGCCCGCACACTCTGAGCTGATTATTTTGACATCTTGTGACAAGTACAACTCTCCTCTCAGTGGGTTGTGCTTAAGCACAGTGAAGAAGCATTCCTTTGTTAAGGGTTTCTGTCACACTTAAAGGATTAGAAAGCATTTGAAAAGCACAACCAATAATGTTTGGAATCACCTACTGAACAGTTTTACTGAGCAGGTCATCAAGGCAATGAACCACACATTTATTTGTAGGTCAACATTAGCACATTTTGCCAGAGTATAGTAAGAATCCAGGTTTGGGCACTGATCCAGGAGCTGGCAGGGTTCACTGTATGGACGAGTGTGTGTTACCCCTATATGATATTTTACCCATTTGACAGAATGTACATTTATGTTCCCATATTTCATAGTTTCTGCCAGGGTCATTTTAAATCCCCTCACCTGTATCTCACATTTAAATCTTCACATTGAGGCATGTCTGAGTCTAAACTGGGAGAGGCGTGCTGGGATAAATCACTGCAGACATTTCTACCTAGATGGTTCCCATACATCTCCGATTTTATTGTGTCTTAGGATACTCGTCTTGATATTGCTTTGGTATGGTGACAGAGGTTTTTGGTTTCTGACTGAAGGGAGGACAGGGAACGAGGGCCTCTGCTGGGCAGGTTGTGCCACTGATATCACAAAAGACAGAAGTTAAAATATTTAAATCAGTTTTTTCCCAACATAACATTGATTTACTTTCTCTAATATTTTGTTATACAGATAGCACTCAGAGGAATGTGAATTCAAAAAAATATATTTCAAGAAATTCTAATTAATTTCCTGGCAGTGAAAACTTATTGCATACCCCTCTATAATTGACCAATTTAAACTGCAGCTTAATAATAATAAAATTATGAATTAAAAATCATTCTTATTAAGTATGGAATGCACCTTACTAATGCATTACATCATTACATTATTCTATATATCTATATGACTTTTTATTCTATTGGCTAGGCACAGACAGCAGAAAAACTAACTATGGCTTATAAACTGTTTTTCTAAATCAATACAAAATTCCATAATACTAAAACATGAAATAATACAAAAAATATATATATTACATTTTGAAAAACTAAAGCATATTTTCTTTTTAAGCCCTAGTGATATATAGTTATATATCTAACCACATTTTAAGATTTTTTATCTAGGAATTTTCAACCCTAGTTCATTGGAGGTAAATGGAACTTTTCATTTAAAAACTTTTAGAAATAATAAAAAAGTTACCAACGAGGATACTTTCTTGGTCACTAAAATGCCCTTGGAGAGTATCAACTGTAATCTTTCCATTCTTTAAAAGAGGTGTAGTTAATGTCCGTTGTTTTGGCAGTAAATACCACTACAGGTATTATAAATTGTGTCTGAACCGTTTTAACACACTACTGGATTCAGATAGATAGATCGTTTAAAAGCTCCCGAGTGAAGAACTCAAAGTGTCAGTCATGCTCTCCAGTTTCAGCTCTCTGAAGGACTGAGGGGAGATGGACATCACTTAGGGATCCCCAGGGGAAGAAATTCCTCCAAGACTTAGTGTTTCTCTGCTGCTCCTCACAAATGAGATCCCAAGCCAGTTCCATTAAGAGACTATAGGGACTGGCTTTCTGTGAGCTTCGCAAAATGTATAACCAGCCAAAGGGCAGGGTTTTGTCAGACAAACCTCTGAAGATGTAATCCATAGTGTTAAAGCAGAGTGTCTGACCTCTGGTTTGAACTATCTGATGCCTATCTTCATCACTGAACGTCAGAATAGTTTTTGACTTCTATAGTGGAGCTTTTTGAGTCCGGTTTGCACACATGGCTGCAGAGGACGGTTATAAATCACCAGAGGAAAAATGAGTGACATGTCTCAAATGTTTACATGCGGCCCCTATTCTTCTGCTCAGGATCTGAGAGGCTGTTTGGCAGCGCAGTATTTCCCCCCTATGCCTTCTCAGAGGTTGTGTTACTGCGTCCATACATCACCCTGACATGGGTGCACTCATTGAAACGGCCCGGCTAGACCCTGTCTCAGGATGATGACATATTTGCCATTCCGCTCAGTGAGGTGTGTGAATATCTTATCACCTATCACTGTCAGAGATCAACCAGCTCAAACCATACACATCCACGGTTCAATTTAGCGTTAATCCCGAGTATATATGCATGGAGTTTTCACTTCTTTATATCTTTTACAGCTTTACGGGTGATCTAATTAGTGGCAAGACCTCAACATTTAGGCTCCGACATCGATACTGCCTGGGAGTCCCATCCGACACAACTTCCCCTGCTCCTCCTGGGGGTAATGGAGGGAAGAAGAATGTGGAGAGAGGAAGTTAGTTTCCTCCAGGCTGATTGCTGGATGGAGAGGCTGAGAGACGGACAGATGACAATGGCGGGGGGGCCTGAGTGTCGCCTCAGGGAGACCCAGTCCCCGCTACGTGTTGGCTCCGGCCGCTACGCTAAGTGCACCACCGAGCTGAGGCCTTCACAGCGGATTTGGCAAGGTGATCCCTTCAGTTTCCCCCACCCCCCCATCCCCCAATCCATCTCCTGCCAGCCGCTCCCCTTCTCCCTCCTTCCCGCCTCCCCCCTACTCCTCTTCCTCCCTTCATTGACACCCAAGCAGGAGGTGATGAGTTGACGCAGAGGGTGAAGACGGGTCCGGTAGTGTTATCTCCACCATTACCGCTTCTTGTGTTTTTTATTATACAGCACTTAAAAGTCAAATTGAATTGCTTTGACATTCTGAGTATTTTTCTTTTTTCCTTTCTTTTTAGCAATTTCTGTCAAAAAGTTTTTTTACTTACAGATAAATAAAATACCTAAGACACAAATCTTAAAAAAAAGAACAAGGACAGGATATTTCAACGTATCCACTTCAGAGTGCCCCACTGTTTGCTATTTCTCATCTGCAATTACTTGTTACTTTTTGACTGACATAAACAGAATATCAATCTGCAAGCAAATACTATTGGTCTTTAAATGTTAAATTCAGGTTTATTGCTGTAATGAAGAACATGTTACATCACAACGTCTCCTCTCCTCTTTCTCATCTTCAATCTCCCAGGTAAAAAGCACTTTCTTTCAAGATAAGATCCATTCTTCCTATTCCAATCCCAAAAAACTATTTTCTATCTTCTCCACCCTCCTCGACCCCCCCAGAGCCCCTTCCCCCTCCTCCCTTCTTCCAAGCGACTTTGTTAACTACTTTGAAAAAAAGGTTGATGATATTCGCTCTTCTTTTTCCGACTCACCATTACTCACCACTGGGTCACCAGACCCACCTTTCACCCACACACTAACCTCCTTTTCCCCTCTCTCTCCAAGTGAGGTTCTTAACCTCATTACCTCTGCCCGTCCTACCACCTGTCCTCTGGACCCTATCCCCTCAAACCTCCTTCAGACTATCGCTCCTGATATTCTACCGTTTCTCACCCATCTCATCAACACTTCTCTAACTTCTAGTCACTTTCCAAACAGTCTCAAGGAGGCAAGAGTAAACCCTCTCCTAAAGAAACCCACTTTCAACCCGTCCGATGTTATAAACTATAGGCCTGTCTCTCTCCTCCCATTCCTGTCTAAAACACTTGAACGCACTGTCTTTAAACAACTCTCCTGTTATCTCCATCAGAACAACCTTCTTGATCCGCACCAGTCTGGTTTCAAGGCAGGTCATTCCACATAAACTGCTCTCTTCGCTGTCTCTGAGGAACTGCACACTGCTAAAGCAGCCTCCCTCTCCTCTGTCATCATCCTTTTGGACCTGTCTGCTGCATTCGACACGGTGAACCATCAGATCTTCCTTCACACTCTCCAAGAACTTGGAGTTTCAGGCTCTGCACTTTCCCTCCTCACCTCATACCTCAAAGACCGCACCTACAGGGTAACTTGGAGAGGGTCTGAGGCGCCGTTTACACGAGGAGAAAACTGCTTGTATCTGCATAGTTTCGCGTGCGTATAGCCCTATTATTTACACGAGGCCGATAGAAACTGACCCCACAAACAATAACGGGTCCCAAGGTGGATAGATTTGCAAACGAAACGCTCTGGGGGGTCAACCGAGTCCGTGTAATCACCTCGATACGAATATTTCCTGAAAAAATAACGATAGCCCCGCCTCTCCCCACCTCTCCTGCTCACTGCTGTATCAACTATCAAAAATAGCTGTGTTAATTAAACGCACAAGGGGTTCTTGAATGAAATAATATTATAAAAGGCAAACCAGAATTGTTAACGCCCAATATACTCCTTAAACAAAATAAACAGAGTCAGATTTCATGCATTGATCCATTATATTGACAAAGGAGGATCTCACCCGGTGTTTGTAGAGAATATCTCTCTCTTTCTGAGCCGTCCTCTCCACGGAGTTGTTTTCTTTCGTGTTTCTTGGTCGGGATGCAATATCCACAGATTGGTTTCTTTCAGTTTCAGTTTCAGTTTCGGGGCTTAAACAGAAGGGTAGCCATGGCAACATTGCAGCGGGGCTGCTCGGTTGCTCTTCTTCGCGGCTTTTGGTGTATTTTGGCGGAAGTTACAGCGCCACTTACAGTCCCAGCATATGTACTACAGCGTTTCCAGCGGCCTCGTTTGAACAGACACGTTAAATGAAACAAATGCATGTGAACGGAAGACTTTTTTGAATACGCATACTGTGCATAAACGCAAACGGTCCCGTGTGAGCGGGGCCTGAGTCCGACCCTTGTCAATTAACTACAGGGGTCCCTCAGGGCTCTGTCCTTGGTCCCCTCCTCTTCTCTCTGTACACAAAGTCGCTCGGATCAGTCATTAGCCCGCATGGTTTTTCATACCACTGCTACGCTGACGACACCCAATTAATTCTGTCTTTTCCCCGTTCAGAGACCCAGGTCGTCGCACGCATCTCTGCTTGTCTAGCAGACATCTCTCAGTTGATGTCTGCTCACCACCTCAAGCTCAACCTTGACAAGACTGAACTACTTTTTCTTCCGGGAAAAGAGTGTCCCATCCTTGACCTAACAATCAACATCGGCCCCTCTGTTGTTTCCCCGATTCAGACTGCAAGGAATCTGGGTGTGACCCTAGATAACAACCTGTCCTTCACTGCAAACATCGCTGCAACAACCCGCTGCTGCTCCACTTCAAGACACTGGTACTTGCGTACCATGCTGTGAATGGATCTGGCCCTTCCTACATCCAGGACATGGTTAAACTGTACACCCCAGCACGTGCACTCCGCTCAGCATCAGCCAAACGGCTCGTTGCACCCGCACTGCTAGGGGGACCCAAGTTCCCATCAGCAAAAACACGTCGGTTTGCTATCCTGGCTCCAAAATGGTGGAATGAGCTCCCCCTTGACATCAGGACAGCAGAAAGCCTACACATCTTCCGGCGCAGACTAAAAACTCATCTCTTTCGATTCCACTTAGAGCGATAAAATTACTAACAAAGCACTTATATACTAATAAAGGACTGGCTTATCTAAAGCCAGTTGAGTAGCACTTGAAATGTTTTGGCTCTATGAAACCTGATGGAGGCTACTTATATGATTCTGTTTTCTTCAAGTTTGTATCTTCTTGGTCGAATGCACTTATTGAAAGTCGCTTTGGATAAAAGCGTCAGCTAAATGTAATGTAATGTAATGTAATCACAAAAAAGTAGTCAATAAATACAATCGCAGGTTTTAAAATGAAATCCAAAAGCAAACTTATTTGGAGAAATCAAAGTGTAACAGTAAACCTATCCATTGTAAACTTAAATCAACTTGATGAACTTGTATTCACAGTACTGTAGCTAATACATATTTCCTGTGTGATTATAACCAACAGTTTGGTGCACTCACTTCTGGTTTTAGATCCAAACTAAAGTGATTTTTATAATCAGGGTAAACTGTCTGATTGACTTGTTTGTGTTTGATGGTGCCCCTTTGTAGTTTGCTGTGGCCATCTCTCAACATGTCTGCAGTGTGGTGAGTATAATATTCTCATATCAATAGAAATGTTGTCCAAAACTACAAACAAGACCTAAACCACACTTATCCTGCAATGGTAGGAGGCCAGGTCAGCTGGTTATAGAGGCTGACAAATTGTTTCATAAACATGCAAACAGGCCTGAGGCACTTCTGATCCCTGCAGCAGACAGACAGCGTGTCTCCACGTCGATGCTGAATGACACTGAATATTGCCTCCTGTAGAGGGGCTGCATTGTTTCTTATGCAGGATTTAGAAAGCCGATATCAAATTCTGCTCTATTCAAAGAACCTCTGTTTTATATGAAAGACAGGCAGGTGAGTGCAGCTTTTAAGACCTTGCATCACAGGCTGAAGTGCCAAAGTGACACTACTCAAGGAGTGGTGGAAAACTTGATGATGAAAGAAGTAGAAGAGGATTGAATTGCACAAACATTCCCAAAGGTTAACTTCAGGTATTGAAATGCTGTAGTAATTTGTATAGTGTCTTGTCTCCCCTCTCTTTCTTTCTTTTTTTATTCCGATTGCTCAAGGTGTTGATGTTGAGGTGTATGACTTGACAGATGAAGTTATACTCTGTCTATATGAAGACAGCCCAAAGTTTTTCTTTCTGCGGTCAGAGCTGTATTTCAGGCTGGGCGTGACAATGATTGACGGCCTTATGACAGAGCTTTGCAAATCCTTTAATCCGTTCATAAAGCTCAATAGGGGGGCACTTGATGCACTTTATCCTAGCACCTCTCCCCATCTGGCTTCTGTAAAAGACACTCAGCGCCCTCAGAGGCTTGACAGGATGATGACATGCAGCATTGAGAGCGTTTTATGAGACACGACTTCTCATCACGGAAATTCAATATGGTATTAATGAAGCATATGTAGGAGGCTCATTATGCACACAATATCTTAATACACCCTTTACTCAGAAAAGGACCAACAAGGGTAATGAAATACTGTGGAAGGCAGGCTAGAATTTATATGTGCTGTCCATGGCTGCAGACTGTAGTTTTATGACCATATGGATTGGAGAACAGCTTGCGGTCTGTGACTGAGTGTCTTGGTTACAGCCGAGTGTGTGTGATCTATGGATCTGTGTCCCGCTCCAGTGACAGTCTGAGCGCCTCCTTCACACAGGAGCCTTTTATCTCAGGCAGACACAGCCCAACCTGGAAACTGCTAGGAGATTTAAACTCACATGAGAAATAAGAGGTAAAGTCAGTAGGTTTTAATCAAGCTGATTTTATGTCGTTGTTTTCTGTAGAATACAAGCTTATATGACATAGACATTCAGTCCTGATTTGTAACACAAAGTACACTCAGATTAATAATGGTGTTACAGTTAATGCAGCTATTTGTATCACAAGCGTCAGACAGGGGTTTGTTTGATTTAGTTATTGAATGCTGCCACCTGGTGCAAAGCTTGAGTAACCGACACCTCTGGGAGGAAATGTAGGTTTGTGCTGGACTGATGCAATGTGACTTTAAGTGTTGTCAAAGAAAAAAAATATGAATCTCATGCACAGTGCTAGTATCTAAACTGAATGTGACACCCTGAACTGATGGGAGTCGGAATCAGTGCTGCACATCAGGGCCAGGAACAGTGATGCGTTTACTTACTGATGATCATACTGAAGTGCATTCGAATGGTGAAAAATCACATGTGCCTCATTCACGAGTCTCAAAGTGTAGTTCTGCCTCATGTACTGTTAAAGACTCAAGTGCAGAATAACAATGTATATCTTTTTCCCATTTGCTGATTTTTTTAACACTGTTCAAACACCTGAACCACTTACAGCATTGTTCATTTATTTATCTAAAAATGTATCTACAGGAACTTACAGAGCAACTGAGGACATTTAACTATCTTGTCCTGGAAAATAGGCAATGTCTGCATGTCCCAATTTTAAATTTAGAAGGATGATTTGTTAAAGGCATCATTACTCGACAGAAATAGATCACAGTCAGCTCTGTGTACAAGATATGCAAATATATAATGTGAATTATAAAACAAATTCACAGACAACATAACACTTAAAATACTTGAATGTCTGCATATATATAGAAAAAATGTACTCACTCTCTCATGTCCATTTCTCACAAAAATCTGTACATTATCTTCTTTTTAAACACTCTCTTAAATCTTATTTGTTTCTATTTGTCTGAAATATGGGATTTAATTTTACAAACACAAAAATATATAAAATGATATGCAGCATTTTTACAGTTTCTGTGTCTGTGTCAAATTGCTCCATGTGCTGTATCGGTTAACTGTGTGTCCCTACGCAAGGATATCTATCACACCTGCCAATCAGGGGCACATAAATCAACATGGTGTCGAGCGGCATGGGGCAGAGAAAGTGTTTGGCCCTTCCTCCCTCTATCCATCACTCCTGCTGTAAACCGTCACACAGATTGGTCAGAAAGATTCTGCACAGATTGATTAGTTCAGTTTGTCTCCATCTCGAGCTGTAGAAACCAGGCTGGATACCCTCTCTGTCTTTCTTTCTGTCTCTCTGTCCCAGCCAGGTAAAGTGTAAAATTGGCTTCAGGTGATTTGGAGAAGATCTTATCTTGTGTTAACAGTGGAATGACACCATAATGGAGCAGCAGGGGTGCAATTACCTCTCAGCCCTCCTCCTCCTTCCCTCCTCCTTCACCTCAGCCTTCACTGACAAATTAAGATTAATGACGGAGATAAGTAAGGAACCTGCCTGCCTTCCAATACCGTACGGTCAGGTTGAGTGTGAGCTCACCTCACCAGAACAACAAGGTACACCTAATCAATTGGTGTTTTTCTCCTATACCTGTTCCCATTTAACTTTTCCTCTCCCTGGTTCATTTTTCATATTACACATATCAGAGTCAGAATACCTTTATTCGTCCAACAGAGTGAACATTTACACTGTTACAGGAAGTAAAGGGCCAAATATAGCTTAATATAATTAAGAAGCATGCATACAAAATATAAAAATAAAAGTAGAAATAACACAATTTACAAAATACATATCCATTACCAGTACAGTTTTGAGATAGCAGCCAGGGCAAAGTATTAAAGGTGGAAGTATATATTGCACAGCTATTTACGGTATATATATTGCACATCAGTAGTATTGCTAACCAGGGGTGTTATAGTCTGTGTTGTTGTGTGAGTGTGCTGGTCTACCAGGGCCTGTGGTGGTTATACAGTCTGATCGCTGCAGGAAGGAAGGACCTGTAGTATCTCTCCGTGAGACACCGCGGGTGCAGCAGCCCTGAGCAGCCTGTCGCTGAAGGAGCTGCACAGTGCGGACAGGGTGTCCTGGGGACGACGACGACGACGACACATTGTCCAGCAGGGAGGACAGCCATACTTGCCAACCTTGAGACCTCAGAAATCGGTGGAGCATATGTGTGGGCTGGAAAGGGCTACAGGAAAGGAGTGAGCAGAGGGTAGAGTTGTCGATTCTTGTTCTGTTTTCTGTGACTATCTTCCTCACCCTCTCAGACTTTCAGTTGCGCGCGCTGCTAAAGAGACGCGCTACCATGGAAACCAAACAATGGTGTAGCTGTATTAAAGTCCGAGTGGAAACAGTCGTGAGTAAATCTGATTTTGTCAGAAATCGGGAGAAATGCGGGAGAAATATGACCCCGGGAGGAAACCGGGAGAGGGCAATGAAATCGGGAGTCTCCCGCGAAAATCGGGAGGGTTGACCTGGACAGCTCTGCTGCCATTCTCCTGTCTCCCACCACCTCCACAATGTCCAGAGGACTCCTCAGGACAGCGCTGGCCTTCTCTAATCTCTACCAGTCTTCCTGTCAGTGTCAGCAGGTTCTTATTATACATCCATGGTCAGCAGCCGAGATGCATCATAAAAGATGGCTGAAGTACGGTGGCTGAGAGGTGCAATCGACAATTACAAAGTGTGAAACACTTTAACAAAGCTTGAGACAAATTTACATTTTCTAAAACAAATTTACATTTTCTAAAAAAAAAATACATTAAAGGTGGGGTAGGTAAGTTTGAGAAACCGGCTCGAGATACACTTTTTGTTATATTCCATGGAATGCTCTTAACATCCCGATAGCAATGAATATCTTAAGTGCTTTGACAAAAAATAATAATAATAACCGTAATACTGTAAAAAGCACGACCAATTATTTTAGCCGGCCCGGCTAAAATAACTGGATGGCCTACCTGCCTGTCAGCCTTCCATCTGTGCACAAACTTATCTCGTGCCCTCATTGGTCATGTGCGCGTTCGTGTGTGTTGGAGGAGGGGCTCTATAAGGAAGTGGCAGATTTTCTCCGGTTGTGTATTTTCAAATTCTAGCGATCTCGAGCCGGTTTCTCAAACTTACCTACCCCACCTTTAACAAAACACTTTTACCAAAGAAAAAACTATTTAACATTAACAAAAACAAATTAACAAGATGCAAAACACTTTTACAAAGCTAGAGACAAATTTACAAGTAACATTTCCCGAAACACTTTAACATTTGCCGAAACATTTTAACATTTGCCGAAACACTTTAACAAACTAGAGAATCAAACCGGAAAGGGAATGCCCATCATACCAGAAGTGACGTGCAAGTGATTGACACAAACTTAAAGGGCCCATGTCATGGCCATTTCCACTGATCATAATTACATTGTTGAGGTATACTAAAATAGATTTATACTGTGCAATTTTCCAAACTCACATTGGTTTCGCATACAGCATCTCTGTCAAGCATGTGTATTCAGCAGTATTCACTTTCTCCACTAAACGACTCGTTGGAGCTCTTGCCCCCCCCCTCCCTGTGAGCCTAGTGTGCTCCGATTGGTCAGCTCGGCCACTCTGTTCTGATTAGTCAACCACCAGAGAGGCTGCGCCCATGTCTAAACGGCTGCTCTCAGCCGAACATCAGTCTTATCATGGCGTATATTTTATATACATATATATATTTTTAACTGTTGTTATAGAAGAGTGTGACAGCCCCAGGGCCTTTGTCTTACGATGGGGTGGAGCTGAAGAGGCTAATCAGCGCGATCACGGACACCTGGCCGGAGCCGAGGTGCTAGCCAGCTGCCGGGAGTCACACGGCAGCCTCTCTCTCCCTCCAAGCAGCACAGCAATCCTCTTCCCTGACCACGTATCTCTGCATTTACCACAATAAATGTGCCGTGGTTTTGTAAACTCGTGTATGTCTCCTTGTCTTTCCGTTGTGGCCTTCCGAGTGTGGATCTATCTAATCAATCTAATGAACAGCTTGTCAGCTAATATGCTAACCTAGCTTTGTTTACCTTGGTAGCTAACGTTAGCTCGGAGGAACGGCAACTATAATGTAGAGTAATAAAACTACTATGAACAAAAGCTAGTGGTTCATATTAGGCTAGCAATAACGTGTTTATAATTGCAATGTTATACGGGTAGTCTGCTACGTTCGGTCATACATTGTAACGGTCATGAATACATTGTTTTGCGCTAGCATACAGCTAGCCTCGTAGCTATACATGCAGTATATGTACTGTCACAATGTACGGTAAATCACCCGGAGTATACTGTATGAGTATTCCGTGTGTGTGACTGCAGACATTCTCCTGCCATGACAAACATGTAAGGCCATCTGCTGACATTGTAGTTGATATATTTAAACGCTAGCAACGTAGCATCACAAAAATGTTTTTCCGACCAAAGCTAGCTCTAGCTCTAGCTCCGTGTGTTAGATCGGTTGCATACACGCTACGCCAGCTATAATGTAATTACGTTTCGCGACTGACCGCACGGCAAATCACCCGGAGTATACTGTCAATAGGTATTTTGTATGTGAATGCAGACATTCTCCTGCTATGAGATACATGTATGCAGGCCATCTGCTGATATTAGAGTTGATATATGGAAACTCTAGCAACTTAGTTAGCACAGTTAGCACTGTGTCAATGGCTTAGCAGTCCAACACAGTTTACACATTTAAACAGTCTTGTTTGATAAATACACAAATAACAATGCAAACTTACAGGTTGTATACCCGGATCTTCCCCTGCTCCAAATGGTCCAAACAAGCTGTGCATATCCGGCCTCAAACTGGGCAATGTTTTGGAAGCTTTCGTCTGTGAAATGCCGGTTCTTCGAACCTCTGGAGGAACACGCCGCTGCTGGTGTGGCCATAGCTCTTCGGGATTGGTCCATTTCGTTCCGGGTACCGCATGACATCAGGCGGTACCCGGAAGAATCAAATGGGCAGTGACGTATCTCCAACGAGGCGTTTTGGGGAGGTATTTTCTGTGTTAGAGTTTTACTCGCTACAGGGTGTACTTTCAGGGTTTTGACTCTGCACACCGTTTACATGCATAAAAACCTTCATAACACACAAGGGGACGGGTAATAACCGGAAAAGCATGACATGGGAGCTTTAAGTTTGTTTTGGCGGATAGACCGCCGGTACCTATGGACGGTACGAGTGTGTTTATGGTCGTTAAACATGTTTTGTTCGTTCTGTGGAAACCACCTGGGCCAAGTGACATGGTTTTGCTCATCACGATATACTTTCTCGTGCGCAACAGATACGTTCAAAAGAGAAAGGACAAGAGAGAACAAGGAGATAGATGTAACAGCTAAACTGACAAAATTAGACAATTTTTTTCGTCCTCGAAATCGAGCGCTAACGTTAGCAATGTTGACGTGCAGCGGCAGCCGGAACCGGAGGCTAACGATAGCTCACCACCATCATTGCCATCTAGCTCCACAAGTGAAGCTGTGCAACCTTCTTCTCCAGCCAGCCAGGAGGAGAGGCTGGATTTGGCTGTGCCCGGCAGTGGTCCAACAGTTCCCCCAAGGGCCCCAACCAATAGGGGACTCTATGGCGCTATTGAGACCCCCGACGCCAAGATCAAAAGCTATATTATAGCAACCGGTCTATGTAGGCCTACCGGCCCATTCCCCAGAGACAAACATCAAGGAAACGGGTTTAATCTCTTCTTAGTTCGCTGTGCCGTTGTCAGGCTGTGGTGGTCTGAGGCCAGGGCAGGCTGTTGTTGATAGCCTATACATGTGGCGCTTCTGAGTGGTTGTGTATGTCCGTGCGTGTGTGAGCGCATCAGCGTGCGCTTATGTTTGGGGCGAAGGGGGGGGCCCAAAACAATATTTGCACCGGGGCCAATCACAACCTTGTTACGCCACTGGCCGTAATAATCGGGCAGTTCGATGTGTGTAGAGGTGTGTGTGTGTGTATAGAGGTGTGTGTGTGTGTAGAGGTGTGTGTGGCTATAACGAAGCAGCCTGCAGTCGCTCTTTAGCTGTCTAATGAAGGTAAACACAGCGAAGGCTGTGTGTAAAAGGCACAGCTCCACTTCCTACTTGGCGAACCTGTAACTTTCTCGTGTGCACGAGAACGTATCTCTTGCGCAAGAGAAAGTATATCGTGATGAGCAAAACCATGTCACTTGGCCCAGGTGGTTTCCACAGAACGGACAAAACATGTTTAACGACCATAAAGGTCCATAGGTACCGGCGGTCTATCCGCCAAAACAAACTTAAGTTTGTGTCAATCACTTGCACGTCACTTCTGGTATGATGGGCATTCCCTTTCCGGTTTGATTCTCTAGTTTGTTAAAGTGTTTCGGGAAATGTTAAAGTGTTTCGACACTTGTAAATTTGTCTCTAGCTTTGTAAAAGTGTTTTGCATCTTGTTAATTAGTTTTTGTTAATGTTAAATTGTTTTTTCTTTGGTAAAAGTGTTTTGCTAATGTAGTTTTGTTTTATAAAATGTGAATTTGTTTTATAAAATGTAAATTTGTTTTATAAAATGTAAATTTCTGGCACCTGGATATTCACTGGTATGGGGGAGAGTGTTACCAGAAGAGATTGTAGGGAAATTCATTGTTGCCTCATTCACTGACCGAGAAAATAGATGTGATTAAAATACATATTTGGTATTAATATAAGAATTTATATTCAAACACTCAAACAATCAGTGATAAAAAAAGTGCATCTTTTATTTATTTCAGTTTTTTCAGGGTTATATTTGCTTTGAAAAATGCAATGTTTTGCCTGATTTTGAAAAACATATTTTCATCCAAGTCATCAAGAGTGAATAGTTTCTCATTAAAAACATACTAAAATATGAGACGGTAAAGTGTGGAAATATTTAAAATACAAACAACCTTTAACAACAGTACACATTAAGTGTGATGCATGTAAAATGTGTAATGTACTGTATCACAGCTGTTGCTAAGACGCAGCGCCAAACAACAGCGCCATAAATGTTCATTACATCATAGACAGGGACACACACATATTTACTGTGAGGAGGGAGAAGGTCCTACAGTAGTGATAAGGACATCAAATAAAAAGGCTTTGGGGCATGGTTGCACTTTTCCATTTGATAGGCTTAAGCTTTTTCTCTGAGGAATGTTTCTGTTGAGTTAACAGGTGTGTAGTGTCGGCCTACTTGTATTCAGTGGACTTGATGTATTTAGGGTGGGAATGAATGTGTTTGTGAAAGTGTTATAACAAATGTTGTAGAAACCCCCTAATTATATACACCTTCCCAAACCTCTCAGTTGTCACATTGTTTTCAATGTGAAATGAACTCCCAAAGGTTGAAGAAGACCAGACCCCTTCCCCCAGCCCGCAATGCCCCTCCACAGTGGGCTCTACATGGCTGAATGTGTGCCCCCCCTGCCCTGCAGCTGGAGGTGTCTGTTTCACAGGCCTCTGTAATGCGGGACCTGAGAGGATAAGGTTTCACAGGTACAAAGGTTTCCGCTTTAATCCTATCACACAGAGTGAGTGGTCAGGGCTCAGGGCTCACGCATAATCCCGGGTTCATCCATTCTGGTGAGCCCAGAGACAGAGAGTGGGCAGAGAGGAAGAGATTACTGTCCATTTCTGATTTTATTCTACCAATGTTTGCACAGCAAACGGCGAGAGGTATCTCTCAAAAGAAATTCAGCTTTTCACACTTCAGTGCACGCAGGAGGAGATCGGTAATAGATAGTTAACTGTTTCCCCCAGAAACTGTTTAACAGGTTGATGTTGAGAATCTGAGGATCTTTGACAACATGAAAATAATTGTATTCATGCCCATGAGAGGCCTTTTATGTCTTATTTTGGCTAAAGAGGGATGAGAACTTCATACACTTCCCAAATACCTTTAAATAATTATATTAGAAGTCAAGTAAAGTTCAATTTTAGTATCTTGTTCCACGATATCTCTTCTGTAGTGACTCGCTGCAGTCTGATCAGGTCAATTTCAAATTTCAAAGGGTGTTAAATAAAAAAGGAGGGTCTCTAATTGTTGACAGTTTGATGCTGTGTTGGTGAAGAGCTTATCAATTTCACAGCAGGCTATTTTGCACTGAAACAGGCTTTGACGTGGCCTCCTCCGGAGAATACAACCTGCCCCAGCCTCACACTGAGCCCCGTCACAGCTGAAGGGACGCATCAGGCTGCATCATGAATATCTTGACAGAAGGACTTTGGTGAGAAGATAAATGTTAATATTTGAATATTAATTTCTGTAGTTCAATGGCCTTAGTAGAATAAAAGTGTTTTTTCTGTTCTGAAACTTTTGCACCTCAGAAGGCATGCTGGAGTTTGAAATGCTTTTGATTCATTGAAGAAAGCACGCATCCTCAGAAATGTAATACATATTCTCACTGACGACCACAAAGCAGATTGCTGCATCCTTCCACAGGTCCCTTGAAGTGTGAGACTTGAAGGAAGAGTGGTTCTTTTGAAGGCAGGTAGAAGGCGTTGCGGGGCTGAGAGGTGCTGGGAAGGGCATGTCCAAACAGACTTTAGGCCCTGAGTGATGGGACACGGGAAACGGTAAGAGGACACCTCGCTCTGCTCTCATGTCAACACAGTCATGTGAAATACAGCTGTGAGAGCGTCTGAAGATCCAGGACACAATAGACTCTCAGCAAGAACTATCTCAGTTTCTACACATTCAGCAAGCTTTGTTTTGATCAATATAGCCTACATGTCAGCAGTATTTGTGTTTCTTTTTAAAAAAAAAAACGTTTGAAATGAATTAAACAGATCTGTAATTTTGTTTATCTCTCTTCAAGGCTTTTGCAAGTAAATCCCACATGAAAGTGGATACAGTTAAGATGCAATGCATGACTTCAGTTTAAAGAGCTAAGCACTGCCGCTACCATGAGCCATGCATCGACAAAGGTAAGTAAAGTAATCCATGGGGAACCTCTGCAGTTGCTATGGGATACAGGAAAGAGTGCGATAAAGTGTGTAAAAAAACTAGTTAGCAGAGAGGTCCAAACTACAGAAGCCATGACTTGAAACTAAGAAGAAATACATATCTTTTCCCATTTTTTAACTACGGTAATTATAATTCTGTGTTTTGACTTAACCAATGAATAAATGGTTAATCTTTAAACAGTCAAACATAGTTAAAATAAATGAATAAACTTTGAATGAAATTTGTTGGATAAGGTAATGGATAACCAGTGGAGTGGTAATATTTGAATTGGAGGTAATTCAACCATTTATTACGATCAGCTTTATTGTTATGACCAGATTGCTCACTAGTTGAATAGTTAGATACAAGTATTAGATTAATAGTTGAAACATCCAGCTTCTGTCTTTCCAGATGGTGGAAATGGTAAATCTACAACACATCAAATTTCAAATAAACTTGAGACATTTGAAACAGGATAGCTAGTCTTTTGAAATATACTTACAGTAAGATACTGACTGGTTGGGTCACATCTGAAAAGATTTTTGGGAACAACTGGTCTCTCCCATGTCTGGATTTTTTCAGAATCAAAGTGTGAGTCTTGTCTCAGTGCTCTCAAGATTTTAAGATATAGGCCTGTGAAAACGATCTTTACATTTTTTCTTAAGTCAGACTATTTTACAAAATGTACCCATAGTTAAACAGGCAAATACAAGAAAATATGCAAACTGTTATTCTATAGCCCCCCTGTTTCATGGAAAGGTATTGTCTTAAAATTGTGGTACGAGATATATTTCTGCATTGACATCATCTCAGAGATAGAGGGCAGCAGAGATCAGTGAAGCCCATATGCCTATTTCCAATATTTCTCCTAAACCTCTCTCACCATTATTTAAATGTAACTTTTACATTGAACCCCCAAATATGATTTAATTCTAATCTCAATAGTTGTTGGGGTTTGTCCATTTTCCTTCAAATCTAAAACATTACATTTCAAACCACAGGTTACAAGTTGGATGTAATACTTTTCAAATACGTACTTTTAAATCATTGGTAGTAAGACTTAATCTCATTAGTTTTTTTACATAACACACAGAACATGTCATTGGGTATTGTAGATTTTCTGTTTTGCAGTGAGTTACTCCAGAAAGTCTTCATAAATGTCACTGAAATGTGTCTCCATGGCAGGCCACTAATACATCATGATCTCCTTGGGGGCGTCCTCTGTAGGCCTCTGCTGTTCTCTCCGGTGTGTGTAGGCTGCCTGGTCGTACATGTAGATCACAGCGATGGCTACCAGTGAGAGCACTGTGTAAGGGATGACCAGGTAGTATCCGAGCATCATCTCTGTCGACTCGTTCCTCAGGTCTGCTGGAGTATTTCCCGTTGAGATCTTTACCAACTTCTCTGCCATTCTGGTCACTGTCAGGTTCAACGCAAATAGGATGAGGACCAGTACAGACAAACATGCTGCAAGAGAAAGAGAGAAACATGATATACCTGATAGGAATTCCATAAAATTGAAATGTTTCTACACAAAAATGTTGGCTAAAATAAATGTACAATAACAAAATGCATAGAAAATCCGTATATTCTTGTAAGTGTATATATGGATTTGTATATTTTTGCATACTTGTGTATACTTGTGTAGAAAGGCCTATACATACACATGTTTTTATCTGGGTGTGTGTGTGTTTTATGAATGTTCCCTATCTCTAGTTACCTGCTTATTCTTATTCAATGTTTTGTTGGGCAAGTTTATTTTTTTACAGTAAAGAATGTGTAATAGCGGATTTGAGGAATTACATTTGTGGATATTTGATCTTTTGTTCTTTTTGTTTGTCTTTTCTTTCTTTCTTTCTACACTTGTTTGTGTATGAGGTGTTGGGAAAGTGAGAAATAAGTCAAATGCATATTATTGACAAGGCACTGGATTATTTTCATGATATTATCTGTGTATTATTAAAATGAAAACAACATTTTTAAATCTCACAGTAAGCATCATCACCACCAGTAAATCATGAATCACTTTCCCCAACTTTGCTCAGGGGCCTCAACTCCTTGATGCTTATTGCTCTGACTTTGTGTCACTTACCACTGAGCGAGCTGCAGACATATAAGCCAATCGGCCCCATGTAGGTCTCATATGGGTTGCTGACACTGTTGTACAGGGAGATAAGGATGCTGACGGTGGAACACAGCAGACACAGGGCCAACAGGCACAACACCAAAGCGTGAAGGACCACAGAGGGAACTTCTCCTGTTTCCACCAACTTAGGAATCACTAAAACACACAAAATCACAATGTACAAAGTCATGAATTTGGGCTAATGTAATTAAGTACACCTTGAATGCACTGCACTATATGACAAACTGGTAAATCTGACTAGCAGTAATGTTCAGTATTTCGAAACCCTATTACCTTGGTTGGTTATTGGCTAATGGTCACACAAGCCAAAATATCGTTATGACATCATAAAGTGGCCAAAATGTGATCAGCTCATTTTCAGACAGGTTTTTATATAAATGGATCAGGACAAAAAGAGAGCGAATCTTTTTTCCTGAAACTTTCAGAATCTCTTTACATAGAGGGGACACATGTTTATGTATAAAAGACATGAAAATGTGGACTTTGCATAATAGGTGACCTTTGAGAATACTTTCGACAGAAAAAAGTGGGGCACTGCTTCAAGAAAGACATGCTGCTGTGGAACTCTTTCGATGTATTGTTAGTGTTGTTATTGTAGGCAAACATCTCAGAGACAGTTAAAACAAAGGAAAATCAAATCAAAAGTATAGGAATGGCTTGATTCGAGAGATGTTTAAGGGATAGAATATATACCTTCAAATTGCTCTGTTTTTCCGAACGAGGGGCAAAATTCTCTGTTCAAATTCCCCACAAAAAGCTTCCAAGTGATCAGAGCACTCCCATTGGTGAAGCTTTCTCCACTTCTTGTGCACTCCATGGTGGTCTCAGCCCACTGTGTTGACATGCAGTACCCCAACACCCCAACAGAGATGGAGGTAGCCAGCGCACTGGACATGAAAAGCAGAGTCTTCGTACTGGAAGGCATTATCGCTGTATTCCAGTTGGACTAGTTCAATCTAAATCCCGGCGTCTCGTCTCTAAAACTCGGATGAAGCCTGAGAAGCAGATTAGGACCCTCTGATCCTCTAAAGACTCTGGGTATGAGCTACCTTCCTGGGTGGATTGGACTGCTGGTCATAAAATCTCTTGATTATGGCAGTGACCTTTGGTTAGCAAAGAAAACACAGAGCTGGTTGTCATGGAAGGGACAGCAGTTTCCTCCCTGCGTCATCTCTGGTCATATGTGTTATCTGAATGGTCTGCGATGATTGAGAAATATTTTCAAATTATTTTCTGAATTGTACTAACAGTTGATACAAAATAAAAATATACCAAAGCTGCTTCAGTTCTTGCCTGAAATACATTCAAGACATTTTCTTAAAGACACCCACACTTTGAGGGAACCAGGTTCACAATCTTGGGTTCAAAGTCCTTTTTTCAAATTATAGGGTCATAAAACATAATGCAGATTAATTATTTACCTGACTCCCTAAAAAGAGTTACTGGAAGTCGAATGGTCATATGATCTCATGTGAGTGATATAATGACGTAATAAAGCCATGATAAGGGGTTGTTATTATTTGATTATTTTCAACAATTTCCCAATTTGGGATCAATAAAGTACTATCTATCTATCTAGAAGGTTCACGATTAGAAATGTTAAAAGTGCAACATTGTTTATTATTATTTTCAGTTAAAATTGGCGACCTTGTTTGATTAATAAAGAGGAAAAACACAGAGAAAACTGACCTCTTGGTGTAAAATGACAGTGTTGGTGCCATTGACTTATGGCACAAAAATGAAGACAGGACAGGAAGAGTGCGCTCTTTTCCAGCAGGATTTCCACCACTTCCTGGTTCCTGTTAATGGTAGAAAATGTGTCTATGCTTTTATGAAATGTTTCTATAAATCCTCTTTCCTTAGATGTAACTACAATAAGAAAAGGTTCATAATTTCAGCAACATGTTTATAAAAATGTATTTCATACATGACTGTCATACATTACAAAATAACATTGAATGGACTATAATAATGTGTAACCATTTCATAATTTACAATTTTATTAAAGTCCTACAGATCACGTTTGATAAAGAATAATTGTAACTTTTTACATTTTTATTTAATAACTTACATTCTTTTTTCACAGTGTGGTACTTTTATTATGAAGAAGCAATGATACATTACATTACACACAAGAAACTCATTCAAATCATAGTTATCAGTGAGGTTGTTTTTGACAAATAACGTCCCGCATTGTATTCAAACAGGAATTAAATTAACAATTACAACAACTGTGGACAAACTGGACCACCGACAGTAAGGAAGCAGACATGTTGTAACACAGTGTGTGACCAGACGGTGGCTCCCTTTCCCTCTCCAGACCAGAGAGGACCGTGCTCGCTGACAGCCAGTTGTGTTTTGTAGGAGTAAACACAAACTCCTCCTTCCCGGTGACAGGCGGCAACACTGAAGCATCGCCTCGCCTTTTCCAGCCCGGTCTGCTCCGGGACTAACCGTCGGTGCCATCAAGGTGAGTGATCTCATTACTTCGTGTCATCGCTCTGTCTTTTGCATCTCATTTGTCGCGCAGAACACGTCAAATTCCAAGTCCTTTTTTTTTTCCAGTCACACAGAACGCCGTGTTACCTGTCCGTTACGCACAGCAGCGCGCGGCTGATTTTCACCCATTTCAGGTGCGTTTTTAGCTTTTACGTTGCCGTGTGAATACATTCCTCGTTAAACCGGCGATGTTTACCGTGTTTTTACATTCTGAGAGCTCTCTGTTTGACTACCTGCAGCAGCCACTTCAGTCAGTGTCAATGTGGGTAAATGGAGCAAGAGTTTGTGTCCTCCCCTCGTGTTTTTCCTCTCGTTTGTCTTTCATTACAATGAAGATTTTGAACGTTTGCTTCATATTTGGTGACTAGGTGCTTGTCTATGTGGGCTGCAGTTGAGCCGGTTTCAACATGTAGGGGAACATATTGGTACTTCAGATATGATGGATGGATCTGCTAAGACTTGTTACTGTAGGAGGTCTCCTCGAGGTGTTTGAGTTATGTGGTAAGATCACTACGATGTTGACTCTTGCTTTGGTTGCTTAATGTTGTGTTGGCTTCACAGGTTTTGATTAAGTCGTGGTTTGGACATGATATCCATCTCCAGAGGGAGGGCAGGTCTGTCCCCGGGGGGGGGTCAGAGGTCAGGGTCAGCAACACATCAGCATCCTTGGAGCAGATTGTCTCCAACAGGCAGGGAGCTGGGTAAAGGGAAGAGGAGGTGAACCATGTCAGACATTTGTCTAATCAGACCATGGAAATGAAAAGTTAAATGAACCCAGACATCATCAACATTGTGCTCCACTGACCAGCAACAAGAGAACTTAAGGACTCTGACAGCCTGTATTCCTGAAGAGGCTTTAATGTAGACATCATTATGAAACTGAAAACATCAGAGAGATACTGCTAGATTCTTCTTCTTCTGCTAGTAAATCTTTTTAGACCATCTGACAGGGACATGTGTTGCATGCTGAGCAAGGCTGCCTTCAGGATCAACAGAGGTGAAAACAGACACATTTTAACATAGAAAGTTGAACTACTGTCACAGCAATAAGAAATGACCCTTACTTATTTTGAATACACAATTCTAACAAGTCAAAAACAAGGGTTTCTTTATAAGGACCTTCACTGAAATGTGTAACAGGTTGCTGTCGCTTCTAGTTCTGCTCCCTTTCCACTAAAAAAGGCAGCATTTTCAAATAAGTTTCACTTTTCTTCATTCTAACTTAAATAATTAGAACTAGAGCTCCTAAGTTTGATCAAATATTTGTCAACTATTAACTCATTGTATGATCTAAATAAGTTTGAGTAATTCTTTAGGACCAGAAAGAATTGTCTGATTCAAGCATCTTAAATATGAATATGTTGTTGTTTCTTTACTTCTCCATTAAAGTCAATTAAATATCTCAAAATCGTGAAAAAACTGCATTTAGAATATGCCAAAAACACTTCCACACTCATTCTGACATTTTATAGAACACAATCAACAGATGAATCAACATTGAAAATAATATTCATTTGGAGCCATACAATCCACTTTTTATTACACTTTTGAATAACTAGTTAAAAAATTCCATATTTATTATAACACACCTGGCTGCATTACACTATTTAGTGTATGCAGAAGTATCCTCATTAATCTTGATTTAACTATGTTATCTCTTCTGTCCTACATATAACAGCGGTGATTTTTCAGTGTAAATTCCATATACACAGTACAGGTCGTTGGAAGAAGGACAATTACTCTGGCAGAAGCTAATAAGGATTCATTGAAATAAACAAATAGTAATCGCTCTTCGAGACAAATGAGACTGTGGTGGGACACAGGAAGAAATAACATTTAACTGCTGAGTGCTGTGTGCAGATTGATTCGGCTTCTATTTCGTTTCAATTTATATTTGCCTCCAGTTAAATGTCTTACTCTTGTCAGGCCTCTGGAGAAGAATATCAACTGTGCAGTATATCTTGCGCGATGATTTCACTGTGATAAAGAAGGTTGTTTTTACACATTCTACATCTCAAAATGGTGCAAAAACTCAACAGGTTTCTAATTGCAGTAGCTACTCCAACCTGCGTTTAATTGTTTTTTTATCACACTGCCAAGATGTTATTTTTTTTCGTTTTGTCTGCTATAGTTAGACCTGCAAAAAGGCATATTGGTATGCTTGTCAAGTGCCTGTTATTGGAGCGTGGGTGTGCCACTGTGTGAAACGAACAGATGTGGTGATTAATGAAATCCACAGCGAGGTGGAGAGTCATGAATTGTGCATACCTGGAGTTTAACAGCTTTCTGGGTATAAACTTTTAAATTGCCAGCCTGGAGTAAATCCCTGAAGCTCGCCCACCCTCTATCTCTGTATCTGCCACCTCTCTCTGAGTCTAGGAAACACTCAGAGCCTGACTTTTTAAACTGTGAGACGACACGCTGTGCTGCGCGCTCTCTGAGGCTGCAACCACATCAACTACACTCTGCTTGGAGGTACACTTTTTTCTCAAATAGGCGGAGAAGGAACTAATTGGTATAAAGTCCCGACAATTAGTGATGTGCCTGGTTTGACCCAGAACATGTCAGATCCTTGCTGGCAGAAATAGTTTTAGCCAGCCTTGGAGAGGGGCTCATGAATAAAACATTAGGACTTTCATAGTGATCTTACTTATACAAACAGCATCCGACCTGTTCTTTTTCCTTAGTGGGAGCTTGTTTAAAACAAATTACGCTGCAGTGTTGCAACCGTATGCTTGTTTGTGCTTGCGGCTAGTGCTACAGAATGCAAACCCTGCAGTCATCCTTTGGATTTTGGCATCACGCTTAAATGATTAATTAACGATAACACCTATTACTGTTCAAGCAGAGTGAAGACATGTTAACCCCTCATCTAACCAGTCAAATGGATTTAAAAGAAAGCAATGAGTAATAGGAGGGGTTGTGTTCAGCCAGTAATTGATGTGACATTGTAGTCAAACAGAAACTGAACGAAGACTGGAAACTTTGCCAGAATAGCAGCAGTGAGCAGGGAAAGCAGAAACGGAGCCTGTGAGCGGTGTATTGCTTCCTGTTTGGGAGAAAGGATCCGGAAACCCCCGCAGCCTCAGAGAGAGGTGGGACCTCAGTGACACTGAGAAGGTGTGTCTCTGTCAGACCTATCCAGCACATGGCTGTCGCAAGGACAGTCTATCTGCAGCCCACACACACACCCCCTCACCATCTGATCTGTGTTGCTCCAAGGGCCACGACTGCTGTGGCTGCTGCTGGGGAACTGAGATACTGCCATGATGGTGGCTCCTGATTTGATATTTGTGCAAACTCAAGCTGTGCAGATTTGTATTTGTTGACTATATCTGTGTTTAAAGCTTAGCTCGGCCAGCTCTGAAACAGCTGGACAGAGATCAAGGTTTCCCCCTTTAAAGATACGTCAGAACTCACCCACCTTCTGCTCAAAGGAGCCATTGTAAGTTGCTGCTCAGAGATATTGAGGCTGAACACATGAGGCACAACAGAAAGACGGTCCTTAAGGGAAAAGTGAACACTAAATGAATCTGTCATTCCAAAACAGTGCTACAAAAACCACTCTGTGTTGAACCTCTCTTTCGACGGAGAGATTACACTTTTTTGATGATGGATTTAGTCACTTATCATCAAGCTGAAATTCAAAACATTTGATGACTAAGTCAAATGCGGTAATTTGCTATTAGGGATTTGGACTATCATTTGAACATTGGAGTTGAAAGCAAAAGCAGACCTGTAGAGATTAAATTGTCTAATATTTTGAGAAAAGTCAGGACAATTAATCATGATTTTTGCGCAACAGAAATACATCTTTGTCAATCGTCTTGTGACCCCTCAGTTGTATCCTAGGACCCTTCAGGCTTGGGAACCACGAGGTTAAACCTCCGTCTGGTTTGAATAAGAGAATAAGTCCCAGGGAAGTACTGCATGATGTCACTTGTCAACATCTGCCTATAATAGTAATATGGGTGTATTCCTCCCTCCAGGCAACACATAGTTTCTCTATTGTATTTCTGTCAGTTGCTACATGAGTGCATTACAAAGTACACCACAAAGCTCTAAAAACACTCATTTTGGGAGATTGAGCTGGTGACCTTGCAGTTGTTTTATGAGTCTCGAAAGGGGGAGAAACCCATTGTTGATAAAAACCTTTTAAGACCTGTATGTTTTGTCTGCTTTTTTTAGCCTTTAGAAAAAGCCATAAAGGAAGCCAAAAGTTCTAATCCCACAGTCCCATACTTACCATCAGCTGCTGGTAGAGGCAGCATGCTGACAGATGTCAGTTGATAACTCGTATTCTATTGAGCGCTGCCTTTTTTTGTCCGAAATATGGCAACCTAATTTCGTTGATCGCTCAGGGAAAGCAGGGTGGAGCCCAAAAGAGATGAACTCCCTGTGCTATATGGCCTGGTTTTAACTGAAGTGAAAGCAAACATTTCCTGCTCTGTCTTAAAAACCTTTCAGTGTACTTTATTTTATCTGAATGAAAGACCAGGGAAAAACAAATATTAGGTTTTCTCCTCAAGACAAAGGGCGACCCACACGCTGAGAACATGCTTAATATTGCTTTGACATCCAGGAAGAATAATACTCAGCTATTGTGGATTTCCCTTGAAGGCTGTTTGTTTGGTCTTCACTCTGAGATGCAGTCATCTTATATGAACGCAAGAATATAACACCCACACATTCAGAGATAGCTTGATGTTTAGGATCATGTCTTCGGGGTTAAAAGACGATGCAAAAAAGGTGAAACTGAGGCTAAGTATTGTACATGTGTACATGCATGGAAACATGGAAGTTTCTTATTAGTACTTCTGTTCATTTAGTTGTTTAATTCCCTCAAATCAACAGTATTGATCTTTAATATTCTTAAATGTTCTTGATCTGATGCAGACATCTTGTAAATGGTTCAAAGAGCAGCAGGCGAGTGGCTGTGTCTCACAAAGAATATTAAATTACATATAGAAAGAGTGATTATCCCCTCTCATTTCTGCTGCAACACATGGGAGAGTGAGAATAAGAGTGAGGGAAAGAGGAAATAATGGTTTGGCTGTGTCACTACAGCTGGTTGTTGACATGGAGGAGTACAGTGCTAATGAATAATGGATGCTTACTAAAGCAGCCCATTTCCTATTCATTCTTTCGAGGCTGCTACACACAGGGAGTTGTGTGTGATCATCATGTCAGCCCTTCAATATATTTTCATTGTGCTTTTAACATGAGTAGTAACATGATGCGGCTTGAAGGCACCGGAGTAACTCCTATAAAGTACAACAGGCTTATTCAAAATAAGGGCTCATTTTTGTTTGATCAAATGCAGTCAAATGCAGAGCAACAATTTTAACCCACCCAACAGTCAGTACTCTTTTCTCATTCATCTATCTGATTCCTTTTAACATCAGTATTCCTGAAGCTTGTAGTAATTAAAAGTGAGCTGATCACATCACAAATTCCTGCAGTGACGGCAACAGGCATTAATTCAATGTTTGCGTTGTCACTTTTTGTGTTAAGCTGATAAGATCTCTTTAATTCAAAGCACCTTTTAACTTCTGACTCACCAGGAAGCTTTATAGTGTTGAGGTCTGTTTTGACTGTGATGGATGAGTCTAAATGAACGCCGTTAGATGCGGCAGAGAGCCCGCAGTAGTCAGGGGTTAGCTGACATGTCCTGCATGCTGATCGGGGTGTGAGGCTCAGGCGAGCAGCAGAAAGCGTTAATGTATGGTAGGATAATCACAGCTGTCCTGGCTGATATATATGACCAAGGTTAAGGGCAGCCTGGATCATACAGTGTGTCGAAAATTAAACGAGGGGATGGACCTTGGACATGCTTCAGCTTATTGAATTCCTGTCAGTTTTTAAAGATTTAATTTCAGCTGCTTTTATGAGATGGTGTCCATCTTTGTGTGGAAAGAAGAGAGGATATGTTTTAGATAACATAAAAAGCAAACACCTATAGATAGAAGGAACATCACATGTTTATCACTGATGATAGCCTAAAGGGATGAAGGCCTTGTCAACTTAAACTCCAGTATTTCTCTCTCTTATGTCTGACAACTTGCTGATTGGAATGAACCAATATTGATGAAGCCCCATAGAAATACATATAGGATTAAGTACAACACAGCAACTCTGTAGATGGGTTTTCAGGCCAAAACTGGTATTGATATTTGAGAGAAACATCTAAAAACAATAATAGCACCATTATTTTATTAGACATGCTAGCTCTAGGGATGTTGGCCTGATCCAGGACTTTCCTCCAGAATGAAATATCTTCAGATTCTTTTCAACAGCTTGCTTTGTGCTACCTTATTTGGTTACCCTTAGTTTTGCTGTTCTAGGCAAATGTCATTCATAAGTATACATAACAATGAACATAACCAAAGGTAACGTAAACCATCTCAACTCAAATCTAAACTATAATTAAAGAATTCATCCAAAAAGGCTGCAAAACATTGATATACTGCACTTTACTCTTAAATGCCTATCAATGTCACTATATCAATGGTAAGCTAATATCAGCTGATTTTGTCTAGTCACAAAACATTTCTTCCATTGTCTAACTTTGATGTGTACCCACATGTCACATCTTTACTGATGAAGACTTGAAGTCTGTCATTGGCTGCCATTGCTGCTATGTATCCATTTATTTTGTACAGGACAGATATTTACGCCTGTTGAAATGACACTGTTTGATTTATAGAGCGTTTCATTTTCATAATACTGATCAAAGACGTTGTTCCAGATGCCACCTCTCCAATAAAACCCTCATATCACATTACTCAAAAGTGTTTGGAATTTGATTAACGTAATTGTTTGCTTCAAGCAAGTTAGATGGGCGCTTCTGGTCTCTTTATAGTGTCATCACGCCAGGTATTATCCATCAGAAAAGACATCATAGTCATCAATAATAATTTTGAATATATAATACAATTTCACAAGTCCTCTTGGGAAGATTGGATTGATTTATCCACGTAAACACATGCCACACCACGACTTTGTCAAACTGACCTTCAGATCTGGAGATTGAATCTATAAGTGCAGCAGGGTTACGAATGAACAAAACAAGTCATAACTCCACATACATGCTTCCTTTCTTTGTTTATGTTTGTTTGTTTAGGTTTCCATGCTTATATACAAAACTAAATAATGCTGTTCCTATAAATTGCAGCGTTTTGTCACACTGTTGACAATCACACACTGCCAACGCCTTTTTTATGCTCAGCCAGAAACAATGCCAGATCCACACCAAACACTTCCAGTGATGGGATATTTGTTTATCATAATTACAGTCAGCTTTGATGCCAGCAGAGATTCAACCATCAGGACAAATGTGATGTTTTTACAGAAGTGAGAACCAGTAATTGGATGGCAATGCCATATAGATATAGGGCTAATTGTCAGCTTTTCAATTAAGCTTCAAATAGTGTTAATTAAGTGTTGGCATAAATCTGCAAAAAATGTGAAATATCTGGGCATTCATGTGCTTATCAGAAGCTTGGAAGTTAATTGTGTTTTTCTTTCATTTTTGTCTTTATTTATTTTTGTAATGCTTTTTGTGTGTTAAGGGGACATTGTTTACTGTGAAACATGGTGGTCAAAATTGTTGGGCTGCAGAAATCAACACATTTGGACTTTTGATGGCATGTGAAGTTTGTGGGAAATGGGTTTAAACTAGGTCTGCAACTCAATATTCTTGGTAAATAGTTATGTTTCCTCAATAAATGGACTAGTTGCAACTTGCTTTGTCTATAACAAACCAGAAATAAACCAACAAATCCTCGTTCACTAGAGTGTAAGGACACATATTTGTTGTGGTGTTATATGACCTGCTGATGAATTTAGGTTATAGTGTAACACACTAAAGCCTGTATAGACCGAATCATATATAAATAACATCACTCAAATCCACAAACCTGGATGTAAAAGACGTGGTTGTTGTTTCTCCCTAGAGCTGTTGATAAGCTCTTGAAGATTGTGTGCTAGCTATAGGGTTGATATTTGAGCAACAAATGCTTAAAACCTATGTCCTCTTATATCTGCCCATCCTCCCTGTTTCAAAGCACCTTGTAGAGTGAGACAGTTGTGATATGGATGAGAAGTGTTTTCTCTTCTGCTCCTAGCGCTCTAAGAAATGCAGGCAAGGTTAGAGGTCACAGTAATCATAATGCTGATGTGTCCCAGAGCTGGATATCACACAGTGTTTCTCTCTGTAGGCCCACGCTGTCTGTGGGTGGCTCTTCAGAAAGACGTCTATTTTACTGCTGGTGAATTATGAATAGTTGGAACACTCCCCCTCCCCGCACTCACTCTCTGCATCTGGAGCTTTAAACAGAAGACAAACATACATTATGGGACTTTGTGTTTTTAAAAACGAGGAGAGTCTGCTTCCCCTGGGGGCTTCCTCCATGTGCTGTGTGTTTCCACAATGAATACTTTGTTATCCTGCTAGAAATTACACGGCCGCTTTTCAAAACAACCACAGGGGATGGCTTCATTTGTGTTGTTTTTCTTTATAAATAAATCTAACCATTTCCTCCTTTGCTGTCTTTTGTTTACATGTATTTACCAGTACCTGCTCATGGTATCACTGCCAGTTGATTTCTGCACAAAATGAGGTTTCTATGAATGGATGTTGGGGATTGTACATTTTTCTGTAATTAGATCCGGATTTTCTTGTTTATATTTTGCAAGTGCAATCTTTCTGGGCTGTACATATTTGAGCCTTTCATCCAAACTGGTGGGCAGCAGACCGTGACACATGAGAGACCCTCTGTTTTTCTGCGGAGAGGGGCTCAACCAGGAAAGGGTTTGATCATCAGATCGGTCTTCCCTGGAGAGGGAAAACGCCTTGCTCTCTCTCTCTGAAGACACTCCCTCATTTGCAGTGTTTTATGACTGTCTGGGATGAGCTAGTGTAAGATGTGGAAGCAGACAGTGGATGCTAGGTCTGCTGGCTTTGTTAGAAGCACTGCATGCTGGGATTTGGGACTTGTTTTGTTTTGCAGTGTTTATTTGTTGTGTTGTATTTGATTTGGAACAGTTGTTGAGTTTCTTTTGTACTAGGCAGCATTTTAAGCCAAATCCCACTCATGGACGAAGCTCTAAAGTGTTAGCAATGTATGCAGAACTTCAACAGGAAATAAGTAAAAGGCTCTCAGTTCATTGCTGAACTCTCACACCCAGCAGCTGGGCCCCAGCAGGGGTCTAGTTAGCTGCTTAGTTAGCGAGAGAGAGATGCCTTCAGTCTCATGGTAGAACTCATTAGTGCAGACTGGTTTGAGTCCATTTTCATTATGCTCAGCTGGAGCTACACGCTGCTTCTCCTGTGGCTGCTCCGGTAAGCAGTTGGTCCTTCAGCGCTCTGCACTCATGTCCTGAAACAGCCAGAACTCCTGTGGCTCTGCGTGATTGTTTTTATTAGTCTGCCTGCGGTAGCTTGACACCACCAGCCACCGCTATGGCTTTAATTTTCCAAAAGCTCCAAAAATATTGAAAGGTGAAGCAGAGGGTTGTTTTTATAGCTTCCCCACCCATGTTGTTACTATCATATCAGTGTGGAGTATGATATAAAACCTACACGCTCCAGGCCACACATTTCCCCCTGCATTCCTATGCCTGAAATTGTTTATTGTCAAAATGTAAGGGGGGGGGGGGGGGTTGGGTGTGAGCTGTGAAGGGGAAATGAAGAGAAAGAGAGAGAGAAAATAGGGGGTGGGTGTATATATATCACTTCAAAATACAACCACCAGCACAACTGGGTAAGATGAAAAACAGGGAGCTGTGGTGGCTGGTGCCAAAACACCTCCCCCATGAGGAAGAGGAATTTTCAACACATCTTTCATTTGCATGTGTTCCATTAGGATTCCTTCAGATCCTGATGGGGTGATGGTGGCACGGCTGCTTCTGGGATCTCCTCTCTTGTGGCATGCCAGACATGACATGGCCGTGCCAATATTTGGTTCCTGAGCCTGTTTTATTGGCTTTATTTATTTTTTGGGGAGTAAATTATGCAGTTTTATAAGGGATCTTTTTATGTGTTTACACTTACCCATGAGCTAATGTATAAAAGCACAAATTAAAGTATTGTTTGAAATATGTCATTTATCATGCAAAAATGCAAAACATTTGATGCTTTAAAGGGGACCTATCATGCAAAATGCACTTTTGTACGTCTTTTATACATGAAAATGTGTCCCCGGTGTTCCAGGGAACTCACCAAGTGTCAGAAAACACAACCCTCTCTATTTTCCTCCAAATCTCTAAAAAAGGGGCTGCAACGGATCTGATAAAAACTGATCCAGATTTGAACACTGTCCTGACGTCAGGACAGTGGCGCTACGGCTATTGGGCCAACTCCACCAATCAGGAGGAGACAGCCACGGCCATTGCCGTTCGAAAGCGCTGGAGACGCTGTAGTACATATGCCAGGCCAGTAGATGGTGCTGTTCTCACAGAATCTGCCCTTACACAAACAGAGCTAAAAAATGTCAAATTGAGCAAAATGAGGCATGGCTAAAATGCATGATCTGTTTGGTATTTTGAAAATAAAAAAGTATAAATATGCCTTATATAGGTATGGTCCTACACTATATTATTCAAATATAGCATGATAGGTCCACTTTAAGCTTCCTACAATGCGAGTTATTCCTGTTGTTCTCTATTTAATGTAAATTCAATATTTTCAAGTTTCGACTGTTGGTCAGACAATTTTTCATTTAATCGTTTATTTGAAGAGGGACAGTGCACATTGATGAACATTTAAAACAAATAATGCTTTAAAAACGTAAACATGCCGGATTTTAGCTTTGAGCTAGTTTCCATCCGTAGTCCCTCGCATACAACATTTAAGAACATGACATTTGACAAAACAACCTAATTAAACACATGTCCTCAGGATCTTATTTTATAGACTTAACACTTACTTTGATGTGACTTCAATAGGATTAATGCTGTGTTAATAAGATTGTCACCCTTCACTTAATTTGTCGTTATGATGCAACATCGATAATGAATTCAGTTCCGTCATTGCATCATATGAGAACACTCTCCCTTAGAGTTATCACCTTATCTTGACCAAACATGTTTTGCTATTTACATTCTTCCTGCACAGATCATAGTTATCATCTGATAGCACATTTGCTCTCCGTTTACCTTGCTTTCTTGCATACAGACCTGAAATTCTCTAAGTTATTATAATGTTGCACATTTGTGTTGGAGTTCCTTGTTAAAATGTAGCTCACTGTGTGGGGGCCGTCCTTTTTCTGTCGTAAATCAGTTAAATGAGCTTAATCTGCTTAAAACAGCTGGCGACCACTGCGTTCAGGCTGAATTCAGGTTCAATAAACCAGCAATTATTATTTTATATTTACATTTCTATGATGAATCTGAGCAAGGCACTTTTAACAGCCTATTTCATTGCTGTATGATTGGCACAGTAACTCTGAAGGTCCTTGTCAATATATTCAGCCATTAAAATCAATATTTGTCTAGTTTTTTTCCATAAATAGAGATCATTAAATAAGGCGTTCAAATCCATGTTCTGGAACAGTAGGTGGGTTGATTAGCAGGAGCATGCTTTTGACCTTTGGATTCTCACCAGATTTGAAACGATTTTCTGTCATCAGTGTTTGATTCCATAAGGAGTGCCTCTCCAGTTTTAAAAACAATACAATACTCTCATGTACAGCCTGTGATCACAGACTAAGTCATTTGGTTATAGGTGATGAGTATTTCATATGAAGTTTAAAGACTAAGGCTGAAGCTACTTGTTCCAAGCAAATACGTGTCAAATCATAATTGTTTTGGGCGCCAAATAGCTCTCGAAAAGCTTGGAAAAGACAAAGGTGAGATTTAAGCATTGTCCTTTTTTGGACAGTTTGACAGTGATAGGATAGGCATGGAGAGGAGGGTAACATGCAACAAAGGTCAAACGGTGATGTTATGTTGCACGTGCTGTAGACAACTGGTTATTATTGAACAATGGGAAAGGGGTTTAGAAATGAGTAAATGTAAATCTTGTTTGATTTCTCATATTTAATTTGGAAGTGCAGTCCATAGATTTAGTTTGCTCTAATGATGAAGCAGTGTTTCCACTCAGTAAGTGTGTGATGAGAATGCTGGCTTTGAAACGGCAGTCAGTGAGCCTGAGGCACTTCCTTTTGAAATGGTTTATGCCTCGTCACCAAAGATGAGTCTAATTAAATTAATTAAAGCCAGTAGCTGCTCATAAAATGTCCCTCTAAATTGATGAGTTAATTGATGAGTTAGACTTTGGTGTCTTAGAATCCCTTAACTGAAAGAAGATTTATTCAAGAAAAATAACAGGCCAAGCTTGTTTAACCATCAATCACTACTGTAGGTTCCTATGAACAAATGATGTTGTGTGTTAAAACATTGTGTGACTTCACTAATCCACGGTGCCATTTCAGTGAGCATTTCTTCTCGTTGTTGATAAGGTTATGGCATAGTGTGAGAAAAAAGCTGGAGTGATTTCTAACAGCCTTCCTCTGAGCCACGTCAGCTGATTGGCAGCTACTCTGATGTCATTTGTTTTTGTGTGGCAAGGACATGTCACGCTGGCTGATCTGTATTCCCTCTCTCTCTCTCTCTCTCTCTTTCTTTCTTCTCTCTCCTCTCTCTCTCTCTCTCTCTCGCTCTCTCTCTCTCTCTCTCTCTCTCTCTCTCTCTCTCTCTCTCTCTCTCTCTCTCTCTCTCTCTCTCTTTCTTTCTTTTTCTCCCACTCAGTCTCTCTCCCCGCCCTACGCCCCCTCGCTCTTCAGATTTCCCTGTCTTCAGTTCTTGTTTACTGTAACTCCCACTGATCCTCTCTTTTGTGTCTTTATTTGGAGTTTCTCCCTTTGAAATACCATTAAACATTATAAGTGTGAACAAATGAATGCTAAGGAAACCCAAGGTAGAATATCTGTTTCTTTCATCTCCTAAAATGACTGTTAATGCATGAAAAAACCCTATTCCCCACTGCCCTGATTTATGTTTGGTGCCATGAGAAAGAAACATTGGCACTGGTCTGAATATCATTATAGTGCAGATTTGTATACATCACTGTAGAAAATGACCTAAAATAGCTGAGATAGCAGAAGACAAACAAGCTATTTAGTATATTTCTGAGCTTTTGCTTGAGATTGTATAGCGAAGAAAAGTGTGAAAAATAATTCCACTTGTATTATTATTAACACTCATAGCACTACACAACTAGTCTGCTTTATAGGGGAAGATCTTTAGAGTCTGTAAGACTCAGTGTAAAATTATACTTTTTTGTGGGGGTCTAATAAATGATGCATCAAAAGCACAGCAGCGCTCACAACGGTCATAAAGCCTGCAATCACAATGTATGTTGGGATGTCTAGACAGTTGGGTGCCAATTGTTTATCGCAGTAAAGTGTGACTTGTAGCGCTGATGGATCCTGCAAAGACATATTCTGTTCAAATTGAGTCTGTTTTTGTTCTACAGAGCCATGTTATAACAATACAATCTTGAAAAGGTGCAGCCGAGAGAGACTATATTGCCATTTTTACCTGTTTTACAACATTTAACTAAACTAATAGGATAATTGGAGTTGGTGTTTGAGTCGTAATCTGACAAATCCAGTCTCATTCTGGGGGATTCTGGGGGATCTTTGGCCTCTCTATGGGCTGCCAGGCCTGCCACTTGTCTTATCACTCCCGACCCTAGAAACGAGTCCTCTTTGTTACTGTGCGGTACTGACAGTTCTTGGGGAACAAAAAGTACCATTGTCTCTCATAGCTGCGGCTGGGATAGAAGTAATCTGTAGCTGTAGAGCTGCCTCAGGATTGCCATAATCCAGATTCCGTATTAATGACAGTCTAATCCGCACATTTCTGGCCCTCTGGAGAGGCTGACATGGCATCTCTGTTGTTAGTTGCTTGTGTAATGTCACTGATTCAAAACAAAATGAAGGGGGCTGCTCAGGGCTTATGACACAAGGGATGCAATATCCTGTTCAGATTTTGTCAGCTGTGTAAGCCAAGATGCTGCACTTGACTGATACCAGCGCAGACAATGCAGCACTGTCATGTTTCTGGATTTGTATTGTTTATCCCTTGATTCACTTTAAATTCAACCATTTCCTGATGGCAAATTGTTTCTTTTAATATATTTGTATACCTTCCATTCCTTAAATATTCATGCCTGAGACCAGTGTGGCTGATAAACACAATATCTGCATGCCTGTGTTCATCACACCAAAGGACCATGGGGGTGTGTTTGCTCATCCGTGCACGACACGCAGCGAGGGCAAATGACATGAATGGTGAAATGGGGATCCTCCACTGCGTGCACTCAGAAGGGGCTCTTTTGCTCTACGTTAGACACAAAAGGATACAGACGTAGACGAGTAGACGTGTGTGAAATCCATCACACAGCTGCTAGCTTGGCACAATGATCAGTTACATCCCCCCCCTCCCGGCACCAGAATCCCTCCTTATCTCCTCTCTTCAGAGCTGCGCACGTGTCCCTTTTGTTTACAGCTCTTTCCAATGATGCGCAGCATAATCCCCATGACAGGTAGAGGTAGCATGATTCTCTGACAAACTCCAACCTTTCATCACTACAGTGATGGCCGAAACTGATACTACAGCTAGCAATACGACCGCATGCACATGCTAAGCAAACTGAACCTGGTGTTTTCATGTAGATTTCTTAAAGATCTCCTTCCAACGTATAGACAGGAAAATTACAAAATCTGTTATTTTCCCTATGTTTTAATTCAATAAACAAAAAGAAACTATTGGTCAGAGTCAACATCTGTTAAGGAGTGAAACAGTCAGGGAAAACCACACATTTGGTACCGTACCTCCAGCTTGACATGGTAACTAAAACTGTGTTTAAATACAGCCATCCTTTCACCCATCTGCACTAAAGCCTGAGTCGTTTTCTGATTTGCCCAGCCCTTTAAAAAAGTGTCAGGTTTATATAAAAAGCTTCTGTTTGGTTGTGAAAAGCTGCAGCTTAGTGTGCATCGGAGTAAAAACCAGGGAGACGCTGACTTTGTGCGAGTTTGATCAACAGTAACATGGATTGTAAAAAAAGATAAAGGGTTACAGAATATCTCTGGATCTAAGCACTGTGATATTTAATGTAACTCTAAAGTCTGATTTACAGACAAATCAAAGAAGGGCATTGATGTTTTGGATCAATGGAGGCTAACAACAAAATCACAAAAGGCCTCAGTTTATATAATTGATGTGAACTGTGATGTGGTAAATATTTAAAATGTCATTAAATGACACTGTGGTTCACTGGAAAGACAGTATTTGACATGCATCACAGCTTTTAACTTCCCTAACAGGAAAACAGGTCTTATGACGGTTGGAGTTTTGCTGCCTTCTCAATAATACATTTGTCTCTTAAAGACTGATCTTGCACCAGAAATGAAAGAACACATTAAACGATAAACCATAAATAATGTGCATCATCTAGACATATAAATCAATGCCCTGGAAATAAATCTCACTCGTCAATGTTTCCTGAGCTCATCTATCAGTCTCCTGGGCTGAACTTATCACCACAATATCACAGCAAAGCTTTATAAAAATGTAACATTATCTTGAATCAGCAGTCCTGGGTTGTATGCGCAGAAATCAATGGTGTCGCAGCTTCGGTGTGACTTGCCATCCGTCAGTGCGCTGGATGACTGGAGCAGCCAGTGGATGATGTGCTGAATGGCCAATTTCCTGTTACCTGTTTTAGATAGAGCACAACAAGCAAGGCTTCTCTCCCAGCTCTCCAGATCATGATTTCCCTCTGTTTCGCTGTAACTGTTAGGAAATAGATTAAAGTAACACATCAGGGTATTTGCATTTGTAATCTGAGACCCTGAGTCCAAGAAGAAATCCTGTTTTTGATATTGTTTTTTTGTTTGGCACACTGTAACACAATACTCTGAAGAACAGGACTCAATTCTCTCGGGACTGTTGGTGAAATGAACAGCCTCTCCGCAGAAAGAGATGTTATTCCATCTTTACTTTAGTAAAGAGTATATTGAAGTTGTGGTAACTGCATTTGCCCCCAGCCCTACTCATCTAATCCTTTTGCCCTCCAAGCTGCAGCCAGTGGCCTTCAGTATGTTTTATGTTACATGTTAGCAGAGTATTTACAAGACTGCTTCCTGGAAGGAGGGTGGGGTGGGGGGGGGGGGGGTAGACGTTCCCCTTCTATCTGATGACTAGATTACTGTATTTACTTGAGCGCACAGCCCTGCCTGTAGATCAGCTGAAGTGATGCCTTTGAAGAGAAAGATACAGAGCCTGTTGAGAACCTTGTTTCAGCTCCGTTTGGTTACTACTACAGACTGAGTGGATGTTAGCCTGTAAATCATCCATATCCTGTTGATTTAAGTTTACAGGGCGTTCTTCCTATGAGCTCCTACTTCCTGTCTTAGGCATACTTTCTTCAGGGCAGTATAGTGGTGTCCTGCTGTTGTAGTGAGATCACAGTTCACTTGACTTCTGTGATGCGTTAACTATAAGATTAATTACAACATTAAACCATTCTTAACTCCCTTAGGCTGCATTTCTAATGAATGGTACGGCACAGCTCTACTTAACTTGACTCAATGCGACAACCTGAACAAACCCTTCATTTTTTAATAGTCAAGCTTGTATCAACAATGACTAAGATTTAAAAAAAAATGTCAGCCCCCAAAACTAAGCTTTACACCCTACAATTGACAAAGTGTTGCTTGTGTTTCATGACGTAACACCTTTTTTTGCCTTTTTTTGCCTATAAGTCAGCTTTGGTCTTATATTTTTCATTACTTTTGGCACTACCAGTAACACTTGGCTCATGGGTGTTAGCCACACCCAGGGTTCGAGTTATGTGGGAGCCAATGGGAGCTGAGCTCCCATAAGGAGGGGCCTGAGCTCCCACGGACACAGTGAAATCATACATCTGTGGGGGTCGCTAATCCATTACCAACAACCATTATTTTAATCAAAAATAATGCATGCGTCAATGTAATGAGTATTATTTACGTTAACGAGGTAAATAGGCTAAAAGAAAAACACGTTTTCCAGAAGAACTACGCATCTCTTGAATGACAATATGCCTAAACTGGTGTGTGTGTGTGTGTGTGTGTGTGTGTGTGTGTGTGTGTGTGTGTGTGTGTGTGTGTGTGTGTGTGTGTGTGTGTGTGTGTGTGGTGTGTGTGTGTGTGTGTGTGTGTGTGTGTGTGTGTGTGTGTGTGTGTGTGTGTGTGTGTGTGTGTGTGTGTGTGTGTGTGTGTGTGTGTGTGTGTGTGTGTGTGTGTGTGTGTGTGTGTGTGTGTGTGTGTGTGTGTGTGTGTGTGTGTGTGTGTGTGTGTGTGTGTGTGTGTGTGAGCTCAGTTTGTAACTCGAACCCTGGCCACACCCACATTAAATGTTCTAGGTCATAGCTCACAAAATGCAGTTTTAGTGAGCCATTTCCTTCTCTAATCTGGCTTTATATGCCACACAATTTAGCCGGTGTTGAGCAAACATTGACATCTGTGTTCGCGTAGCCAGAGTTGTCACACTTGACAGGAAAACGGCGCATGCAGAGCTATTCCAAGAATGGCTCCAAATCTTTCACTCTCCTATAACCTAGTCTTTTTGTGAGTGGGGGGTTTAGTCATTCCCTTGGCTCTCTATGTCTGTTCTCTTTCTAGTTCTCACAGACCGGCTAATTTTATAACCCCTGTGATTGGATGTAAACCACAGTTGAAACACAGGACATGATCTAAACTATCTCTCTTCCTGCTTGTGGGACAGCTAGTCTTCTGAGTCAGTTTCACACAATCACAGAGACGTGAGACAGAGAGAGTTCCTCTGGCCACTAGCCAAAGGTGTAAGATATATACGGACAGGAGGGACAGGGGGTGTTTGTGTTTTATTATTCATAGAGCCTACATCAGCTTCTTTAACACAATTCTCACCCATGTCTTCAATTTAAAGGTCCCCAATTATGCTGATTTCCTTCAATATATTATAGGTCTCAGATATATAAAAAGTATGTCTCTGAAGTGTTTGGCTCGAAATACCAAACAGATCACCCATTGCAGCATCCCATAAACCACTCCGTTTCAGCCCTGTTTCAGAAGTGCTGATTCTCTGTCTGTTACTTTAGATGAAAATAAGGAGCCACGCCCCTCTGAGAGATATTTGGTTAAAAAGAACACAATGGTGCTCTAGGAGGAGATTCAGGTGATGGGGGGGGGGGGGAAAGCTACCTTGGGTGGTTATTGGCTAATGGTTACACAAGCCAAAAAATCGTTATGACATCATAAAGTGGCCAAAATCTGATCAGCTCAAGTGGATCAGGACAAAAAGTGAGCAAATATTTTTTCCTGAAACTTTCAGAATCTCTTTACACATGTTTAAGTATAAAATACATGAAAAGTGGATTTTGCATAATAGGTGACCTTTAATGTATGTGCAAACCATCCATTAGACAACCTCAGCTTCTTTCGAAATGATCTCAAGCCGTTAAATAAAACAAATTCCTGAAAATATAGCACTGAATATCACCTGAATCACCTGAATATTACTTCACAGCTAGATTTGTGTTTTTATTTCTCATTCCGATTCCTACTTTTGACAGTTCTTTGTAAAAGATGTGGAGGCGTTCATGGCTCTTTCACCAACGTGCGAAACATCTCCGTTCCCAGACAAGGTTGTGCAGACAGACGAGTCAAGGAGCCCTGGGCTGTAGCCAGATATACACACACAACGCTTGAGAAATCCACAGGGTGTTTTTCCCTTTTGTGTGGGTGTACATGTTTCTTAACATACCCAGTAATGTCAGTCCATACTGCATGTGTCCTTGTGTGTATTAGAGAATGGTCTGCATCTGCTTATCTGTGGATATGGGGTTGTTACTCCTCCCTTGTCCCTAGAATACCACTTTGTCATCATGAATATTTACCAGATGTGGTTCATGGAGTTTAAGTGTTGCAGGGAATCTTCGGCGGGGGACTTGTTTAATCCTAACCCCGTTCTGTCTGAGCTGCTCCCAGGTGCCTTGGAGAATTTGGGAGAGGAGAAAGGGGAGAGAGACATCACCACGGAGGTGAAGTGTGTCGGATTTTGGGATGGAAGTCTGAATAACTTACATGCTGCAGTTATAATAACCTAGGGATTTTTTAAGGCCTCTGGCCAGATGTTAGTCATGTCTGGGCCTTGCGACCGAGAACTAGGAATTAACGGGCTTTCTACAAGGGTCCACTTAATTGTTCTTCAACCAAAATATATATCCTAATGCAAACCCAAAAGGCAGATGTGTAGGAGAATGGAAAATAATACAAAATCCGCCCAACAGTGAAGCACATTATTTGATTAAAGAAGCTACATCTCACAGACCTTTTTTGGACATTCAACAAATGAACAGGCTGCAACATGAAATGGAGGTAAAATAAAGAATACTCCTGAGACAAATGGACTTTGAATAATCAATGCAGATGCAAGTCAAAATACATCCTACATACCTAAATGCTAACATCTGCATGCTAACATGCTCATGTTGACAATATTAGCATGCAGATGTTTAGCAGGTTTAAGGCTTACCAGATTCTCCATATTAGTTAAACTTGTTAGCATACAAAGATAGGTTATTAACACAAAGTCCCCAATGGGGATGTCATTAGCTTTTCACGTTTGTATATATTTTGAATCTAGATGGGAATTAGGCCTTAGCAGCAGTTTATGACTCTCATACTTAGTTTTGGAAGGACTTGGATATTTCCATCTTTGTTAGGCTTATTCCATCACTGTATTCCTTATTGATTTTACACAGCCACAGGTGAGTATTAAGTCAGGGTTCTCATTGAATTACCCACTAAATGAATACCACTATTGATATAGTCTGTCACATACACAGTCTGTGGGTAAATGATCTAGTCCTGACCGGGCCCTTTAGGACATTTCCAGATATTTGATTATAACAGCGATTGCCAAGTTTAGAAGTGCAGCTCTATGATATTATCACATTCACATCCTGCTTGCATTGGCCAAGGGCCACTCAGTGGTGCTCAGCAAACCTTGATGCCAAGACAGACCGGTAAGGCAGAGAGACAGGCGAGGGAGGGAGGGCTAACAAAAGCACACTCTTTGTTGCCCTCTTTCCTCTCGCTCTGCAACATTAAGCTCACAGTGTGTGGACAGCAGCTCACCAAGGACACGTCTCTTTTCACATTTGATCATAGAAGCATTAAATCCACACACATGCAATTCTCTCCTGCAGTGCCATTTATTATAATTTCCTGCTGCTGCAGTTTTTCTTATCTTGGGGCTGATTTAGTCCCTTTCAGGTTTGCCTGAACAACATAAATCACAATGAGCCTCGACACTTCTTTCCCTTGTACATCTCTCTAACACTGACTTTGTAAAGCAGGTGCTAGACTGCTGCTGCTCTATTCTAATTAAAGCCCTCTCATTAAAAATTCATCACCACCTTATTACTGTATAGCTTTTTATTTTCCATTATGCAGCATTTAGGCCCCGGCTCCACGGGAACAAATACGGCAAAACGCATCGGAGTAACGCAAACGCAACCGCAAAAAACCTTCCGTCCCCACGCAATATACACCGGATTGTGTCAAGCTCCACGAGACGGCTCCGTTTACATCCAACCGCTGGAAAAGCTGCAGTACATATGCCGAACCTGTACGTGGCGCTGTAACTTCCTCCACAAAAGCAGCAACTTCCTCCACAAAAGCAGCGAAGAAGAATGGTTGTCATGGCTGCACTTCTGTGTATTCTCCGCGGTGGGGGCCGACAGAACCGGGCAGAGTTTTTCGCCGGTCAGCGTGTGTTAAAGTTTAAATCTTCCGGACAAAATTATAAAAGTGCCGGTCAAAGGTCTTCATTGTTATTTATTGAGCTTTAAAACAAATGAATAACGACGATATAATGATATATAATCATCAAATACATCTCTTTTTCCTCTCTTCTGACAGCGTCAGTGTCTGTCTCATGCAGCAGCTGATCCTGTAATGAGTGACCCGACAGTAAAAATGAACATATTTATAACTAGTTTAGGTAGTTTGAGAGGTAATTAAAATAGCTAAGGGTGATGATCTGACTTGAAGTGTGTGTTTTGCTCCCGCTGCATCACAGCGGGAGGAGCTGCGTGTCTCCGTCCTGTCAGATTAGACTTCACTCGCGTTTATGTCCATATCGAGATAAAGATAAATAATCTGAATTCAAGGAGGAGCTCCTGTAGATGTTGCACAAAGAACTGTAGCATGGTCAGTAGCGACTGGAGCACGATAGCAACCCTGCGATCCGCCATTGTTGTTGTTAACGAAACACATCAGCAAAGATGCGGGGTACGCGGAGAGGTGGGAAGAGGTGGGGAGAGGCGGGGAGAGGCGGGGCTATGAAACGGATGACCGTATAGGCGACCCCACGGCCCCGTTGGACCCCCCAGAGCGCTCCGTTCCCAGATCTATCCACCTTTGGACCCGTTGTCGTTTGCGGGGTCTGTTTCTACGTTTCCCTTACGGCGTCGTCGAGCTTAGAGGGCTATACGCATGAGAAATATGCGGATTCAACCCGTTTTCGTCCCCGTGGAGCCTAGGCCTTAGAAAATAGTCATGCGCTCATAAGAAATAATCTCTCATTAGTGATTCCTGCACTTTATTTTTATTTGTATTTACAGGTTTCATATTTGTATTATGTGGCTCTACTGGGACATGTCTCTATGCTTCAATGTTCAAAAAGCTCATTATTTTTCTCGCTGCAGCACCTCTTTTCACCCTCTGTCTGAAACCAGAGCCCAGTCTGCTCTGATTGGTTAGCTGGCCAGCTCTGTTATGATTTGTCAACAGCTTAGAGATGTCCCATCCCTTAGCATATCACTTGCATTGTGTTGGATTGCTCGCCAAAAGAAGCGTGAGTGTTACAATGTGATATGGAAGAATAAAAGAGAGAAACTCCCTCTGGAGGGAACATTGGGATTTTAGCCTTTGCAGATGTTTTCTTGAACAAAAACCTAAACCTTTGACAGAACTGAATAGAAAGACATTTTGAATTATCATATGACCTTATGAGATTTATCATGGGTCATGAACTGTTTATGAAAGCATAACGTTTTTTTTAAATGACACAGTGGCAGTTTCAGAGAGGACTTCTGTAAAAAACAGCGTTAACTGATGCTGGGGCCAGAAAGCAACTCGCATGGCTCCTCAGTCGGTCAAGTGTTATCTCTCCTTCTCTTTTTTCTCCTGCTGTGTTTTGGGCAGCGGTTGTAGTCAGAGCTTATCTCTATAAATGGATTTGTGTTGGTGCACTGGGAGATCTTGTAATCTGATTGACCACAACCCCAAAGGTTGAGCCAACTGTGTGTTGCTGTGTGTATCCATATATTTGTGTGTCTCTGACCTGGTATTTGCCACCTTGGTTCTAGATATTTTCAGCTGAGCTAAGCAGGGTCTTGTTGTGGGGAAATAACAGCTGTATGAGAGTTTGGGAGAAACTGTGTTTTTAGGTCTGACGTACATTAACGTGATATGCATATGTGCATTGCTTCTACACACGCAAAGACCTAGCATCTGGTCTGCCAAAGAGCAGAGAGCTGGTGTCAGAGCCGATTTGTGTATGTTTTGTGCTCCTTAGAAAGGTCTGTCATGTTGAATTTGAAGCAAATATTCCTTGTGTTAATTTGAATGCATGAGTTTTTTTTGCGTTACATATTTAATAACTACAAAGAGCTAGTGCTCTGATTCCAGATATTAGTAGCTGTTATGGATTTTTTTACAAAAAGCAGTAACCACATGCACTGGTAGTCCATTCATGACTGGGGAAATAATACACTAATAGCTAATGACAGTCACCAAGGGCTGCTTTGTCCACCACATTCTGTCGGTTCAGTGCTTTCCCTCACATAAACCCTGTAATCCACATGGTGATCATTGTCTTATTTTATCTTAGAAAAAATGCTGAAATTAGTTGTTTTTTAAATAAAAAATAAAAAGTCTGTAATAAAGGGTGTTGCTGTTTGAATCAATCATTCTGTCTTTGGGGCACAACCCGGGGAACCTTGTTGAAAGGTTGAAAACAATTCAATTATTTTGCCTCTCGGCTATCTTTTCTTACGTTTCTCAAGTAGCCAGTCCCTGCTGGCTTGGTGGATCGCCGCAGCAGTACTGACTACTTGATGCTGTGAGAGGACACAATGCTGACCCTTGATGGGCTGCTGTTAGATCCACACACAAAAGGGGGATACCTAGACTTTTATAATCATTTCATATTCTGCATTCAGCAGCTTTAGTGTGTTGCTGTGTTTTTCTCACCAGAGCCTGATACTCTGCATCGGATTGCATTCCAGGAAGGTTCCTCCATTATTCAATAGTTTGCTTGATCTGATTCCCCACTGTCAGACCTGCTATTATTTATTTATGAGCTTTGAGATGATATGGATTTGAAATACTCCCTCACATTGCTGTCCAGGAATTTAGTTGTAAATAAAAAACTGTAATACGCAGGATTAATGATAAAACTTCTTCTTTCTTTTCTCTATTTCACTCCTTTCGGCCTTCTGAGAACGGACTTTTTAGCGAGTGCCATTTTCTGGCTGTCATGGCAATCCTCAAGCATGACAACTCATTTTCCAAGATGTCATAGAGCAAATGTTGACTGCCTGTTTTTATTGAGCTCCAGAAGGGAGAGGGGTGGAGATGGGGAGGGCTGTAGGAGATGTGTCCATTCATTTATCGTTGGAGAAAAAAAGAAAAAAAAAGGGAGAGAGAAAACCCCCCTCCACACCTCCCTTTTGCTTGACTAGACGAGATCGTCACCATGGCAACCACTCGGCATGCTCCCTGCCAGTGACATGGGAGAAAACCTTGTATCTACAAAATGTCAAAGTTGCGAGAGCAGAGTAAAGAAGACTTGTTAGCATATGGTTTCAAGTTTTTGCAGATGTATAAATGATTTAATTACGTTTTAATGAAGGTAAGCACTTTGAATTGTCGCGTACAGAAAAGTGCTATATAAATAAACTTGCCTTGCCTTGCCTTGCCTAATCAGCCCATTGAAGTTTTTACCCACAATCCTTGATTTGAAGGTACTTCCACATGAAAATGCTGCCTCCAGATTCCTTGGCTGCTCAGCGTTCCCAGGTAGATAAATTGTGCTCCTTGTCCCCTTTTTTCACCCTCCCACCCCCTCCTCCCTATATACCCTGCCTTCAGGCCTCCCGTGGGTAATAGCAGGGATTATATATTAGATGGCACCAACCTGCAATCTCTACTAAAGCTTATGCACAGTGTGAACCAGTATGTTGTCATAAAAATAGACTCAAATAGGGAAAAAAAGCATCCAAGTACATTTATTTTCCTTTTTTGTACCAAAATAAATATGTTAGTAGCGAGACAGCAAAATGCTTTATGTGAAATTTGGCTCCATATCTATGCATATATTTTCTGTCTTTAGATTCTGAAATCAGGGGAACCATTTTAGTTTTAAATGAGGTTGGTCTGGATACATTAGCAGTCGGTGTCTGCTGGTTTTCGAAGACTCATTTGCATTATAGTCGCTCTGCAAAATGTTCGCCCCAAAAGCACAAACTCATGGTCACATTCTCTGACCATCTGCCCCTCACCATTGGCCTCCTTTTTGTACCATCCTCTCTTTTCCTTTACTTATTTTTCATGATTAAAATGTTCATACTTTTCTTCTGAATTTCCCTCAAAGCATCATCATTATCTGCCAAGGGTGACCTGGAGCGATATATGCTGTTTCACAATGCTCTTGGCTCTCCTTATCACTTCACAGCCTCCTCCTCTGAGGAAGCGGTCCTCTACTCTTAACTTCACTTCTTGTCTTCTTGCTACATACCATTTCTGCTTAAGACAGGAACTGCATCACGCCTTCCCCCTCCAGGTTCTGCTCCTCGTCTGTCTCTGCTCTGTTGTTACATTTCTAACATGCTCTCTGTCCTTCTTGCTCCCTTGTTACAACAAAGGTGGTGAGCAGCATCCCTTTGAGGCTGGCTGCTGCTCAGTGAGCCCCTGGAAGAGGACTGCTGAGAACCGCAACTCTGCACCGCCAAGATCCAGGGATCGCCTCTCGTCACTGGGCTGTGAGAGCAGACCTCACCCCCCCCCCTCCACCTTCCAGCTCCTGTCCAACCTCTCACTGAAGACGACAATGTGACGATTGGACTCTGTCAGAACCATGTGACCTGCTGTTATGGATCTGAGAATCACCATACATTGAATCAACACTCATTAAGGTAATTCAGCACCACGTGCCCTGCATACATAACATTGTTTGAATGTGTTCAGCTGCTTTTTATGAATTCACTCTTGACATAGCGGGTTTCTTGAGGATTTCTCTCAACCTCCTTTGATTTGCACAGGGCTGTTTATTTTTGTTCGTGTTTTGTTGGACTTATTTTCTTATCACAAGTTCCTGACATATTTGTGGCTATTCAGTCACTTCCTCTTTCGGGAGATTCATGGCCTGAGCCTATGTCAGCTGGTAAATAGGACGGAGAAACAGGAAGTTGGACAGTAGTGTGAAACAGCAGTGAGAACAGAGGGCTGTACTGTGGGTACACTGTAGTAAAACTGCCACTAGCTTGACTGCAGGCTTATTCAAAGTAGTTATATTGTTTGGAAAATACACTGGTAATGTTTGTATTCATGTTGTGTAGTACATTTTATTGGAAGACCTCGTTTTAGATCCTGTCTTGCATGTAAAAAAAAAAGGCTTTTGAACATGTGTCACTGGAGACTTGAGACTGAGAAAACAGATCAAAAGAGGGAGTTGGCTGGTGTCTTCATGAGTTTATCAATGCTGTGAGTTAAGCTGTACAGACACTAAATAAAGCAGTTTAACTTAACTGTTTCTCTGATCATTTAAGATCCAGCTGTCTGGTGACAACCCTCCACTCGCTTAAAAGTATAGTAAAAAATGAACACGGCCTTTTAAAGACTATCTTATAAATGATTATAAAAGAGATATGACACCATTACAGGAGACTAAATGACTAAATAAAACACGTTTTTCTATTGATTTAAATTATTATTAGTCTATGCCATCTACTAAGCTGACTTGAGCTTTCACAGTTAGTCTGTAACATTATAAATACACACATAATAGTCTGTATATTTATGTACTGATAAACTAGCCTGTCATAACAACCCATGGTATTTGGCTAACGGTATTTTATTACTGCGAAAGCCTCCCAACACCCGTGCTTTGACTTTGCTAATATTGAACAATCCCCTTCATTGTTGAGCAAATACAATATTTTGGTCCCCTTCCAAGCTGTTTAAAGACTGGAGGTGTTTGAGCATGAAATAATAAAGAAAATAAGCACATACAGTAGATGGAGAAATGGAAAACAAACCAGACGTCTAAGACGGAAGGAAAGGGAAAGGATAGGAGACTGTGCAAATGTGGGGGCAAGTCATTGTCCATCAGCATGTGTCTGCTTGTGTACGTATCTTATCCAGGGTTTCTTTCAGGAGTGTGTGGCGGTCTCGCTCCCGTTTCCGCTTTGGAGCAGAGCGGTACAGGAAGGCTGGCTGGTTGGTTGGCTAGCTGCACAGGAAAGGAAACAGTCCCTATCAAACAGCAGATGGAGGACAGCATGTGCTTAGAAACACATACTCACAAAGGCACACATGCATGCAGTCCTACACACATTAGGAACTATGTGTAAATGTGTTAGCTCTTATCAAGAGTGTGACCCAGCTTGCACAGTTCTGGTTGAATGAGAATGATAGAGCACTCTGGCATTTCAATTGCAGTTTTGAAATGTTTTTATAAAAGCAAAGACATTATTATTTTTTATGCTAGAAGGTTATTTTGCCCTTGTGACTTTTCTCAAAGACCCCCCCCCCCCCCGTATCGTATTTATACTCAACATAGTGCTGCAGTCCCTTGTTGCTCTTCAACTTTAAAATGTATTCACCTTTAAAAAAACAGCAAAGTTAAAAAGTCTTTGCACATCAGGGACTTTTGCTGTTACTTCAATAGATTGTCAGAAAGGGTTTTGTTCCCCAAACTTTAAAAAATATCAATTTAAGCTGATCTGAACCCAAGGATTCAATCTGTCAGGATGGGACAAAACAACAGTTCAGTTTTCCTTTTCATCCCCTGAGCTCTAGCAGAACTGATATGTTGACCCTTATGTTACCTCTGTGGCCCGCAGGTCGAACACATTTGTCTGTTGTTGAGATTAATGATACCCAATATGTCATCACCTCCTCTTCCACCCCTCCTGCCCCCCCCCCCCCCCCCCCCGCCTGGTGTGTAAGCCCCTGATTTCTGATGGCCTGTCACGCCTCCACGCCTCTGTCAGGAGTTGTTAGTGCTGGGCCAGGTCTCTCCCTGCATGCAGGCCCAACTCACAGAGCTTTTGTCAACAGCGTGTGAAGACGTTGAACTTCCTGTTTCCAAGAGTGCAGCGAGTTCTCCAAAGGGCCTTGGACGTAAACTCCTCATTTGCTCTGCATATGGTGTGTGTGTGCATTTTCTCATTCATGTATCAAGCCTGCTTAAGAGGGAGGACAATGAGGCTCACTATGGTTCCCAAGGCCCCACTGACTGACTCATATTCCTATAGACCAAACAACAGGGTTACACAATCTTAATCAACAAAGTGCTGCTCATAACGCACTCTGCAGGAGCCGTGATCCTGCAAAGAGGATTGTAAAAAATGTGTTAAGTTGGGGTTTTGGTTTGGGTAACATAATAACTGTGCTGCCACCTCCAGATTCTCTAGGAGTCAGGAATCAGCAATCACTGTAAAGCTTTGACTATGCCGTGAAAACACCAGTTGTTGTTCTGTCTGCTGTTGTCACTGGGCGTATGATCAGGGAGCATTATATGGGTTGTTATTCTGGAGTGTGATACTGCGGTTTTGCCATGGAAACCGGAGCTGTTTGACAGTGAAACCTCATGCAGACAAGCTGGGGTCAAGAACCAATGCTCACATCACTTTTTAAAGTCTCACTGTAAGGTTTTATAGCCTGCGTCTGCACAGGTCTGCTCTATCTCTGCAGAGCAGCAGAGGCAGGCTCCTCTTCCTCACTGCGTGGGCCGTTCACTTATCCCTTCTGGTCCCACATCTCCTCTCCTCCTCTTCTTCTTCTCCTCCCCTCAGAAATCAAGTGGCTTTTTGTTCTCCCGCAGCAGTGCTCATCACTTGTTTCTCCATGGGTGCCCTCCCCTCTTCCTCCCTGTCCTCCTCTCAGGGAATGAAAGGATATGTTGGGGGATAGATCTTGTCTGTCCTGCTCCGATCCCCAAAGACTGTGGTTATCTCTGTCTGTCTGTGTCTGAAAATGGGGGTTCTATGCAAGATCCCCCCCCCCCCCCCCCACTTCTTTCTGTGGGGGTTAGTTTTCTACATGCCTGGTCTTTGCCTCTGCGCTGATGTTAAATACATCTCACACCAATAGAACAAGCGTTGTGGATTGTCATGATTACAGGCACTGACACTGCAATTTATTCTAACTGAGTGAAGTAGGTTTCTCTATCCCACAGGATTTCTCAATTGCCTGTTATTTCTACGCTTGAATAACATGACATAAAAATGAGCCTTACATTCTCAGGGGAGGCAGCGTGGTTGGTTGTAATGCTCTCTAAAACTAGCCTCCCAGACGCCAATCTGACTCAGCTGTTATGATTCTGCAAAGAACTACAGTCTAATTTGCTTAATCCTTTTTATTGACCATTAAAGTTTCTAAAAAAGGAGGTCTGATTGATTTATGGTCAGTTTAAGAAGTGATATTCCCCTAATGTTGCCACCAGTCATCATTTTAGTTTATTGCTTCAGATGTATTCTGATGTTTAAGCTTATTATAAGAGAGGATGTGGTTCCTGCATGGCTAATGTTTCCGCATTGATTCCTCTAAGTAAATGCCTCAGAACAACTAAAAGGGGAACCACACAGGCTAAACAAATGCATTTTGAAAGAAAGGAAAATTATATCCTGATTTAAATACTGGGTGTCATTTTCATATTCCTGTCACTACTATGACTATTGATGGTAGCCACATGTCAATTACCAACACAGCACCAAAAGAGCATCCTACAGCTTTAAAAAAGACAAAAGGAACTGCTGTCTGTTATGTGAAAAACACTTTGCAAAGTTAGATGAGAATATTGATCCCACTCTCGAGTCAATGAATGAAGCTACAGCTATCAGCCCATCACATTAGTATAGCATAAACACTGGAAGTGGGGGAAATAGCTAGCCAGTGACTGAGTGGAGCCTCAGATAGTTGCCTGGCAACCTGACAAAGTCACTGCACCCTGCCATGAAATAGTTCCCTTAGATATCTCCAAACGATATTACATTTACAAAATAAACAATAAACAAAGATACTACAGATACTATGCAATTTGCTTCAACAGTTAAATGGACAAGTGTTGAGACTATTTATGTTGAATTAAAAAACGAATTTGTTTTCAAAGCTGTAGGAGTCTTGCGTTCTTGCGTCAACATCATTAGTTTTTTTACTGCAAGTAATAATCATAAAACATAAGGATAACACCCAACTTGACCAGAATTGTCCTTTAACTAGTTGAAGAATGCAGGTTCTGCATGCATACAATTCCAACAAACCACCAAAAAGGACTGTCGCCTCATATTCAATAACCTAAGAACTCATTACATTACCACTCTATTTAACGTTCATCCTCTTCTTAATAGCTCAACAATTCAAGCAATACATTTCCCATACATCACCGCGCTGACGGGCTCCCAGCTTAAACACAATCCCATCTTCTTCCTTTTCTCTCTCTGTTCCTCCACAAGTCTCTCACACTAATACCTGTTCACAGCACAGTTCCAATAATCACAGAGTGCTGGGTGGTAATGAGAAGGTGTCACACACTCCGGCTTCATCATTTCCAGCCCAGCTGCCGCGCATTACGCTGGCTATCGACGGCTCTGATTCCAGGCCCTAATTGCTCTGCTTCTGAATAATTGAAAGAAGGGAGGAGGTAAATCCCAGAGGTGTCAAGGTGGTAGAAAGATAGATGGCTCTGTGTTCAATGCTGTCAGGTCTGGAGGTGTAAGGGGCCTGGCGGACATGATGAGACCCTCAGGGGAAGATTGTCCCCACACACATGATGGACCACTAGTAGAATGATTTCTGGCACGGTGGTCTTCACGGTGTGTTTCCCATGGATCCCTGCTGAAGTGTGTGTGTGTGTGTGTGTGTGTGTGTGTGTGTGTGTGTGTGTGTGTGTGTGTGTGTGTGTGTGTGTGTGTGTGTGTTGTGTGTGTGTGTGTGTGTGTGTGTGTGTGTGTGTGTGTGTGTGGGTGTGTGTGTGTGTGTGTGTGTGTGTGTGTGTGTGTGTGTGTGTGTGTGTGTGTGTGTGTGTGTGTGTGTGTGTGTGTGTGTGTGTGTGTGTGTGTGTGTGTGTGTGTGTGTGTGTGTGTGTGTGTGTGTGTGTGTGTGTGTGTGTGTGTGTGTGTGGTGTGTGTGTGTGTGTGTGTGTGTGTGTGTGTGTGTGTGTGTGTGTGTGTGTGTGTGTGTGTGTGTGTGTGTGTGTGTGTGTGTGTGTGTGTGTGTGTGTGTGTGTGTGTTGCCAGGCAGTGTCGCTGTGCATGCCAATTGTTAGCAGATTTTGGGCAGAAACTTAACGTATGCATGGGGTGTGTTTGTGCAGGCGTGTATATCTGTGGATCAGAAGTGAGTTAATGACCTACTGGCTCCTTAGAAGAATTAACTGTGACAGTGTGTGAGACACTTACCCACACAGACTAAATGACACTCAAACAAGCCAACCGAGTGTAAGCTCAGATGTGGTGTTTGCAAGTGCAGACGACAGACTTGAGTAAATATTTACTACCAATTACGCTCTTGGTTTCCATGCCTCACCAGAGTGTGACAGTAGCTTTTAAATGCTTTAAACGGTAAAAGCATGATGGTGTACGCTAAATGAGAGCAGCTCTCAAATGTTATGGCTGGAATGTTTTAAGAGGATTATCCATAATCGCTTTTCATCTAGTAACATGTTATTTTTTAACTAATATGCAGCAGCTAAAAGCTCTTATTTCCTGTGCAGAGCTCACTAATGGCAGTGGTTTTCAGGGTCAAACACAGTAGCTGACATATTTCAGTCAACAGGATGTTTTTTGGATGAACCTAGCAACCAACCACACTTTGTTTTTCGCCTGTCAGTGGCTAGAGTGGTTTTGTCTCAGTTTTTTTGTTCTGTAAAGGTTTCTTTCCTGCATGCAAACGTATATAAGAACATGTGCATTTTCTCACACATGCTGCTGAATCTCCATGGGAGATGCTGCGTTTGTTCCCAAAGAGGTGGAAGGCTGACTCTGCAGAGCGGAGCCAGCGGGTCTCCAAGGTCATTACCACTGCCACAGCGTCTGGGCGCCCTGGGAAGGAGCAGGGATTGATTAATGACAATGCTAGGAGCGCAGGAGGGGAGGAGCCCAAATTGGCAGGAAAGCAGCGCTGCAGAGTTACTGTATAACGGTGCTATAGATAGTGCTAGTGTGACATACTGCAGGGTGTGACACAGTACTGCAACTACTGCTGCTGATGATGATAATAATAGTTATCTTTTTGTTTCTAAGTGAAATCTTCAGTGAAGAGGCTAGTGTTGATGGAAGGATTTATATAGCAATGACTCATTCTCAGTTGTCAGTTTGGACAGTGTTGGCCAAGTTGCTTTATAAATCTCTTGAATTACTCTTAACTAATTACAAAAGTAATGATATAACTGAACTAATTACTCATCAGCAAGTTCCAAAGAAGGCAGACATCTCTATGGCCGATATCACAAACACTTGGTAACTCAACTTATACAATCTAGATTGATAACCCGCTCTAAATGTTATGGGAAAAATATAAAAATTGTATTTTAAGATCCAGGGGTGTTATACAAAACAGTTGCCTTCCTTTTGTTTTTACCAATTATCACTGATCTACGAGAGCTGTTAAAAAAAATGTGATTGACATCAGGTTCAGTGGTTTTTAATGTCTGTCTATATGCCTGGCTTTTATTTTTTAATTCTTGATAAAGCTGATGAGTTCGACATCTCACAGGTGCCACGTTGGTGGCAGTAATGCTGGCCAGGTTACCATGGGAACACACTGTGAAATACAGTGATGTTAGATGTGATGTAAATAATAAAACAAATGTTCATTTTCCACAGCGTGCCTTTTTTAATAAAAAATATATTAAATAGTCTACATTACAAGTGGAGAAAACATATTCGCATGTACTACATTGTGATACAGTCTGCATTTGGATGATATCTGCAGGAATAGGTGAATGAGTTTAAAAAGAGCAACACTGCTAACCTTGCCCAACTAGGTTACATTGCATGAGAGGCAGTTGTGCATCTGTGTGAGCAGATGGACACCCCACCTCAGTGAAGTCTGTGAATGTAGTTCACTCTCCTTTATATAGCTAACCCGACCCAGGTCTACTCTCTGCAGCTCCCAAAGGCAGAGAGCCCAGCGACAGAGACAAGCTGCAATATGAGGACGGCGTTCTGAAATAGAAACCAGAACTTGCAGTTCAGCTCTAAACTGGGTGATAAAACACTTTACCCTGGAGGTGTTCTTTTAGAGGTTTTCTTGATGTCCTTTACATGAGATATACAAATGCATAACATTCATAGTTCTATTGATTTCATACTGCATTGAAGAAAGTTAAGGATTCAGAGGAGATGTATTTAAAAAATGATGGTCAAAATCAATGCAGTATTAGAGTCCATAAAATTGGTAATGCTGCAAAATGCATCAAATCCTACATGTCCCATAATGCAATGCCAACACCTTTTTATTGATTTTGGTCATTTCTTTAAAAGTTATGTACAGTTAAATAAATATGACTAACCATGGAAAATACATGTCTAATACAAATAGAAGGCACATTGTGACTGTACATGGCATGCTATATATACACACACACACACACACACACACACACACACATACATACACATACACATACACATACACATACACACACATATACAGGAGCCTTCAACATCCCCCCTTTTTCCACACCTTTTTGCCATGGTAACCAAACATTGCACCACACATTTTACACATGTTGCTGTAGTTACAGAAACCAATGCGATATAGCATCTGACCATGACATGACTCACTCCACCCATCAACTTTTGAAGCTTTGCTGTGTAAATACGTTTCCTCTATTTTGCACACAGGTCACTCTGTGGTAGCCCTGCAGTGTGAGAAGTTGACAAAGAAAGTGAAGATGAGTGTGTTGAACCTGAAATAATGGCAGGGGAAAGCCAGGCTTACATTCATGATACATTCTGGACAAAACTGATGCTATCGCCCACAACCACGTGTTGATGGTACGTAAGTACTGTAAGGTCTATGCACTTGATGTTAAATGGGCTGTTTATGTTTCTGTATTATCATTTAGGAGAATCAGTGTTGTACCTAAAGTATTTAGGGTTGATCCTCATTTTTGATATTTCAATATGAAAACATTGGATAACATTGAAATATACCTACTGTTTAAAACAATAACAGTAATGTCTTATTACTCCATGGCTTGTATATACTGTTACTGATCTGGCATAGGCTGATCTCTGATCGCCAATTAAAAAAATGCTTATTCTGCTTATATGCTTATAGTATGGGAGACCATTAGCGTCGTTTTTAAACCAAATTGTTTTCACCTTCTTTCGCATGTATTGCTAAGCTAAGCTAACCGTCTCCTTGCTATACAGTAGCTTCAGACTAACATACTGATATGACAGTGGTATTGTCATATATAATCCTCTGCAAAAATGAAACTTATATTATTCCCAATTATTTTATTATTTTACTATTTCAACTACATCACATTTACAACTAATGCATGTCTAATAATGCTTTCTAAACACTTGATCAGTTTTGAGCAGGACAAAAGGTTGACAACATGTTTTGAACACAGCGGTGAGAAACGAGAAGAAGGCTTAAGGTTAGGGGTTGTTTTTCCTTTAATAAACTGACAGGTTTCAGTTATAAAAATAAAACTGTGTTGCCTAAAGGATAAATAGTCTGGCAGCGTTTTCCTGAGAGGACACAACGTACCTACTGCCTGCCTGTTCACCCTGCCACATCACTACACCCACCAACCATTTTCTAAATTCCCCAGCTGATGTATTTGAAGAGACAGAGCGACTCTGTGCCCAGAGAAACCACAGTCAGTGGAACTGACAGTGCTCTGTCTGTGGGAAGACTCCATGCCAGAGAACACCATGTGTCCTGTCAAAGGCAAAGACAGAAAATGTATCTGTCTTATCTTTTAATTGTAACAAGCTTGTGCTTTCTGATGGTAAGGTTTCCGGGGCTAATTAGGGAGACAATGGAGAAGAACTGCAGGGATATCATTATGTCACTTTTAACCCAGACTGAAAGAATGACAGAGCAGGGAATTACACCACGAGGAAAACACGAGACCGCAGGGAGGGATAGCTTATCCTCAAAAACAAAACACTGTCAGGGAAGAACATTTATCAGCTTTCTGGTTTGGGACTATAAACGATACAGTTTGTATGAGTCCCCAACTGCCAATTTCATGTTAGGAGCGAGGATAAAGAAGCAAAGAGAGGCCTGCTTGTATTCTCTGTTTGCCTCTCTATGTATTGTGTGATATATGTGTTAGTGTCCACATCTTTGTTAACATGCTGTCAGGTTGCAGGTATTCAGAGATGGCAGGGTGTAATCAGTGGAGACAGAGCTGTGAGTCACACACTGCAGACCAGGTGCTGGAGATCTCTGTGAACACATGGCAGGGGCTGAGGTGTGGTCATACAGGATGTGTTCTTGGTTAGGTGATACTTTTGTGGTATGGCAAAAAAGCATCATAAATATTTATATTTTAATGTATTATGTCTTTTTTCTTCTGGTCCCATTGCTGTTCGCCACAATGCCTTAGAGATGGTATAAATAGTGGACATCTTTAGCTAATGGGTGTTGTCAGTGGCTTTTGTTGTGATGTGAGGAAGGCTGTTGTCTAGCTTTTACTTTGTGAATATATCAAGAGACACAAAGATATTTTATCAAAACATGGTTCAATTTGGAAATGTATTGTTTTTGATTACAAGTCGCTAATCTTGAGACCAAAACATATAACTTTCACCCTTTTGTGGTCTGACAAACTATTTACCTATATTACTGGATATGTAGCTGTAGCATTAGAATACATGTTATTTGATTTCAGTTGTACTTTGAGGCACAAACTGTCGGTTCTACTGTTTATCCATCAATGCCTTTCAACATCATAATATTTCTCTTATAATTTGTTTTACTATAGTTGCAATCTTGATCCCTGGGTGCCGTACATAATGGTAGCCCACTGCTCCTAACACTAGGATGTGTCAAATGCAGAATGTACATTTCAACTCTTTGGGACTATTAAGGGTATATATAAAATAAAATAAATGTCATTTGGACAGCATCATTTTGTAAAAAGATAACAACTTATTAATTACATTGCAATCCAATACTGTAAGTTAAATAAACCCCTACCTTAGCTCAGCCACGTAATTTTGTAATTCTGCAGTAGTTTAAGCTAAGTTAAAGGGGACCTATCATGCAAAATGCACTTTTGTACGTCTTTTATACATGAATATGTGTCCCCGGTGTTCCAGGGAACTCACCAAGTGTCAGAAAACACAACCCTCTCTATTTTCCTCCATACCCAAATCTCTAAAAAAGGGGCTGCAAACGATCTGATAAAAACTGATCCAGATTTGAACACTGTCCTGACGTCAGGACCGTGGCGCTACGGCTATTGGGCCAACTCCACCAATCAGGAGGAGACAGCCTCGGCCATTGCCGTTCGAAAGCGCTGGAGACGCTGTAGTACATATACCAGGCCTGTAAGTGGCGCTGTAGTCTGCCACAAAAGCAGTGAAGAAGACTTGGTTACCATGGTTACCCTTCTGTTTATTCTCCGCTGTGGCTTTCTTTCTCCCTCCCCGAGGCAAGCGTTTGCTCCCGCTGCAATGCAATCCCTCCCCGTCGAGGCAAGCACTGTAATGGCGCATTTCCACTACACGGTCGGCCTCGGCCACACTCGGTACGGCTCGGTACGGCTTGGCCGCGTTGGGCCTTAACAGGGCCGACTCACTTCATGCTGCGCTTCCATTACAGTTTAGGAACTGGGGTAGTTACTATAGTAACGCAGTGTAGGCGGAGCCGTGACGTCATCTTCAATGAGAAATCCAGAAACACAACACAGCCGTTAGCTGTGAGCACTCAGAGCTCACAGCTCCTTATATATGTTCAGAAACTCGACAAAAGTTAAACAAGTACACACCACAAACTGCCTGTGTCATGGTGAATACAGTCGCTGCCTTATTTATGTCTGTATAGGCCGTTGTTGTGAGTGTGGACGGTCGGGGCATATACTGCGTTAGCTTAGCCAATCTCCATCTAGAAAAACACGAATTTTAAAAGGTTTTTCGCCTGCCGTCTGTCTGCAGACTTGACAAAGCATTAATTCATGGTTTTTACTAACCGGTATCAGTATGTTGTTACTTCGGCATCATTTTGAAACGTGTATTACAATTAAATCACGGTCAAATATGTCCATCTTGTTGTAGTTCTAGCCCTCTTGCCAGCGCTCCTCTCTCTAGTTTAGCATACTCAGCCCGACTCAGCCCTGTTTGTTGGCCCCGATAGAACCACAATTTTCTAGGGCCAGAAAAGAGGGGAAAAAGTGGCCCCGCGCCGTGCCGCGCCGGAACGAGGCCTAGTGGAAGCACAACCAAAAAAGGGGACGGCACGACACGGCACGCTTAAAGCGAGCTACGCGCTGCAATGGAAATGCGCCATAATTCTCTCCGGTTAGCCCACCAGCAGATGACAAACACCCACCTCTCCGCCTCTTCCAAGGAACGAGGGGACCGTGCGGCAGAGTTTCAGTTTCAGTTTGTTTCGCCGGTCAAGATGTCCGTTAAAGTTTAAATCTTCCGGACAAAATTCGAAAAGTGCCGGTCAAAGGTCTTCTTTGTTATTTATTGAGCTTTAAAACAAATGAATAACGACTCTAAAACACGGAGGACGGAGATCTCTTTTTCTCCCCCTCTTCTGACAGCCCAGCAGCTGATCAGAGCACGTCTCCCCTCTCCTGCAGGGGGGCGTGGTCAGCAGAATCAGACCCGTAGACAGCAAACAGCACATAGAGCGAAATGAGGCATGGCTAAAATGCATGATCTGTTTGGTATTTTGAAAACAGAAGCGTATAAATATACCTTACATAGGTATGGCCCTACAATATATAATTTAAATATAGCATGATAGGTTTCCTTTAAAAATAATTCCTAGTGTTCGACTTCATTGTATTTAAAGTGCTGGTGTTCCTGTGAATAAAGCCTCCAATTCTGCAGCTGAGGACGATACTGATACAGCATGTGACACAGGGAATACTATACAAAGTAACTGGTGACACGCATACCCCTGAACAAACTGTCTGTCTAGCTGGCCAGGACAATACCCTTCCCCTAGGCTACTTGCAAATGTGTCCTATCAGAAAATAAGGACGCATTAGAACTTCCCTTTAGCTGACATCTCTCATGACCTATTTTCATTATGGCTAACGGTTGGTGGCCAGCTGCTGAGTGCTAAAGGGAGGACAATACACAGATGACAGCACGTACTATGTGATGATAGCTGTTACCAAGAGTCTGACCCAAGCTAAGTGATGACTTGTACTAATAGTCTAATTTGAGACTTTCTGCTGAGTAAGGAGAAATAGAGGAAAATACATTATATACCCCGAGGAATAGGAAGCGGTGATATTTATAGTTACATGAGGGACATTTCCCCACAAAGACGGAGGAAAGGAAGTTGGCGATCTCCTGAGAGATGTTAAAAAGGTCAGGCTGGAGACCACTGTAATGACTAGATGGGAAAAGCTTTAGAGCACGGGGCGTACAGCCTCGGGTCCCAAGGGTGCATTTGAAGCCACGCTGGGGCTGGAGGCTGAGGCGTGACTGGGTGATATCTCCAGAGGTGATGGGGGGAAACAGGGAGCCAGGAACTATGGGACGCAGCAGCACTATTCTACAAGACACAGCCTTGGGGCTAGCTATGAGCGCTCTGCCGGCTGTCCCTGTTGAACCATCATACACGCAAATAAACAAACAGACACAGTAATCAAATTCCTCGCAGCTTGTGTAGCGGAAAGTCCCATACGGCTACTTGAGTGAATTTCCACATCACAAAACCTCAAGTCTTATACACACAGCCCTACCCTAAGGATTCCCACACTGTACTCGCTCAATAACCTCCCCCTCATCCAGGCGAGTGACATTTGCAGAGAGAGCCTTAAAGATGGGGGATAAAGAGGAAGGAGAGCTGGAGAAGGGGACAGCATGCTCCTCCTCGCCCCTCTTCTCTCATTAGAATTCTCTCATCAGTCTTCCCCGTGGAACGGAGAGACATGTCAGGGTTTATTAATCGCTCCAGGAAATATTATTGACCCGGACCTTCTGCTCCCTCTCTCCCTGCTGCAGTCAGTGTCTCTGCTCCGCTGCCCCCACATTCCTCCGGTGTCCTGCCTGGACACATTACAGGACACTGCGGCACAGCGTGGAGGCTTCAGCACAGTGTCTTCATTCACTATGCACTTGGCCTTAGCTTTCATTTCACTGCAGCTGCAGAGCACCACACACACACACACACACACACACACACACACACACACACACACACACACACACACACACACACCTGCAGCCTTGGGGAGACAAAGCACACCCTGCTCTCTTTATGGGGAGATGCAGCTCCGCACTTAGATTCTCTGAACTTTTGGGAAATAAAAAGAACTGCAAGGATCTCAATGCTTACTGGTTCCCAACCTTAGATTTCAGAAGAAAGGAGGTGCTCAAATCAATGTGATGGGAAACCTATTCTGAATGCTCAAACACGATAATCGATCGAAGATGGTCTTTTATCCCCGCTCCTCTGCATTTGTCTACTGGAAGAAGAATGAAGGGATGATCAGATTCATTCAGTTGAGACTTATGAATGTCACTCATAGAGCTCATGCTGCTGCTGCGACCGTGCATGTGCGTGTGCGCGAGAGTTTGTGTTGGGGGAAGGATATTAAAAAGTGAGGGGGGAGGTGGCAAAGAGCAGAGCATGAGGGTGTACTGTAGGTGTTAAGCCTCTGGCAGCCTGATTCTAGACCTCGCTCACCATGATCTGATACATCCAGTTTGGCTCGGCTTAGCCACTCGACATCAGCTGACACCCAGGCCTGCTGTGTGTGTGTGTGTGTGTGTGTGTGTGTGTGTGTGTGTGTGTGTGTGTGTGTGTGTGTGTGTGTGTGTGTGTGTGTGTGTGTGTGTGTGTGTGTGTGTGTGTGTGTGTGTGTGTGTGTGTGTGTGTGTGTGTGTGTGTGTGTGTGTGTGTGTGTGTGTGTGTGTGTGTGTGTGTGTGTGTGTGTGTGTGTGTGTGTGTGTGGTGTGTGTGTGTGTGTGTGTGTGTGTGTGTGTGTGTGTGTGTGTGTGTGTGTGTGTGTGTGTGTGTGTGTGTGTGTGTGTGTGTGTGTGTGTGTGTGTGTGTGTGTGTGTGTGTGTGTGTGTGTGTGTGTGTGTGGTGGCGGCGGCGGCGGCGGCATGTGGTTTCTAAGGTATAGCACATTTAGACCCTACTCATGTTATATCCTGGAAATCCCACATGTCAGCATTGCCACGGAAAACAGCTGAAGGCAAACAGTGTTATCAGTCTCATTCTGATAATGCACTGATCAAAGCATGCCTTTATTAGAGGAGTAAGTAGCAGCATTGGGTATGAATGAAGGACACGTGATTTCTTTTAATATTTATTTATTTAGAAATGGAAAAATCGATGTTTCCTTGGCCTGTTATCTTTTGGAATTTTTTTTCTCAATGGGTTGGTGAGCATGTTATCATGGCAAGCCTTGTTTGATCAAATATTGGTGGATTGTGCCTCCTCATGGACATGTTAGGCATTACACCGTGTGCTTTATGACAGCACTAATAAATGACCAGGATATGAGTGTGCTGTTCCATTGTGTCTCCATGAACTTTGCACCGATGAGCACATTCCTGAAAGCAACAGTCATGAATTAAGAAATATGCCTCAGATCGGTCAATAGAGTTAGTGCTCCCTAAATGGTTTTATTATCCAGCAGCCATGTTCTCACGAGGCTTAACGTTGCAATCACTACATTTAATATCCAATTTCGTTTTGTTTTCCTGCAGTCACAATGGTCCCACTTCTGTTTTTGGTGGCAACCACAACATCATCTAATTCCACTGGCAATGGCAACCATACAAAAGGTAAGAACAATAACAGGAGACATGTGAGACTTGAGACATTTGAGGTACCAACTAAATCAAATTAGTATCCACTGCAGGCATCTTCTTCAGACTTCCTCAGCACACGAATTGCTTAATAATAGCCTTTTCTAGAGCCTTAATAATTACCGGGTCACAATGAACTTCAGCAGCCCTGGACCATAATTTACGGCTTATTGTGCGTCTTTGTAAACACAGCTAATAGCTGACTGTGTGGCTGTGACTCTTGGCTGATTCTCTATTCTGTCAGGCAGACATACCGCCAGGACAAAATGAGCTGATACTTATCTCTGTAGACAAAATACTGCAGAGGCCAGTTATTAAATCAGGCCTGCGTCCAGAAGAGAACACTGGGAGGTGCCAAGTATTCATTTTGTTTTATCAGTATACAATACACACATGACTCAAACCCATGAATGCAGCTACACACAAACACACATTTATGTTGCCGGCCTTGCTCCTTCTTCTTTGTTGACGCTGCTCTCTGACCCTGTGACTCTGCCTCTCCTTCCTCAGAAGACGTTGCGTCCCCCAGCCAACATGTCCTCCCCACCGTGCTGGTCCTGTCCCTGCTGCTGCTCATCATCGCGCTGCTGGCCTGGTACTTCCTCAGGTAAAGTCTCCCACTCACCTCACCCCCTCTCTGGGCCTCGCTGACTGGCTGTGAGCCAGGCTCGGGGGCAGAGCTCAGGGTGACAAACACTTCCTACTTTAGTCATCGAGGCGGAGCCCAGTCAGGAAGGGCTGCTAGCTGACTCCCTGTCATGCTTAGTGAGAGGAGAGCAGGCTCTGACAGCAGACCTAGACAGGCAACAGAGGAAAACCAAGAACAAATTCTGTATCGCATTCGGACTAGACAACCGTCAATTCGCTAATGAGAAAGAGTGGCTTTTCAAGTTTTAGATGGTAGGATGTATAGATTTTTTTGATGGCTACCTATTTCATTTGTAATGTTGGGAGGTCTGATTGATTTGAGTTGAACTTACTTCTCATTGTATTGCATTTATTTATTGACAGGGTGAAGAACCAGAGAAAAGCAGTCGTCACAACAGTTGACAAGAAGATACCAAATGGCATCCTGGAGGAACAAGGTAACGTTGTATATAAGACTGTGTGAAGGAGATTGTGAAAGCAACAGGCTGTCAGAAAAAAGCATGGTTGGAGCTTAAAGTAGATATACTGAAACATGCAGCATAGGTTAATACAGAAGCAAGCAGGCACTATTTGGATGTTTGTAACTGCAGATGCAGGTTGTCCCCCCACAGCTTTGTGGTTGTGTACTTCCTGTGGTAAATGTGACAAACAATTCGGCGTCATCTTCACTACTTTTCACAGCCTTTTTTACACTGCATAGAAAATAAGTATGCACAGTTAGAGGTGCAAAGATTACAGAAGATGTTGGCTTTGAGGCTGCATTGTTCAAATTAAATTATGAGCTGTGTGAAATATGCTAACTGCTTTCGGGCCTCACAGGAAACGACTGGTCTTGAGGAGCTGCGAGTGTTCTTTAGGAAGTATTTTCTTATCTGACAATTACAATAGAAAGTTCAGAGGGGTTGTATTCTCTGCTGATAGGAATGTAGCGAGGATATATGGCTGGAATACACGCCACACACACACCTAGAAGTAGCTGTTACAAACACTGAGTACATGTCAAGGTATTAGCCAAGCTGCTTATTACTATGATTGCAAACATGAAACATGGTCATATGAGAGTGACGTTATATTTAATGTTCACTTTATGAATTTTCCGTGCTGGGGAAGCACTACAGAATATGTTCAGACAGACATAGATATATAGACTAACAATTACATGAAGTCAACATTTGAATAATGTCAGGAAGTAGATGAAAATGTTTACAATTTCTGTTGTAAGGTGGTTCTGATGTTTAAGGAAACATGATGTTAAATGACGGTATTGTTTGTGTTTTGCCTTTATGACTGATGTGACATGTGTTGTGTTTTAGAGTTTGGATACAGTTCTGAGTCGTTATACACCACTGTGCCACCAGGTCAGGTATACAGGGTGGCGGTATCAGAGGCCTCGTGTTACTAACACTCTCGCAGTACTTTTTTCAACATCTATTTTCTAATAGAGTGCTAACTGAATGCTTAGTCGGGTTCTTTGGAGAGGTTTTATTCAGAAACAAGTGGCTTCTCCCTGGGGTGCTTTGATTCTCTAACAACTGTTTTTGGTGATCTTCGAATACTCACACTTCTCTTTTGAAATGATCAATTTGTTGGCACACATGCAAACATGTCATACAATTTGAAATCAGTTGTAGAGCAAATTTGTGTCATAATATTATTTTTAATTAAATATTGTGTACCGGCCTACAAATTATATTCTACAGACATGAGAAACAATCTCTGTTTGGTAAAGATCCTTGCAAATATCAATGAATGACAATTTGTTATATATTTTTCAATTAAAATGAGAATAAAGATGCAACATTATATTACAATAGCATAATCTGAAAGAAATAATAAATTCAAACCGTTTTTTTGAAAGAGAATTAAAACATTTATTTCAAAGTAATGAATGAATTGTTTAACTTTTTAACAATTTTTTTTTTATTAATGGTTCAAATATAATTCTGCCACTCAAAGTTATGGAAGTAAAAATTAAAACCAGCTAAACACTGACGGCTGAATGCAGACATTCTTAACAATCAAATAATCAGTAGTGTTATACTGTATAACAATCAGTGGTGATGTTTTCAGCTGACAGTGCTTTATGGGTACATTTAGTTGTGAACCATTGGTCTAATTTAACCCAAATCCTGTTATAGATCTTTTAATAAAAAATTAAAATAACATTATTTTCTTAAAAAAAACAAATATTTCACCAAATTATTCTTTAAATCTGAGTCCAGCAGAGATCATTAACCCACATACTTTTCTCCCCACAGAGCAACAGACGGTGGTCCTTCTGCCCAGATCCCCCTCAGCCTCTAAGACCTACTTCCCCATCCCCGTGGAGCACCTGGAGGACGAGAACAGGGTCCGCTCCGCCGACGATGGGAAGCTCTTCAGGGAGGAGTACAATGTAAGCATCCTCCAGTCCTTTCTCCTCCTGACGGTCACAAAATAATGTGAAAAGACAGAGCTGGCAGGTTTTCCCACAATTGCGATGATTGTTCATGAGGAGGCAAAAAATTCAGACATGCGTTTAATTTTCATTCAGGAAAACTACTGGAGTTACATGTGTCACAGTGTCCATGACAAATACTGCACACATATACCCGCACACGCATTAAAGAAATACCCTATTTGGTTATTTACGGCTATGACTATGAATATGAGTCAAGTAAAGTGTACAGTATGACTCATGGTTCATGTAACACATTTGCTCTTATCCAGACAGTGTGTCAGTACAGACAGAGGAAGTTGAAGTTCTCTGCATTTAATAGGGGAATGTTTACTGTAGGTAGCAGAGGAAGCGCCTACATCGAGGCTGAACAAAGCTTTATGTACAGCAGAACACAATGCACCGGGCCGTGAGTAGTTAAATGTCAGTATGGGAGGTTGTGTAGAATCTAACTGTGATTTTCTTATGCAGTCCTTGCCTGGGGGGAATGCCCAAGGGATGTATGAGGAGGCGAACAAGGATGAAAACAAGGAGAAGAACAGATACCCCAACATCCTTCCTTGTGAGTTCACTTTCTGTTCTGCAGAACTTCACTCAACTCACACCCAGAGCTCACAGTTTCCTGCCTGTGTGCACGTGTCTTTGAGTTTTTTTTTCTCTCACAGTTCAGATAGAGCAGATCCTCCCCATCAGCTCATCTGTTATTCACTATGAAAAACCTCGGCCCTGATTGTTTCACCAACATTCTTCCTTTTTTACAGTTGCACTTCCATCACACATCACTTATCTTTCTCTCATTATGCATTCATTGCAACAAACTGCAACATTCTGAGTCAATGTACACCAAAACATTCATATGTTTCCCCATTAACCTGTTCAGTTCACACCAAAGAAATCTAGATTGATAAATACGCATTTTTCATTTCCGGGCTAAACTGTCCTTTTAAAGAGGTTAATATGAAAAGATAATTGAAAAACATGTTATTTCTGCAATAAACATGTGTAGCGTAAACAACAAGATGTCTAGATTGGCTCTGTCAAAAGCTAAAAGAAAACACCAGCACTTCACTTCACAAATAAGTATGTTATTTCTTAATTGTTAATCTTTACAGTAGCCTGATGTCAGTTGGCTGTTTCAAAGGAGTTTATGTGCCGCACTTTGTTTGGCTTAAGCACATGCCAGGCAACCAGGGGAGACTCCTTCCCCCATATATTTATAGTCTTTATGGAGGAAGTAGCTTCATATTGACGTCTAACTTCTTGTCTAACTCGTAGCAAGGATGCGATAATTGTGTTTAATGCTCTTTATGCTACAAACTGATAGAGTGTTTAATCAGTTAAGTGACATACTCAGTATTGTTGTTCTGCTGTTACCCTCTAAACAGATGATCATTCCAGAGTGGTGTTGACTCAGCTAGATGGAAATCCCTGTTCGGACTATGTGAACGCTTCTTACATTGATGTGAGTTTTGCTTTTTAGTAACTTCACTTGCCAAAATGGCAACAATAACTGTGGCATATTAACAATTTGTCCTCCTAATTTCCTATGAATTAATGGTTGGTTGGTCACTGCAAGGTCCACATTCATATTGATTCTGAACTTTGGATCATATCCAACAATCAGTTTGCCCAGTCATACTTTTCCTTAATGTTGGCTTGCAAATTGAGATTAAAAGTAATTTGACTTTTACCATAGAAACCGCATTTGAAGAGACAGTGTCCCCTCAAGGTTCATTAGTAGCTTTTCTGGTCCATATTTCTACATTTTTTAATTCATTTTTTCTCCAACAGGGTTACACGGAAAAGAAAAAATTCATTGCAGCACAAGGTAAGATATAGCGAGCTTATGATGCATACTTATGTAGATCTTTATAATTCATTCAAAGTCTAAATAAATCTTGTAATATTACCATCATATTGTCTTACAGGTCCAAAAGAAGACACGGTAGCAGATTTCTGGAGGATGATATGGGAGCAGAAAGTAGCGACTGTTGTTATGCTGACAAATCTTAAAGAAAGGAAAGAGGTAAGTGATTTGGCGTTGTTTTTTTCTGAATGTGTCTGCTCTCCTGTTGTCCTACGAGCTCCAGTGTTTCTTATTTTTCGAGCCTGTGAAGGGGACAAGCGAAAAATCAGAGTTGTCTGTATGGATTAATGAAGCATCAAGATGATTTGAAAATCCAAATTGATTTCATTAGTAATGGTCAAAGGTGAGACCGTGGATTTAATTTAAATGATTAATTTCACACCTGTAATCTCCCCTCTGATATCTGTTTTCTGCTTTAATTGCTCAGTCTTTATAGTGAACCAGGACTCCCTCACTGAACAAGGAGAGAGGATAGAAAGATCAATAGGTGGAGAATTGGTGAAGATTTAAATCAGCACGTGGACACTTTAAAATCGATGACTACATAATGTGTAATGAAGTCCTACAGTACACGGCACTATCATAATCACCCAGCATTGTCTTATATTGAGTGGTTTCTCCCCTCTCACTTATATACTGATCTAGACTGAGTGGCTGTGGAATTGAATCACGCGAGCCTTTTGTGTAGCTCAGTTGTATGAATGCAATTGTTTTGCTTGCAAAGAAACTCCTTGAATACATATTAAGTCATGACTGTCTCTCTCTACAGGACAAGTGTTACCAGTACTGGCCAGATCAGGGCTGTTGGACCTATGGGAGTGTGAGGGTGGCAGTGGAAGACTTCACTGTTCTTGTGGACTACACCATCCGCAAGTTCTGTATTCAATATGTAAGTGTCATGCGGTGACATTAAATAACTGTGCTTTATAGGAAATTGACAGGAACATGGGTGTTGTTTGTTAAAAAGCGTGAAGCTCAGTTCCTTTTTCATAGTGAGTCAACTAGAATATTTCAGTAGTAGCTGTGAATTTCTCTATAATTTCTAAATAAAGAAGCTGTCCCTTTTGTCAAGTCTCAATTGCAACAGGAACTGTTATCATATATATCATGTGACCTATCACAGATATCAAATTTGCAATGCAGGTGTTGTAAACTGTGTCTGTCTGCGTCTGTGTCTCTGTGCAGCAGGCCAGCGATGCTGCTAAGACTCCCAGGCTCATCACCCAGCTCCACTTCACCAGCTGGCCCGACTTTGGAGTTCCTTTCTCCCCCATCGGCATGCTGAAGTTCCTCAAAAAGGTCAAGGTGGTCAATCCACCCTTCTCTGGGCCTATTGTGGTCCACTGCAGGTACCAGAACGCTGAGATCATACATCATTGTTTAGTGTTGTTTACTAGATTCATGCTTTTGCTACATTCCTCCGAAATTGTTTTAATCATTCAATTTGTTTCTATGGAGACAATTAAACATTGAGTGACCATAACAATACATGTTTACAAGCACAGATGTCCCTTTGTTTACCTGCTGTTGTCGACTAACAGCTGTTGTTTTGTTTCTCTGCAGCGCTGGTGTTGGGAGGACAGGAACCTTCATCGTAATAGACGCCATGATCGACATGATGCACGCAGAGCAGAAAGTTGATGCGTTTGTGTTTGTTGCTAAGATACGAGAGCAGCGATCACAGCTTGTTCAGACAGATGTGAGTTGGAAACAAGTTCCCCCTTTTTTTTACCACATGACGGTGAACTCATACTTGACAGTACATTCTCATCTGTGAAATGTGCCTCTGCATAGTGTTTGTGTTGATCTGTTTGTGTGTTCTCTCTCCAGATGCAGTACTCCTTCATCTACCAGGCCCTGCTTGAATACTACCTCTACGGAGACACGGAGCTGGACGTGTCGTCTCTGGAAGGACATCTGCACAAACTGCACAACACATTCACAACCGGTGACCGGGTCGGCCTAGAGGAAGAGTTTAAGGTAAACAGATGTATTTACTGTTTGGTTCGTTAAAGATCACATTAAATCAAATATAATCACAACAGAATCAGAAATAGCTTCAATACCAGGAGTTCTTTATTTAAAATAGCTTCTGAATCATAGTATACAAATCCATACTATAGAAATGATTGAATTCACTATACAGAATAAAACACTACATTTTTAATTCAAATATATTTTTACAAAAAAGAACCTGCACAGAAAACAAACTCTGTCTCTATAATCATCAAATAAGACTACATTATTACCAGCCTCGGCTTTTCACTACTTTCCATCTCCTGTATAGTTCCTTGGCACTTAATAACAAAAACTAAAACAATTCATAATACTATGAGATGATTATAACACCTTTAATAGAAGAATTGCAGTTTAAAGTGCTTCACAGTAGACATCTCTTTAAAAACTCACAGAAAATTGATATCACAGAATACAATTACCAGTAAAAGACTTCAAAACAAACTTCAAATAGCATAGAATAGACATATAAAAAATACATTTAGATTAAAGGTACAACGATAAAATTGTGCATTAAAAGGAGAATAGTGCAAATAGAACACTAAATCAGGAGACAGGTTAAAATGCATTGAGAGCAGGAGTTAGCTTCCTAAAAAAAGCTAAATTGTACAATTATGTTTTGAGCTTCTATTTTGTTAAAGACCGAGCAGGCTTCCCTGATGTCTATAGGTGTTTTGTTCCTTAGCTTTGGGGCATAATAACTCACCCAGAACCGTTTCAGCTGCATGTGCATATTGAAGTGTATATTTACCTACAGTACATATATACAAAGCCTCTAGTGTTGCCTTTTGCACGTACTGTATACAATTGCAAACATGCCTTGTGAAATCAAATGTATGTATTGTACTTCGAAAGTCTTATACTCTAAACTTGATAAAATTAAGAATTTTATTTTGCTATGGTCATTCAGGATAGTGAACATTTGAAGATGTGTAACACTCCGTTTGCTTCACTTGTGCCCAGAAACTGACCAACATGAGAATAATGAAGGAGAACATGAGAACAGGGAACCTCCCTGCCAACATGAAGAAGAACAGAGTTCTGCAAATTATTCCATGTAAGTAAATAACAAAACCATAGAAGAGCACAGATTGGATGTCTGTTCCACGGGTTAACTTTTGACCTCCAGATTTTATTGTCTGTCACTATATTTGGAATCTTAACATGTTATGTTCGTGGAATTCAATTTCCTCAGAGAGCCACTCGGCCACTTTGTGAACTTGATACTTTGTGATGATGTTTATAGGTCGCTTTATTCTAAATGTCTTTAAAGGCTTCCCTGATTCACTTCCATTTCAGATGACTTCAACAGAGTCATTCTCTCCATGAGAAGAGGTCAGGAGTTCACAGATTACGTCAACGCGTCTTTTATAGATGTAAGCCCTCTTTTTTACCTAATGCCTTCCTTCTTGCATTTAATTTAGCTATTAAAAGCATTTATAGAAGCTGAAGGAGCATGTGTTTTGCTTTGACTCAGGGCTACAGACAGAAGGACTACTTCATCGCCACCCAGGGCCCTCTGACACACACAGTGGAGGATTTCTGGAGAATGGTGTGGGAATGGAAATGTCACTCCATTGTAATGCTGACGGAGCTCCAGGAGAGGGAGCAGGTGAGCAGTGATGAATGGCTTCAGCACAGACTACAGCAGCAGTGCAGCATAAAGCATGTTCCTGTTCCCTGCTTCTTTCACACAGCTGTACTTTATCTCAGTTCATGTTTGTGTAGTCTTTCAAACTTTTAGCCAAAACTACTTCAGAATATTTACATTCCATGTATTATTCCAGTAAATCAACACTTGTATCTGCTTGTCTGTTGTTGCAGGACAAATGTTGCCATTACTGGCCAGCAGAGGACTCTATCACCTATGGAGATTACAAAGTAGAGTTGAAGGGAGACACTTTGTGTGACACCTTCAGTCTACGAGACTTGGTACTCACCTTTGTGCCGGTAAGCAAATGAAAGTTAAACTCACACTATCACACGATAGTAAAGAGGCAGTTAACAGCTCATTACACATTTGCCTGTCAGGATAAAAGACCATCTTCTGTATTTATTCATGCAAACTCATTGAGCCTTCATTCTTTTCCAAGGAATGTAAAACCATCTTCATCATGAGAAATTGTAACTACACATAAACCATGAGCGAGTAAGATTGTATCCCAAATTCCACTTTACATTTATGGTGTTTCTCCTATTAAATTATTTATAATGACTTCCAGGGGTGGAAGAATGATTCATCATTTAAAAATAATGCATTACTTACCATTTTAAATGCAGAACTTCAACTTCTAAAGGAAATTACAAAAGGTATAATAACAAGGGAAAGTACTTCTTTAAGTGATATATTATTAACATTTTATTTGTAGATGTTTCTATTAGCATTTACCTGCTGATAATGATCCTCTCAAAACAGTCACAGAGAATAATGAGATGATTAATGTTGTAGGTAAGGGATTTTTTTTTCTAATCTTTGCATTGTTGTGATTCGATAATGTTATCTCTTTTAGCCTTCAAGCGTTGTATAAAGTATAAAGTTTACGTACACAGGATCTAACATAATCGTCTTATAAGCAAAAAACAAAGTGAGTCTATGAAACTTGTGGCTGCCAGAGGAAATGTGGTGGGCAGGATGTGTTTAGGATTATTGAGTGGGAGATTCCTATCTCATATTTCATTAAATTCGACCCACATCCCCTCTCAGAGGCTCAGTAGTACACTGCTGCCTCCCAGTGCAGCACCCATCAGCCCGGCACTAATCTACTGCACACTTAACCTCCACCGACATTGCACCTGCCATTATGCTTTCATATACTACTGATGAATCATATTTAAAACGGTATTATGATCTCTCTTCCGTTCATTTCCTCTCATAGGAGAAGCAGACCAGGGTGATCAGGCACTTCCACTTCCACGGCTGGCCAGAGGTCGGCATCCCGGCCGAGGGGAAAGGCATGATCGACATCATCGCCTCGGTGCAGAGACAGCAGCAGCAATCTGGCAACCATCCCATCGTCGTACACTGCAGGTAGCTACTTAAAGGGCACCTATTATGCAAAATCCACTTTCTTCATGTCTTTTATACATAAACATGTGTCCCTGCGTTAAGAGATTCTGAAAGTTTCAGGAAAAAAGATTGGCTCTCTTTTTGTCCTGATCCATTTATACAAAAACCTGTCTGAAAATGAGCTGATCAGATTTTGATGTCATCGTGTTTTTTTGGGTTGTGTAACCATTAGCCAATAACCAACCAAGGTTACACCCTCCCAAATTTGGTATTTGGAGTCAAACACTTCAGAGACATGTTTTGTATATATCTGAGACCTATAATATATTGATGAAAAACAGTATAATAGGGGACCTTTAAAACAGTCAGATGATGTATTTGCAAGCAACTGTTTATGCATGAATTGAGTTGAGTTTTTGTGTGTGCTGCAGTGCTGGTGCAGGGCGAACAGGTACGTTCATTGCACTGAGCAATATCCTGGAGCGAGTCAAAGCAGAGGGCCTGCTGGACGTGTTCCAAACTGTGAAGAGTTTACGCATGCAGAGGCCTCATATGGTCCAAACCGTGGTGAGTATTTACATCAACTGGATCCAAAATGTAATGCATCGAATATTCCTCACCTCATGTTGATGTTTAGCTTGACTGAAAATCAATTTGACAGACTCCTAATCCACTTTTATGTTTCTCTTTATTCCATAGGAACAATATGACTTCTGCTACAGGGTGGTACAAGACTTTGTCGAAATTTTCTCAGACTATGCCAATTTTAAATGACGAGATTTGCCTTAAACATGGTTTTTAATGTTGTTTTCTAAAGCTGGTTTGTCAGTTTTATGGGTTTCTTTAACTCAGTCAAATGATCTATTTTGCTATGCACTTGTCCTTCCATTAACTCCATCCTCGCTGTAATATAATGTATGTCAGTTGACGAAAATTGTAAATGAAAAAAGTTAGATTATTAATGTATATTTCACATCATGTATGATAATTAATTTGTCATGAAGTGTTGGTCTCTTATTTCAGTTCTGTTGTATAAAACTGTACTTCAAATGTTTATCTAAGTGTTACTTTGACCATGTAATATTTTTAAAAGTTGTACTTATTGTAAATGTATTTATGTATTGACGATGACATTCCATTCTTGAGTTTGGAGAACATGACGGGAATGTTAAGATATTTTTTAGTTTTTATGTAAACATACCGTACACATAATTTCGTTTATTGATGACTTCTATCTGAGATTGGAGGCGATACTGAAACTACATGCCCATCACGAATGCGATACTCTTTCCAATGGAAATATTTTCAGAAAAAGAATGAATCACCACAGCCATATTGCAGAAAACATGAATTTATGCAACAGAGGTGGAGGTGACAATACTGGAGTTGAATTCCTACGGATAGATTCAGGAAGAAGTTTCTCTCTCAGTCATACAATAACATTTAACTGGTTTTGTACCTCAAAATAGTGGTATGCAACTGCATTTAACATGGATGTAACAGTCTGCCTTTTCTCTGTAGACAGCAAAAACAGTTTTGCTAAAATGACTGCACATTAAAAAGCACATACTGTATAACTAAGCCTTTTGCCAAGAACCTGCAATTTCCAAGAGTTTGTTTATTGCTTTATATAATAGATTTTTCACAAATCAGTGCCATATGTACTTTTTGTAAGACATGGAAAAGTAGAACAACTATAGAGTGAAGGCCAAGCAATGAAAGGTGATCTTAGGGAAAGGTAAGTGTGGGCTATAAATGCAGTAGAGTTAGAACGATTTATTGACAACCTGTTTCAGATGCACTGTAAACGCATAGTCAAGTATATAAAGTGCTACATTAGATAAGACATTTTATGGTAAAACCACACGTGGTGCTTCAGTGCCTGCTTTATGCCAGAGAAAAAAAAAGTACTATCATTGTTCAGTCACTTTTTGGAATACCTTGTTTTTTCGCATGGGTTAAAATGAGGAAGCAGAGTTTTTCATAGAAAAGCATCTAGTGGTTGTTTTATTTATAGGGAAGCATCTGAATATGACACTGCTCCCGATTCATCTGGTACTCAAACATTAACACAACATTTGGAATAATTTCACCCAGCTCTGCTCGAATCCTTAAAAAACAGTGGAGCCTTGTTAATGCTGTTTGTAGATACTACATGAAAAAGTGCTAACATCAAAATGGCTGAGCAGCAAGGGACTGTCAAGTCATTGCTCATTTTCTTGTGTGCTATATGTCTGTGGGAGATGTGCGGTGAAGTTAAAGAAGAGACTTGACAAAATAACCCGTAGTCTATTAAACCACGGTTTATTTTCTGTCTCTCACTTCCTGTTTAGAGTATGGAGGAGGGTCTGTTTAGACCACAGCTCTTTGCCTTTGCTCTCTGTGGGTGGTCTATCCATTTTTGGATTCTCAATGTCTTTCAAATGCAAGTTGCAATATTAAATTCATCTAAAAATGCTTTCGGGGTCAGTCACAGTTTTCTTCAGATGCATTTGAAAAAAAATCATACAGGATGTCAAATGATAGTTATAGTATAGCATGCAATACATAAACAGTCATGCTAATATAATATAGTAAATACGAAACTTAATATAGTATGTCGTAAATATAGGAAAAACCTACAGTGTGTCGAAAATATCAGATAAAAATTGTCCAATTAAAAAAGCAACATAAAACAACATAGTATCGGACATCGACAATATATGGAGAGTCGTCCTAGTGTGGTATGTATTCTAAAGTAGCAGAAAAAAACAACATAATATAGTATGTTATATATTCTATATATATATAAAAATCAATAAAAAACAAAGTGTAGTCTGTCGAAAATTTCAGAGAAAAAAAAACGACAAAGTAAAAAAAGTTACAATATTGTATGATGAAAATATATTTTAAAACTCACAGTATAGTTTGTATATCCAAATAAATTATTAGGAAAGAAACGTCGCAGTAAAGTATTTCTGAAATGTAAATACAAGTCTAGCATTTTGCAAAAAAGTCATAGTATAGTATGTAAAAAATATATTGGGAAATATGAAAACAAATGTAACTGTGTCAAAAACATTGTAACAAAGTCCTTCCTTATACAGTAGTTGGCCGAAATATCATGAAGAAAGTTGTAGTATAGTGGAAAAAATGATAAAGTCACAGTATATTCGGTGGAAAATAGCTTTATTCATAGTCTGTCAAAAGTATCCTTAAATTCCCCAAGCACTGAGGAGATTTGGTCAAACAACATTAGACTGTAAAACAACAAAAGAAAAACTCAAGCACAGAAACAATGAGGTTCAGTGTTTGTTTTCTGTATTCAACAATGGTGTGCACACTTTCATTCTGTTCAATAAAAACACTAGGACTAAGTCACCACTAAATTTACTTTAAAATATCATTGTAATAAATCACCTGTGATCAAGGCATTTATTGACCTGTGCAAGTATTTATTTAAGCCAACAGGGGGCAGTGCACATCAATCTTAATGTAGGAGAGCAATGTTATTAATGATAAGGGGAAACATCGACCTATCTTATGAAGTTTGATGTCCTGACAATTCAGACAATCTGGAATAACCACAGATGCCGACAATCAGAGAAGGAGACCATTGTGATGATGTAGTCAAGACAAATGCTGACGCTGCTGTACTGATGGTGAATATTGTAATAACTCCTATGTCACTATTTTAAAACTGTCAGATTACAGAGAATCATAAAAGTAATTGAGTTGCGTTTGCTCAGAACACAAGATCAGAAATTGTGAAACGACTAATCAAAAATGTCATAAAAAATGATAAATTGCTAGAATAAAGTTATAATATTAAAGTATTCTATGATTGAAATTCACAAAATAATCAGAGTATAGTATGCCATGAAAAAAGTTCCAAACATGTCAGAGTATACTATCATAAAAAAGTAAAATAAAGTGGTATTGGTATAGTTTGTCATAGAAAGTCTAAAAGTATTGTAAAGTATGCCATGAAAAGTTATAGTAAGCAAAACAAAAGTATGACAAGAAAAGAATAGAAAGGTCAAATCATAGTATTTCCTAAATATAATAAAAATGTCTTGTCTAGTATTCCTTAGCAAAAAAATCAAGATATACTACTATGTCATAAGAAAGTCGTGGTAGAGAAGGATTATTTTAAAAGTGCTCTTAATGCCTTATATGAAATATTAATAATTGAAAAAAGGTCACTTAAAGTATTAAATGCCATTAAAGTCTTAAAATAGATTGTCAAAATAGTACTAATAATACTATTGTATAATAACAATAGTATGCCATAAATTAATTAAAACAATATAATTAAAACAAATTCTTAAAAAAGTATTAATTACAAGAACATTATAAAGAGTTTATTACTGTAGGTAATTGTGAATTATGCAACAACTCCATGTCAGCATGATTAAACTGTGAGTCAGATTATTGAGGATCATAAAAGTAATTAAATTGTACTCAAACAAAATTCTCAGAAGACAGATGACCTCACTTATTCACAGTTTCACATCCACTTTGATCCAAATGATCTCTTCTGTAGAACTGCTGACTAAACATGACAAGACAACATTTATACATAAACTGGTCAAAAGCACCAGAGGCAGATGCTGCAAGGCAAGAGAGCTCTTTTTGTTATCACTGTCACATGATACATGTTCAAAACAACAACAATGGATCTCCAATATCTGAACATAAAGATGTTGTCCATGTGATTGCCACCAGTCAATAACAGGGAGGAGTATATTTGAGCTATTTTTGCCCCAACAATCATGTTTCTCATCTTGCATAAAACCAAAGTGACAAAAAGCCTCTTTGTTAACAATTTCCATTTCCTCTGGGACCAGGCGCCATGGTAACACTACTCAGCAGGATGGGCTGTAACCCAAAAAAGGTCATCATGAGTGAAGAGGTCATATGAATTATGTATTAACCCTAACTTACTCTCTTATTTAGATTGACCCCTGACTAATTATATTTTGTCATTCACAAGGCTTTCCGTTATTTGTGTAATATAATATGGAACATGAGCCATTTATTGTCCGGGTGGCCTGTGCTGTGACCCCTCTGCTGAAATGCTTTGATCTGTGACTTAGGAAACTAATTCCTGATATCACTGTGTGTATGTGTATTGGCAAGCAAGGTCTGTCACTTTTTCCTATACGTGCTCACATTCCTTTCACCGTCGCCTAGACTTACCAAGGATTCTAAAACACATGCGTTATAATGTACTGACACATTCTGAAAAATACATTTCATGAATGCACATAACAGACAATCTGTATTGTTTTAAATCAACATTTTTTCACTTAATTCAAATGTATTGACCCCAAAACCCAAAATACCCATTATCTCTCATCCACGAGAAGATGCACACGTACTTCCGTAGTTATGTGGTAGAAAGAAGATACTACTGTACATGAAACTGCTCACTATAAGGTCTGTGAATTATTTGGAGTATGCAGTTCATCATTTCTGAAAAGAGACAATGCTGTTCAGTCTTTTTTGGCGCTTCGAGCACCGCAACAAGAATACCATCACATCTCTAATGTCTCTTTAAAAATGAATCAATCCACACTTTCTCCAGAGAACACTTGGTTGATGGGATATCTCTGGAGCAAAGACATGGCACAACAAACGTTATCCAACATACAGCCTACTTAAAGGCAGGCTTAAAACCAAAGACTCACTGTATTTACCTAAAAAGTTAAGAAAAACGAAGATACAAGTGTCTGAATATTTTAAACTGTATATGCTACAGACGTGTGGTTTCTAAGACCATGTTAGCACCCTCTTTACTCTTTATTCAGAGTGGTTGTGGCTGATGAAAAGAGACAGGCACAGGGTAGAACATGGAAACTGTACCATTAATATCTCAACAATGAACCGGGGATCCTCTTATCCGTCTTTCTGTCTGTCTTTTGTCTACTCCACAACCCTGAGTCACGGGTTTGATAATAACGTGTTGTTAAATGTATCTTGTAACCCTCTCTTCCTCTCCTTGTCTCTCTTTCATAAAAACATTCTCAACTGACGCTCTAAGTCTTACCATAATGTAATCATACAGCTCTTAGAGGGATGGTAATGTGACACAAAGTGTTATCCTATTCCCCTCTTGTTCTATCAGGCTAATACGCCTTTCAAGCATCTTTTACAGGAATTACAGTGAGGACTCTGATGAATCAACGGTCTTGGTTTGGACTGGGCATGTTTCAAAAATAAAACAGAGATGGAAAGGTACTAGACAAAGCCATTATGCATGTGGTTTTTGGAGTTTAATGTGAGACTGCTTAATTTTACACTGCCTAGAGGCTAAGCCTGGTGGTCCGCATTTTTGTTATTGTTAAGAAATGTAATGAAAAGACAAAAGACAAAAGACAATAGGCAAGGCAAGGCAAGGCAAGGCAAGGCAAGGTCATTAAAAAGAAAAGATAATAAAATTAACATTAAAAGAAAAAATACATGGATAAAAGTTACAGTGCAGTTTAAGATGTGAATAGTTCAATTAAAAGCAGCGGCAAAAAGAAAAGTCTTCAGCCTGGATTTAAAAGTAGTAAGAGTTGCAGCGGACCTGCAGGTTTCTGGGAGTTTGTTCCAGATATTTGGAGCATAATAACTGAATGCTGCTTCTCCATGTTTAGTTCTGACTCTGGGGACAGAAAGCTGACCAGTCCCTGAAGACCTGAGAGATCTGGATGGTTCATAATTTAGCAGTAGGTCAGACATGTATTTTGGGCCTAAACCATTCAAAGCTTTATAAACCAGCAACAATATTTTGAAATCTATTCTTTGACACACAGGAAGCCAGTGTAAGGACTTCAGAACAGGAGTGATGTGATCCACTTTCTTAGTGTTAGTGAGGACTCGAGCAGCGGCGTTCTGAATTAGCTGCAGCTTTCTAATAGATTTTTTAGTGAGACCTGTAAAGACACCATTGCAGTAGTCGAGTCTACTGAAGATAAAAGCATGGACAAGTTTTTCCAAATCCTGCTGTGACATTAGTCTTTTAATCCTAGATATGTTCTTTAGGTGATAGTAGGCTGATTTAGTAACTGTTTTAATGTGACTGTTGAAACTCAGGTCAGAGTCCATGACTACACCTAGATTTCTGGCTTTATCTGTTGTTTTGAACATTGCAGACTGAAGCTCAGCGCTAACTTTTATACGTTCTGCCTTGGCTCCAAAAACCATTACCTCAGTTGTATCTTTGTTTCATTGGAGAAAGTTCTGACACATCCAGTCATTGATTTGTTCAATGCACTTACTCAATGTTTGAATTGGAGCATAATCTCCTGGTGAAATTGTTACGTAAATTTGTGTGTCATCCGCATAGCTATAACTTATTTTGTTGTTTTTCATTATCTGAGCCAGTGGTAGCATGTAGATGTTAAAGAGAAGAGGCCCCAAGATGGAGCCTTGAGGTACCCCACATGTCATATTTGTCAACTCAGATGTGTATTTACCTATAGAAACAAAGTTTTTTCTGTCCTTTAAGTAGGACTCAAACCAATTTAGAACTGTTGCCGAAAGTCCCACCCAGTTTTCTAGTCGGTCTAGTAATATGTTGTGGTCAACAGTGTCAAACGCAGCACTGAGATCTAATAATACTAACACTGAAGTTCTGCCACTGTCTGTGTTTAAGTGGATGTCATTGAAGACCTTTACAAGAGCAGTCTCAGTGCTGTGGTTTGGACGAAATCCTGACTGGAACACATCCAAAGAGTTATTTAAATGCAAGAAGTTACTCAACTGTTGAAAAACTACTTTTTCAATGATTTTACCTAGAAATGGCAGGTTTGATATGGGCCTGTAATTGTTCATTACTGAAGCATCTAGATTATTCTTTTTTAAGAGCGGTTTAATGACTGCAGTTTTCAGGGCCTCTGGAAAAATACCTGAGTGAAGAGATGTGTTTACTATATGAAGTAGATCTGAGGCCATGCAATGAAAAACATCTTTGAAAAATCCTGTTGGAATAATATCAAGGCAGCAGGAGGAGGATTTCAGAAGTTGAATAATGTCCTCTAAGTTTTTATCATTAATCTGATGGATTTGTGTCATAGTGTTTGAATTGATATTAGGTGGACATAGGGACAACACATTTGCTGTACCTGATGCAGAGGCACTGACTGCTTGTCTAATTTTCTGAATTTTGTCAGTGAAGAAGGAGGCAAAATCATTGCATGCCCTGGTGGATAGAAATTCAGAGGCTACTGACACTGGGGGGTTAGTTAGTCTGTCGACGGTAGCAAACAAGGCACGTGCGTTGTTTTTGTTTTTGGTAATGATGTCAGAGAAGAAAGACTGTCGTGCGTTTTTCAATTCCAAATTATAAAGGCCAAGTCTCTCTTTATAGATTTCAAAGTGAACCTGGAGATTTGTTTTTCGCCACCTACGTTCAGCTTTTCGACACTCTCTTTTTTCTGTTCTCACGGTCATGGCCTTTCTCCATGGAGATATTTTCTTGCCAATCACTTCCTTTACCTTAGTTGGAGCAATGGTATCTATAACATTTTTAATTTTTGAATTAAAATGATCTACTAGCTCATTTACTGAGATGTTAGCAGGGGCAAGTGTGGATGAAAAATTATGAGTAAACATTTCCCTAGTATTTTCAGTTAAATATCGCTTTGTGGTTACCTCTTTCTGAACATTTTTGTGAACAGAAATAGAGCTCTCAAAGCAAACACAGGAATGATCAGAGTGCAACATCAGTCACCACAACCTTTGAGATATTCAGACCCTTTGAGATAATTAAGTCCAGAGTGTGCCCCTTATTGTGCGTGGGCTCCGTCACATGCTGAGTCAGTCCATAGTTATCAAGAACACAAAACAGTTCTTTAGCCCCTCTGTCCTGGGGGTTGTCAACATGGATGTTAAAATCACCAACAATGACTAGACGGTCAAAGTCAATACACACTATAGACAGCAGTTCAGTAAAATCATCAAAAAAGCTTGCACAGTATTTGGGTGGTCTATAGATATTTAGGAACAGAGCTCGAGAGGAGCATTTCAGCTGAAGGGCCACATATTCAAAAGAAGCAAAGTCCCCATAAGATGTCTTCCTGCATTGAATGGAATCATTGAACAAAATAGCAACTCCACCCCCTTTCTTATGCATTCTTTCCTGACTCCTAAAACTAAAGTTGGGAGGGGTTGATTCGATAAGAACAGCTGCACTGTTATTTTGTTCAATCCAAGTTTTCGTTAAAAACATAAAATCGAGATTGTGCTCAGTGATAAAATCATTGATTAAAAATGTTTTTCCTGCCAAAGACCTGACATTTAATAAAGCTAGTTTAAGTTTGTTAAATACACTATCAGTAAGATTTATTGTGACAAGCTGTGGCTGACATGGAATCACTGCTAAATTTGATAACCTCACACAAACGTTTGAGCACTTCCTGTTTCTAAGCTGATTCACCGCTCTTAATCTATTACCTATCAACACAGATATCGGCAAAGTTACTGGCAGGCAGGGCCCCGGCATGTCCTGGAAAGAGTTGAGAGTGCCATACGCCCTTGAGCCTGGACCCAGCACATATCAGTAAGAGTTTGTTGCGTTTTGTACACACACATCCTTATCAGGCTTCGGAGACTGCAGATGCTTTCTTGAAGGGAGGGGAGGTGGTTGACGTAGGCACGGTGATGAAGACGGGGGAGATGGTGCACGTCTCTGCTTCGGTGATTTTGGTGGGCGTTGTGGAAGGGCGGGGGTAAAGGACATGCTGCCAGGGGGGGGAGGTGGTTGACGTAGGCTTGTCTTCGGTGATTTTGGTGGGCGTCGTTGAGGGGCGGGGGTAAAGGACATGCTGCCAACCCTGCGTATCGCCTTCATGCGGTCATCGAACTCCAGGGGGGAGGGCGAGGGTGAAAGGGTGAGCGGAGAGTAGAGAGAGCTGGGGGATGAATGAAAAGTATCCTCAAAGGCGTTGACAGGGGGCAACCCTGTCTCCTAGAAATTACGTTCCCACAAAACTAAACTGCATTCTCAAATACGTTTCGCAAGAAACGTATTTCCTTCCACGTTACGTTTGTTATGAACATATCTTAAATACGTTTATTTTCTACATATCTTCTAGAAACCTATTTTCTCTCATATGACGTTTGTTATGAACGTATCTTAAATACGTTTGCCTTCTACCTATATTTGCCATTTCTTTTCTAGCTTATAATAATGATAATAGTCATTTATTAATATCATTTTAGAGCAAACTTATTTTCGCGCTGGCTGGCGGCTGACTTTTCAGTTGACCAAATCCGTTATTATGCTGGTTAATGCTTAATAATCACAATATTGTTTGTAGTCGTTTCATACAGCATTCTCAATTACGTTTAACAAGAAACGTCTTTTGTCCCACGTTACGTTTGTTCTGAACATATCTTAAATACGTTTGCTTTCTACCTATATTTGCCATTTCTTTTCTAGCTTATAATAATGATAATAGTCATTTATTAATATCATTTTAGAGCAAACTTATTTTCGCGCTGGCTGGCGGCTGACTTTTCAGTTGACCAAATCCGTTATTATGCTGGTTAATGCTTAATAATCACAATATTGTTTGTAGTCGTTTCATACAGCATTCTCAATTACGTTTAACAAGAAACGTCTTTTGTCCCACGTTACGTTTGTTATGAACATATCTTAAATACGTTTGCTTTCTACCTATATTTGCCATTTCTTTTCTAGCTTATAATAATGATAATAGTCATTTATTAATATCATTTTAGAGCAAACTTATTTTCGCGCTGGCTGGCGGCTGACTTTTCAGTTGACCAAATCCGTTATTATGCTGGTTAATGCTTAATAATCACAATATTGTTTGTAGTCGTTTCATACAGCATTCTCAATTACGTTTAACAAGAAACGTCTTTTGTCCCACGTTACGTTTGTTCTGAACATATCTTAAATACGTTTGCTTTCTACCTATCTTTGACATTTCTTTTCTAGCTTATAATAATGATAATAGTCATTTATTAATATCATTTTAGAGCACACATTTGAAATCGACGATCGGGCTTGATATCCTATGGTTAAATTAAAATCAGTAGGCGAGGCTGTAATTTCGCCAGCTGCGAGGCAGAGTTTTAACATGCCAAAAAGCTGCTGTGTCGTTTATTGCACCTCAAACACCTCAAACGTTTGTTATGAACATATCTTAAATACGTTTGCTTTCTACCTATATTTGCCATTTCTTTTCTAGCTTATAATAATGATAATAGTCATTTATTAATATCATTTTAGAGCAAACTTATTTTCGCGCTGGCTGGCGGCTGACTTTTCAGTTGACCAAATCCGTTATTATGCTGGTTAATGCTTAATAATCACAATATTGTTTGTAGTCGTTTCATACAGCATTCTCAATTACGTTTAACAAGAAACGTCTTTTGTCCCACGTTACGTTTGTTCTGAACATATCTTAAATACGTTTGCTTTCTACCTATCTTTGACATTTCTTTTCTAGCTTATAATAATGATAATAGTCATTTATTAATATCATTTTAGAGCACACATTTGAAATCGACGATCGGGCTTGATATCCTATGGTTAAATTAAAATCAGTAGGCGAGGCTGTAATTTCGCCAGCTGCGAGGCAGAGTTTTAACATGCCAAAAAGCTGCTGTGTCGTTTATTGCACCTCAAACACCTCAAACTTCCTCTAAGGACAGCAGAAGAGCTCTGTGGCTTCAGGCTTGATCACCGTTCAAATGACAGCGTTGGTTTCCCCAAAAGTGGGTGGGGCTGTGACGTAGATTTTACTCTCATCTATTATTCAAAACCATTCTATTTAATCCAAACGTAAATTACATGCCAGTGTTTTATCTTTTTATTAAGCGATTTGTTTATGTTATTTAACTCATAGATATATATAAACATATGTTTTTATATATATCTATGGTTTAACTGGGAATGTTTTCACATTGAACCGGAAGTACGTCACTTCACTTTGTCTTCTTCGTCCCTTTTACGTTCCAGACAATGCATGGCTCAGCGTAACAGACTGAACAGCGACCCCAGGTGTGTCTACATTGGAATTACATCTTCATTACTGAAGGAAAAATACTTTACCTTGTGTTTGTTAACTGGGTTTTTAATGCAGTTGGCTTTTCTTAATGGTTACAATATTGCTATGAGTTACAGTATATATCTGAAGCAAATTATGTTTCTGAAGATGTGTAGTCAATTCCACCCTTCAATGTAGCATAAATGTGAACTTTCATTACAGGAATAATACCGGAAACAGACGTAGGAAAGATCCTCAGCTCGCTGATTGGATGTTTTAGCCGCAATGCACGTTGGGATATGGTGTTTATGCGATGTGAAATCCGAAAACATTAAAAAAAAAAATAATAATACTTTATTCCGAGTGTTCTTGCTTTTCTCTTTGAAAGTCATCACATAACGGCATTGTAATACACGGTTCGGCTGCATTAAATATTACACATCTGCCATAGTTCTTTATTTATAGAGCCCTGATGAGAAGACTTCTGGACAAACAGGAAGAACTGCCGCCGAAACTGAATACGTGACGTGGATCATAAATATATCAACAATTAAACAACATCTTACATTTCTTTTCACAAAATACGTCTCCTTGCAGTATCAATACTAATACGGCTGACTTTTATATTTGATCCAATTGGTAGATAGGTTATATTTACACCATAACGGTGCACAGCTGATAGAAAAGGACTTGTAGTTTTTAAAGATATTACTGATTTTCTTTGAATATAAGAATGTAAATACTGAGTTGAGAGAATAGTCAGGGGATTTGGGTGATGGGAGACACATCTATGGAATCACAATTTCAATAGCTTACCATTAAATGACGGATATACCTTTCTGTCTGTGATGTTTTACAAATCAGATATTAATGTGTAGAAGTAAAACATGAGAAATAATATAGCAATATGCTGTACAATTATGTAAAAACATGAATAAAACTACACATCTTCAGATGTTATACATACATAAGTGTCCTACACTAACAAAGTTATTATTAGTATGCTGTGTGTACCTTGTGTGCACCGCCTAGTGGTTAAAGCACGTTATTTAATTATTTTTGTTGAATAATGTTATTTTTGTTGAATAATGTTATTTGATGAATAAAATATTAAGAGTACATACTTTCATAGGGGGAAAGTAGAAGGTCAATGATAGAAATATAGAATATAAAAAATCAAGAAGATACTGTAAGTGATCTCTACAATAAAACAGTTTAGTGCCTGATATTAATATGAGGATGTGCAAAACAGACAAACTAATTAACCTTTATTAACACATTAAAGAACACTTTAGGTTTTCTTTCAAATAAGAAAAAAGCTTTGGGGGTATCTATCTACAGATAAATATTAAGCCTGACAAAGTACTTAACGTCTAATATATTGCTTTCCTGCAATGTTAACTGTGTTGAAGCACTTATTTTAACTGATATTATATATATAATAATTATACTCTTATGTATGTAGATAGTATAAGACATGTGCAGAATTTGAGTTTAATGGTGGAGGAATACACACATATTGATAGATGTCTTGTAATGCACTGTTGAGGAACCTGTGACCCAAGTTTTTCATTAATTGCATAACTTCAACATAGTTGTGTATATGATATGTCAATAAACCTTAGAAAATCTTGAAAGGGATGTGCAAAATAGCTATTATATACAGTCTTTAATTAACTATTAGTAGAGAATAACGAGTAATGAATATACTTTATAGAGATCTGCAGATAAATGTTTAGTCTTCTCAAGCACCAACTAATATCTCTCCTGATTGTTGGCACTTGACAATCACCTTTCCCTGAATTTTACTCAGGTGTAACTAAAGTCTGCTTTAAGGGTTGTTTATATTTCACATCATTAATCAGAATCTGCAAAGTAACTAAAATAAATGTAGTGGAGTAAAAATACCAGGTTAACCTCTGAATTGTAGTGGAGTAGAATTACAAAGTAACAATGAGCTGGCATGTGGGTATATATTAATGCTTCCCATTATGGACACAAGCGATTTTCACCCATTTATTAATTACATGTTTTACATTTGTACACACCAATTTGTTTCCTATCCCCTAAACCTCCAGGGCTGTACACAGTTTAATACAATCAACTTCTAATTTTGGGAAAAACGAAAACGTCTTTTAAAACTACAATTCCCAGTAGAGACGCCATAGAACATGTTGCAAAACACAATAGCCAGCATCTGTAGTTCTGGGGGGGCGTTCGAGTCCAGTTTTGGAAAGTCTGCCGTGGTTTCGTTCCATTTCAAAGAGCTGTTTGGCGCTCGGCGTAACCTTGGCGCACTGCCACTCCAACATCCAATCCCAGAGCTTGAAGATTAATCATGGGGTTTGTCAACGGGACTGTAGTCCCAAACGATAGCTGGGGATTATGGGTAGTGTAGTGTCTTCGGCCATCCTAAATTCTGATTTTTTTTTCGGATTTCATATCGCATTAACACCATATCCCGACGTGCATTGCGGCTAAAACATCCAATCAGCGAGCTGAGGATCTTTCCTACGTCACTTTACAGCCCTGCCCACTTTTGGGGAAACCAGCTGTCATTTGAACGGCGATCAGCCTGAAGCCACAGAGCTCTTCTGTTGTATACTGTCCTTTCTTCTTAGAGGAAGTACAGAAACACGTAACTCTGGATTTGTTTTAATGTTTGAGGTGCAATAAACGACACAGCAGCTTTTTGGCATGTTAAAACTATTATTTTCTGCCTCGCAGCTGGCGAAATTACAGCCTCGCCTACTGATTTTAATTTAACCATAGGATATCAAGCCACATCGTCGATTTCAAATGTGTGCTCTGAAATGATATTTATAAATGACTATTATCATTATTATAAGCTAGAAAATAAATGTCAAAGATAGGTAGAAAGCAAACGTATTTAAGATATGTTCAGAACAAACATAACGTGGGACGTGGGACAAAAGACGTTTCTTGTTAAACGTAATTGAGAATGCTGTATGAAACGACTACAAACAATATTGTGATTATTAAGCATTAACCAGCATAATAACGGATTTGGTCAACTGAAAAGTCAGCCGCCAGCCAGCGCGAAAATAAGTTTGCTCTAAAATGATATTAATAAATGACTATTATCATTATTATAAGCTAGAAAAGAAATGGCAAATATAGGTAGAAGGCAAACGTATTTAAGATACGTTCATAACAAACGTCATATGAGAGAAAATAGGTTTCTAGAAGATATGTAGAAAATAAACGTATTTAAGATATGTTCATAACAAACGTAACGTGGAAGGAAATACGTTTCTTGCGAAACGTATTTGAGAATGCAGTTTAGTTTTGTGGGAACGTAATTTCTAGGAGACAGGGTTGCAGGGGGGGTGACGGGCAGTGGAGACTCCTCCATTTGTGTCATAGGTCTCCCATAATCAGAACATTCCTCAGGCGGGTGCAGTGATACTTCTTCAGGGTTTTCTGCACGATGTGTTGTGTCTTTCTCCTGTTTTGATTCCTCTTGCCGCTTGTCCTTGGCAGAGGGAACAGATTGATGACGCAGGCAGTTGAATATGTTAGAGATAAACAATTTCACTCCTGACTTGTTCAGGCAAACTCCATCTGCCTTAAAAAGATGTCTGCGATCCCAGAAAAAGTTAAAATTGTCAATAAAATGGACAGAATGGTCAGTGCAGGCAGTTGAAAGCCACGTGTTCAATGCAAACAGTCTGCTGAATCTCTCCACTCCTCTTCTGACTGGCGGTAGAGGGCCACTGATGAACACTTCCGCATTTAGAGAGCTGACAGTTTCCAACAGACATTTAAAGTCTTCTTTCAGCGCTTCTGACTGTTGTTTCACAACATCATTTGTTCCAATATGTAGTACCACATTCTTCACAGTCGGATGTTCAGCCCCAATATGCAGGATCTTCTCAGCCAAGTCGGAGACCATATCCTTAGGAAAACAGAGTACTTTGGTGTTGTTCTTATGACCTTTTACATCTCTTACAGCAGAGTCACCCACAATCAGAGTTGCAGGCCCAGTCGTTAGCTTTCCCTCTAGCCTTTTACTTTTGGAGTAGCTATTGGTCCTTACCCTGCTGTGTGAAGAGGACAGGTTATCCAGGTCATCAGAAAGAGATCTCCGGTTCTCGGTCAGCGGAGCGTATCTGTTCTGGATTGGCACACTTGGTGGTTTAGGAGGATTGTTTGTAGTTCTCCCTTTAGCAGCTGTCCACGGCTGTTTCCTAGTATGAATAGGGGTTGAAGAGGCACTCTTCCTGGGTGATAACAATTAGGGATGGGAACGATTAATCGAATATTCGAAATTATTCAGGTATTCGAATAATTATTCAGGTATTTGAATATGAGTTATGATTTTTTTGATTTTTTTTTTTTTTGGGAGGGGTGCCTAAGTTGATTACATATTATCAAATTGAATAATTCAATGTATACGACAGTGCCATAGCTAAATGTGTTAGGTGACGTCTAAAGGTGTGTTTTGCTCCGCTCACCGGTCCCTCACAGCGGGCAGAGGCAGGTGCTGATCTCTCTCTCTCTCGCGTTTATGTCCAAATCCATCAGATCTAGCTAGTTCTAGCTAATGATATGCCTGCTGCCCCTGCCTACACGCAAATCACGCAGACTCAAATCTCATCTTATGCCCAAATGCGGCGCAAATGCGCTCCGCAGCCGTTGCGAGGTTCCGGCGCTAACAGTTCATGAGCGTGCTCCCCCGCCCCCTGTCAACACTCGCGACACATGAGTGGCCAGCCTAAACAACAATAAGCACTGCTTGGCAAACGTGTGTGGCGGCAAAGTACACAGATATTTTGACAGGAGAGATTTAGTTTTGCCGGTATTCAACATATTTTACCAGTCATAGTCCGGTAATTATTTACACTCTAAGAAGAGTCCTACACAACAGACATGGCGTCAAAAAGGAGTAATGTGTGGAAATATTTCGACCAGGTTAGTGAGTGCGGTGTAGAGTGCAAACTATGCCAAATTAAACTTATATATATACATACTATACCTTGCTATACCCGCAACCTCCGTTCCAGCTGAGAGGGTCTTCTCTACAGCTAGCCTGATTGTGAATCGCCTCCGCACATGAAAGCTGTAGGCCTATAGCTGTCAAACTGTGATCACCAGTTCAATACATTTGACAAATTCGACTTGGTTTCTATACTTATTTGAACATGTATTTATTTATTTCCAAAAGTTATTGAAACATTTTTTGAAAGAATATTTTAGAATTTTTTTTTTTACCCAATTTATTTTTTATAGGATATGTACATTTTGGTTAACCGGTTAACCGTTTTTTGGGGGGTCGAATATTCGAATACACATTTGCTTTCAAATTCCCATCCCTAATAACAATGCAGGCCAGCTGGTCGCATCACAGATTTCAGAGCGCTGGGCTCTGCCTGTTATTCGTCCTCCCAGATCCCATGGAAATGATTTACTCTTAGGCTTTGCACCCAGAGAGTTCCAGGGAGGACTACCACTTGTAGATGTATTACCCGGTACACAGCCCCCCTGTTCCTTGGAAACCTTGTAGCTGCTAACTAGCTGTGAGTTAGCATACCCTTTTCCATTATTTTGCAACACTGGTAAAGTGGTGTTATTCCCACAACATAGTCCATTCACTTCCACGTTAACTTCCAACCGTTGCATTTTCATTTCCAACTTCTGTAGAAGTTTGTGGAAGTCATCTGTAGAGAACGGAGGCATTTTGCTACCAACTAGCTTAAGCTAAATAGCATGCAGTAGCCTACCAGGCTTTAGCTGTTGCTAGGCCACGCTACTGTAAGACTGAGGTCGTCGTAAAAATGTTGAAATATGGCTGAAACCCTCCGTCTATTTACGAAGAATAACTGTCCCAGTGATAAGTTAATGTCCAGGAGCCGCTGCTCGAAGTTTTCAGAGAATAAGAATAGGAAAATCAGCATAAAGAGTAAGCAGAGGCAAGAGCAAGCAGAAAAGCGTCTGCACTGTAAGAAAGATAAGACTGAAAAAAATAAAACAATTATTGTTGCCCCTTAGATGAACTTTGCTATTGACCAGCTTCTTGTTAGTAGGGATTTCATCTCTTGATGATAATGGAAATACTTGATTTGGTTATATAATTTGAACAAGGGTATTGAATGTTATACTATTATGACTAAAGAAAGTATACATTGGAGAGGGCCCTAAACTTCATAAGACTTTCATATTTTACATTACAGATACATCAAGTTGGTTTCCGTTATTTTTCAACTGCATTGAACGCATCATCATTGCTAATTCATTAGACACTGACGTGAAGCTGTTAGTGCTAGATCATGAAAACCTGACTGGAAAACCACCATGAGAAGTAGTTTGAGAACACAAGAAAAGGGAAGTTAGAAGTCTTTTAATTACAGGTTACAAAGTGTACTCCAATATGTTATTGCTTGTTTAGATTGTTGATGATACATTGCTTCATTGAAGGCCAATACAAGTAAATTATAGGCATTAGAATATTGTTATTAAAAGCTGAGAAGATGGAATTAAACTCATAAAAACAGTGCTCCAAATTACATCACATTTAGAGACACGACCGCATTAGGGAAGTCACAAAAAGAAATGTTGTTGTTGACACCAGTGAAGTTCCATTTTTCTTAGTATCAATTTGATAACTAGAAAAAACAAAACCCCATCCAATGTTTGCATACTGGTTTTTATTATATGTTCAATTGTGTAAGGTTATTCCCTCTTCAGAATCTACATTAAATTGCTGTGAAAACTTTATCCTCAATCAAGTATATTTATTCAAGTTTCTGGTCAAAACCCACATTTTGACAAAACTACATTTCAACACATTATGATGATGTTATATAAATAACCTTGGCCCAATAGTAATGTTTTCTAAATGGAGCTTGAACTCAACATAATGTACTTCCTTGGGTCCCAAAACACACTGTCTATTGTCCCCGCCTGGATGTGTTAGCCTTGAGGCCTGACAGTTCTTTCAATACTTTGGATAAACAGTCACAGTATCAGAATGTAGGCATAAACTTGGTAGATGCACAACAACATACTCAGTGTTGCAGATTTGAGTCAGTTTAGATTTCACACAATAAGTGTTTATTTTGAGGAAGCTACTTTTTCCTGTTTTCATAATTGCATGATTTGTTAGGTTCCGCCATGCCAACTGTATCCATGTGTTATTTTTGCTGTTTACTTATCAAGAACCACAATGTCAATGGAGTCGAAAAATGTAATATGCAAACCGAGTCATACATCTTGCTCTTTATTGGCAGGAGAACTACACTACAGTAAACCGAAGGATGCTGAGTTGCCCACAGAGCTTCCTCCAGTGGAGAGAAACGATGAGAGTGCTTACTGGCACTCCAAGAGGGTGTCCTGAGCATCTGGGTTCAACCATTGAGCAGCATCATGATACAGACTGTGAGGCGGTGGTCTCCAGACATGAGGGAGGAATTAAATGACAAACAATTTAGCATGTGTGCTTGATACATGTGTCATAAAGGGAGAAAACAAATGCACTTTCGCAGCCAAGACACTTTATTAACAGCACTTTCCAGCTGTTATTCCCGACAGACTTGAGAAGCAGCATCTACAGTAAAAGTGGAACCATACTTCCTCAACCACAATGAACCTCTTAAATGACTCCAGAAAACATTTAAGTGCTTTCTTAATAAGGTTTGTGTAAGAGGAATAAAAAGTGGTCCTAAGAAACTGCAATAGGGGTCACTCTCAGTTTATGTAAATCTAGCAACTTTTTTTATAGAAATACAAATTGTTTTATGTACCGGTACACCATTTGGCCACATTTGACTTATATAATGTGCAGTCTATACAGCTTAAAAGTTTAAACATCAAAAAACATCAGAAAATAAAACCAAAAGCATATAGAACATTTCCTCACTTTGCAGCTTGTTGACATCTATTATTGGAGTGACAATATATAAAACTGAATGATGTACAGAGGTCAGCCAAGACCAACCAATGACATTAAAACATGAAATATTGTTGCTATGGTTGCATTTAATTAAAGAACTGCTCTCCAGTAAAAGCCCTTAGGTTGCACTTAGGGAAAGAGGCCATAGAATAAAACTTTGATTTATGGATTGTCATGTTTCAATGATTGCTGATTTAAAATGTGTTCCAACAAACGTAAGGAGACTTGCCTGGCGACCCACTTATTTTTCTACTGTGAAAATTGTGTCTGTCTGTAATTTTCCTTTCTTATCTTGTCTGAGGAACTGTAAGATGTTGCATCAGTAAGCGATTTGCAAAATGAGGAAACGATAACTCCTGAAAGGCCTCAAAGGAACATTTACGTTTCCTCTACATTCACCTTGTGACAGCTTCAGCAAGTGGATGTTTCAGATAAGGGTATTCTTTTACTGTTTTGTTCCATTTCATGATGTTGATAGGTGCCGTAAGTATAAGGATGTATGCCTACTCAAACAACATTTGTAAAGAAAATACATGACATGTCAATACTCCTTTAAACTGCAGTCAGATGCTCGGTAAATATTTGCATTTGAACAAAGAGGGTGAGTCTCGTAGAGTAAATATGTAAAAAGAAAACATCAATTGTTTATTGCCAGCTCAATTCCTCTGAAGCAGGATAGCCAATTTATAAATCATTAATCTAAAAGGGAGTCTACATGTATACGCTAGTCCTTGATCAAATATTAGTTGTAATACCTTTAGTTTATTTAAGGATGAAAGGGTGTGGATTTCGACTTCTTAGGAAATGAAAAAATGATGAAGTCATAATTTTGTTATGATCATGAATGGTTGAGCAGCAGGTGCAATTCAATGGTAACACTTATTCAAAGTGCTATCATCATAACTGCGATAGCTTTTAGAACAATACCATATTATAAATAAGCTCACAAATCTGTTGACTTTTCAAAAATGGCACAAAAACTTTTTTAAAACTTAACACAACATCTTTATATTTATGCTTAGCTAAAATCAAATACCTAGACTGGCCTTAGCCTTAATATTTACTGAAGAAAAATGTGGTTGAAATATATCTTTTCATTTAACGAGAAACAAAATAAGCGATTCAATACAATTCCCAAAATGTTGACACTATTCCTTTCAGTGACCAGCAGAGTTGGGTGTAACGCGTTACTGTAATAATATTACTTTTGTCGGTAACGGAGTAGTGTAACGCGTTACTTTTATAATTCAGTAATCACACTACAGTTACTAACATTGCCCCGACACGCGTTACTTCGTTACTTTTATAAAATCAGTCATAATCACACTGACAGACAAGAGGGGTTTCCGCCGCAGGTTTCTATGTACGTAATCTGCGCGACTTGCGCGTCCACATCTCCACGTGCAGTGCTGCATAAACATGGTTGAGTCAGCGATAACTTTCGAGGGGTGGAGGTATGCCCATTATTTTGAGTTCGTCCGAAGAATAGACAGGAATGTGACGGTGAGGTGCAAACTGTGTCCAGGCCAGAAGCTGTTATACACTGCTGTGAACACCACGTCAAACCTCAACAAACACCTGCAAAGAACACATGCTAAGGTGAAGCTAATAGCTAAGGACCCCCGAACCCAGAGTGAGGATGTTGTGAGTGCGCCGCCGCCGACTCCGAAGCAGCAAAAATGACCGGTAACCAAAGCAGAGATGGACAGGCTTGTAGCATCCTTCATAGTAGAGAAAATGTTGCCCATTTGCACAGTGGAATCACCATCGCATCGTTCAGAGATATACTGCGCAAAATACAGATAGCAGGAGACAGAGGACAGCCATGGTCAGAGCTATCTGGATCAGTCTTATGCGACAATGGAAACTGAACTAAAGAGAACATTTGAAACTTTAGCAGTCTGCGTGATCTGCCTGTAGGGAGGGGCGGGCCGGCCCTGCGAGTAAAGTAACGAGTAAAGTAACGAGTAAAGTAACGAGTAAAGTAACGAGTAAAGTAACGAGTTACTTTATGTAGAGAGTAACGAAGTAGTGTAATATATTACTTTTTTTTAGTAACGACCCCATCTCTGGTGACCAGATGTTCACTAAACAGCTACTTGAACTTCTAAAGTAGCTATTACACACTGGGGGGCCAATAGTCAGACCAGAAAGACTCTTGGACTCACTTGAAGGCATTTTGACCAATCAGATCAGCATTAAGGAGAACCTCAGACTAAGTACAGATGTACCTCGACTTGGACTAGAGAGGGGTACTTGGACTCTGGCAATCAGAGAATAGCAGAGGTAGTGACTCCCCTGCCCTCTCACAGTGCACACCACTGGATAGATAGATATTTACCAACACTAATGATGATTTTCATATTTAGTGACAGACTGATGGAGCGTTTCCAGATTCAAGCTGAATGATAGGACATTTCTTTCATCTTTATTTTTGATTTAACCAGATAAAAAGCATTGAGATAAAATCTCATTTACAATGCTGACCAGAGGCCTGTACTACGAAGCTGGATTTTCGCTTAGCCGGCTAACTTCAGGGAAATCTCGGGCTTTCCGGTCCTACGACGCTGGTTCTCTTTTTAGCAGGCTAGATTTCCATGGTAACTTATGCTGAGCGGCTAACCTCCTCGGGAGGAGGTTAGGTTGCAGGCTAAGAGATCAACTCAGTGAAAGCACCGCCTGCTGACCAATCAGAGCTCCGTGTGCGGAGTTTAAAGCGATCAATTCATATTACAGGATAGAGGAAATACAGAAAAACTGCCGTTGCAGGAAAGACGGCCGGCCAAAATCAACTGACTGTGTGAACGTGAAAATTAATAGAATATCCCCTCCCATCTTCAGAGCAATCTGACTATTATAATATTAGCGTTAAGAAAGCTTACTTAAATATCTGCTACGACATAAGTAACCGGATCAGAGTAACATTAAGTACAGTCCGCGGCACTGTGAGTGCAGACGTCGATGTGTCCCATTATCATTCATATCATATCACATCATAATGTATCATATATTTCCTTATTTGAGTCAGCTTCTTGAGCCGTATCTGGCCGTGCAACACTCACAGTGTCACATACTGTATGCAGAAGTATTATTTTAAGCAACACATTAAGTTGACGAAACACTCGAGTCAAATTCTCCTAATTAAAGTCAGATCCACTCGTGTCTTGGACGGGGCAGTGATTTCATAAACCTGTTAATGTACGCATTCAAACACTTTTTCTTTTACCAGCTGTATTCACCTTGCAGGTGCAGCTATGTGGCTTTTATCCTGGATAAAGTGTTTAAGTCATGGATGTTTAAAGTTTAACTTCTTCATATTTGACTAATATTAAAGTTCACTTTTCATTCAGGAAGTATGACGCTGCGCTGTCAGTACGCTTGTCCGTGTTTGAGATTGGTCGAATGCTCCAAATACCACCCCTTTCATGTGAACGCGCACCTAACTAGATAGGACACGGCTGGCTTGAGCGATCCACTTGATAACCAGCGTCGTAGTACAGTTTAGCCAGAGCGCGTATGTTTTGGATTACGCCAACCGGCTAACTCAAACATATCCAGGTTATGTTGAACCAGCTTCGTAGTACAGGCCTCTGGCCAAGAAGGCAGCAACGTTACACATAACACAAACATATACAATACAGAGAACACAACTAAGTAAACAAAAAAAAACGAAAAGCAGTCACTACATTGTGCACATTTGGGACAGTAAGAAAGGTACTAGTTATTACTGCAAGAGCAGCTGGTGGTAAGGACCTCAGACAACTTCAATTTAAAACAGGCTATAGGGACAAGTGCCATCAGTTTAAGGTGTGATTGAAGGTCATTCCAAGACCAAGGAGCATAATGAAAAATACTCCTTTTTCCAGCCTCAGTCCGCACAGCAGGTACCTGGAACCGTATCCAGGCACTGGATCTGAGGTTGTAAGAGTCACAAACTGGAGCAAATCTGGCACAGATGTACAGTGGAAGCAGACCTAAAATGGCTTTATACATTAATAACAACCAATGCTGCATCCTACGCATAGTAAGTGAGGACCATCCAGTTAGGCTATGCAGTTTGCAATGATGGGTGCATTTGATATATATCGCAGTGCAGCATGGTAGAGTGGGTCAAGTTTGGCCAAAACAGTGGGACAGGCAAATCTATAAATTGTATCACCGTAGTCAAGCTGGGAAAGGAATAAGCCAGAGACCAACCTTTTACGGGATAGAAGTTGAAAAACAACATTTAAGTCTGTAAAGGAAGCCAAGTGTGAATTTCAATTTCTTAGTTAGAACTTCAATATGGTGTTTAAAGTTTAGATTTCTGTCCAACCAAAAGCCCAAATATTTGTATGTATCGACAAACTCAACGGAGACGCCATCAAGGGTGTCAATGAAAAGGCAAGAGGACGCTGACTTGGGAGCAAAGAGCATTGCTTTGGTTTTCTTACTGTTCAATAGCAGGTTCGAATCAATAAGCGCTTTGGCTAAGTCAATAAACAATGCAACACAAACATATTTTGTATCCAAAGCAGCCTTAGGCGCCGTTTACACGAGGAGAAAACTGCTTGTATCTGCATAGTTTCGCGTGCGTATAGCCCTATTATTTACACGAGGCCGATAGAAACTGACCCCACAAACGATAACGGGTCCCAAGGTGGATAGATTTGCAAACGAAACGCTCTGGGGGGTCAACCGAGTCCGTGTAATCACCTCTATACGAATATTTCCTGAAAAAATAGCGAAAAAAAAAAAAAAATAGCACCTCTCCTGCTCACTGCTGTAGCAACTATCAAAAATAGCTGTGTTAATTAAACGCACAAGGAGTTCTTGAATGAAATAATATTATAAAAGGCAAACCAGAATTGTTAACGCCCAATATACTCCTTAAACAAAATAAACAGAGTCAGATTTCATGCATTGATCCATTATATTGACAAAGGTGCGATCTCACCCGGTGTTTGTAGAGAATATCTCTCTTTCTGAGCCGTCCTCTCGATGCAATATCCACAGATTCGGTTTCTTTCAGTTAACTTCCCCGTTGCATTTATCCATATGCTGAGGAAATGACTATATCCCGCTGAATACCAGCAATCGCCACACACTTCCTCCTGTCAGTAGCTACTGCTAGTGCTACTGCTACTGACCATGCTACAGATATTAGTGCAAAATCTACAGCTCCTCTACCACAACCATCAGCAACAAGTGGACATGGAGAATTACATGAACTACATGTTGCTAAATACACCGCGCTGCTCGGGCTGCTCTTCTTCGTGGCTTTTGGTGTATTTTGGCGGAAGTTACAGCGCAACTTACAGTCCCAGCATATGTACTACAGCGTTTCCAGCGGCCTCGTTTGAACAGACACGTTAAATGAAACAAATGCATGTGAACGGAAGACTTTTTTGAATACGCATACTGTGCATAAACGCAAACGGTCCCGTGTGAGCGGGGCCTCATTTGGAAATAGGTTGTACACAAGTGACAGTTTGCTGCAAGGTGTAGCACCTTCCTGATGTTTGCTTTACCTTGTTTCTTCAGTGACACTTCATCTCTTTGTTGTCAGAGTTGAGAAATTAACTTAAATAACAATAAAACATTTTACTGATGTATTGCTGATATCAACAGTCCATATCCTAAAATATAATTCTAATCCTTTTTTTGCTACACAGTACGGAATCTGGGTCTGAACCCTTTGGGCGAGGACACAGGGACAGCAGATGTCCTATCACGTCTTATCATTGAACGTAAACACATTACTTTATACTCCCATATTCGATACAGTTCATTTCAATAGGAAATACACGATTGTTCCGATAACTCATATAACCTTATATAACCTGATTCTCATCATAGGAGAGGACAGAAATATTCCACCACTTTTCTTCCCCTGTGGCTCGATTAAAAGAGAAATGTTGCCCACGGCTTTAAGGGAAAATGGTAAGCCCCAAGTGCAAGATTCAAGGTGATAGAAGTCCCATTGGGGCTTCACTAATTATAAAATAATAATTGTGCTACCTTTATCACTGTGGGGATCGGTTTAATTTGTTTCCAGGCGTGCCCCTAGGGCCTTAATATCGTCTAAGACTTTCAGACTGGCAGTCACAGTACTGTGCTTTGATCTGAATCCAGATTGCATAGGGTTAAGGATGTTGTGTGAATTTAAAAAAAGTTTTAGCTGAGTAGAAACTAGGGACTCAAGAATTTTTGATAACACAGAAAGATTTGAGATAGGACGATAGTTATTCAACTCAGTGGGATCACCAGCTTTCAAGAGGGGCGATACAAGAGCTTGCTTCCAGTGGACAGGGAGAGATTAAAAATATCAGTGACTGGTTGAGCTATAATCTGAGCTGCAATTTTTTAAAAGAAAGGATCTAGGCCGTCAGGCCCGGCAGACCTTTTAGGATCAATTGAGTGCAAACCGTGTAAGACTTCAGAGTCCGAGAAAGAAGCGAAATCAAAAACAGGGGAGTTCATCTCTTGACTATGGCTTTCTTGAGGGAAATATTCTGCATGTAATTTAGAAAATCATTAAGTGAGGATTATTGTTGTTAGGAAATGTGTGTGTTTCTTTTATCACATCACAAAATACTGGGAGATGCAAAATAATACCTCCGTATGCAGTCCTGCCATTAAAACAAAGAATTTCCCATATACCACTTGTACTGATTGTGTTATACACATTAGCATGCATACTGATCACACCCATATTGTCAGTGGTTTCTGCTGATGGTGGCACATTTTTCTCATACAAGTCTCCTTGCTAAGCAGTGACGTGCGGTGAGGTTCATGGCTGGTGAGGCACTGAGTCAGATTTACAAATATTATATTTTGACCTTAATCGAAATATTCGGTTATTTTCAAAAGCTTTTTTAGTCTGATGCTTCGATTCATTTTAAACAGACCGTTCAACAAAAGTATACCCAAAATCCCCATTTTCATTACAAATGTGGTCTTACCTTGACTTGAAGATGAAGTCCATGCTATCCTTCTGGACAACAATCTCTATTACTTTTTTGTAAAAGTCCTCCTTATCTTCCTGTAGTTTCAAAAGTCTAGTTTGTTGTTACGTCTACCGTCTCTGCGTAGAATTACAGTAGCAACAAGAACCTGTGGGCTCACGTGCGCCCCCTTCAGTGCGGCAGAGGTTATGGCTGCCTCCCCTGGTGCATTTTCATTGCCGTTGATACCAGTGAGCCTAAATATCATATATACGTGAAATAAGTTATTTAGAGACTATGGATGGCGAGGATAAATGTAATAAAGGGATCTACAAACATTACATTGGTGACCTACAGTGAGATAGTAACAGGCATGCGCTTAGGGCCCGCTTTCCAGCCAGTTTCTGTGGGGTGACGCATTCTGAGGTGAGGCAGATCTCATCTGTGCCTCAACTCAGCCCACAGTAAATGGCTTGAGCGCGCTCACAAAATAAGTGCCCGCGCTGCATTAGTGCCCGCGCTCCAGCAAGTTACTGTGGGCTTACGAGAGGCAGAGCACGCCCCTGCCTCACTTGTCATCGCTCCCGTAGCGGAGCTCGGCAAATTTGCTGATTTTGACTATAAAAAGCGATTAGAATCATACATAAATCACACTTACAACACAGATCAGTGGAGACATTTTATTATTATCACTATTTCGTTTTTCTTTAGTTGTTTTTCCGTTACATTGGAGTATGACAGGTGAGGCTCAGCCTCCCCTGCCTCCACTGACTGCACGTCACTGTTGCTAAGGAATGGTGGCCTATTGTTGTGTAAGTGCAGCCTGGTCTGGGAATGGACTCCCCCTGTGACCAGGCTCAAAAACAGAGAGAGCTTTGTTTTTCAGCCTTGGTAAAAGTGTGTGACAAGCGCACACACAAAAAACAGGTAGAACTGTCAACGCCATGGCCTTGGACTCAAGGTTTCTTTATCATTGTGAACTGAAATCCTACATAATAGAGTCAACTTTATAGGTTCTGTATTTGAGGTTAAAGACTTCTGTGGGGTCAATAATGGCACATTTCCACTACACGTCGGCCTCGGCCACGCTCGGTACGGCTCGGTACGGCTTGGCCTTAACAGGGCCGACTCACTTCATGCTGCGCTTCCATTACAGTTTAGGAACTGGGGTAGTTACTATAGTAACGCAGTGTAGGCGGAGCCGTGACGTCATCTTCAATGAGAACTCCAGAAACACAACACAGCCGTTAGCTGTTAGCACTCAGAGCTCACAGCTCCTTATATATGTTCAGAAACTCGACAAAAGTTAAACAAGTACAAACCACAGACTGCCTGTGTCATGGTGAATACAGTCGCTGCTTTATTTATGTCTGTATAGGCCGTTGTTGTGAGTGTGGACGGTCGGAGCATATACTGCGTTAGCTTAGCCAATCTCCATCTAGAAAAACACGCATTTTAAAAGGTTTTTCGCCTGCCGTCTGTCTGCAGACTTGACAAAGCATTAATTCATGGTTTTTACTAACCGGTATCAGTATGTTGTTACTTCGGCATCATTTTGAAACGTGTATTACCATTAAATCACGGTCAAATATGTCCATCTTGTTGTAGTTTTAGCCCCCTTGCCAGCGCTCCTCTCTCTAGTTTAGCATACTCAGCCCGACTCAGCCCTGTTTGTTGGCCTCGATAGAACCACAATTTTCTCGGGCCAGAAAAGACGTGAAAAAGTGGCCCCGGGCCGGGCCGGGCCGGAACTAGGCCTAGTGGAAGCACAACCAAAAACGGGAACGGCACGACACGGCACGCTTAAAGCGAGCTCCGCGCTGTAGTGGAACTGCGCCATAACAGACCAATTCCTTTTCAACAGAGTAAGGTTACAGCTATAAAAACAAGGGTGCCGAAAATATAGGCTTATGACTGAGTTCACCCGCTGCCTTTTCTCCAATATCCCTCCAGCTTGAGCTCCAGCTACCATCCAGATCTAACACTGCTTTCATGTTTGACCCACTTTTACAAGACAGAGACAATGACAAAGAAAAACAGGGACAGAAGGAAAAGGATGAAAAAGACACCGGTGGAGTAGAGCAGGAGAGTTGAAGACAGATGCAGAAATTGGGGAAAGGCGGGAACACAGGAGTGGGTGACATCAGCAAAGTGGATGCTAAAGGTATAGAGAGAGAGAGAGGAAGAGAAAGGGGGAAACATAAGGCAAAGCTTAAGGCGCCTGGGAAGGAGGGGAGTGGGCTGAGTAGGAGGGAGGAGGGAAGCACAGCTTCTCCTAATAAAGCGACTGTATGTGAAAGGAGGTGCTGAAAAGCGTTAGACTGAGCAGAGAGCTGTGTTACCACAGAGAGGAAGAGGAAGAGAGAGAACGAGAGGGTTGGAGAGAAACACTGAGGGAGAAAGAGGAAGAGTGAGAGAGAGGGGGAATACAGAAAGGAGTGAGAGGGGGAAAGAATAGAAAGAGCATTGTGTTGCTGCTGAGAGAGAACCCATGTCTGCACAAAGAGGTAGGTGTACTGCTATGACTGGCACACACACACACACACACACACACACACACACACACACACACACACACAGTCACACACACACACACACACACACACACACACACACACACACACACACACACACACACACACACACAGGAAATGCTCATCACCCAGATTCACATCATCAGGATGTACCAGAAGTGGGTACAGTACATGTTGAGTATCAGGTGAGTGTGTTCTCTTCTAACTGTGTGACTTGCTTTAATGCATGTAGCATCTGTGTAGCAGTGTGGGGCAGGTGTGTGACTTTTCCATACATGCACTGTAAGTGTGGCATAAGCAGGTGCCGTGTGTGTGTGTGTGTGTGTGTGTGTGTGTGTGTGTGTGTGTGTGTGTGTGTGTGTGTGTGTGTGTGTGTGTGTGTGTGTGTGTGTGTGTGTGTGTGTGTGTGCTTCAGCAGGAGGTTTAAAGTCTATTCGCTGTGTTGTTGAGGATAAACGGAGGCACGCTGACAGAGTTGTGTGTTGTGTATGTAGGTTTATGGTAGTTTATCAGCATAGTGCATGTGATTAAGGGTAATTGTGAAACATTATCTGATTAATTGAGGGTTGGTAAAGGTAAATTAATGTTTGACGTATGATCCAATTATTACTTGTTGCCAAGTCTAATGTGAAAAATAAGAGCAGAGGATCACATATTTTTTGCAGGGCTTATGGTTTGTTGAAGGTTCCCATGGTATTGGTACATTTGAGGAACTTAATACAACCTCAAACTTGTTTCACATAAGACACGAGGCCCCTCATGAAGATTAAAGGGTTAGTTCACCAAAGTTACAACACATTATATTCATGGCATGCACATAGTTCAGATTTGAAGTGCTAGTGTTTTTGTTTCAATGCAAGTCAATGTCATTCAAAAAACATTCTATACAAATGTAATGCCGTGAGAAGTACAAATTAAATACAATTTACCGCCATAATTCTGTTCTCTGAGCCAACAATCCTTTGCACCCAAATGTTTGTTTTAAGCTACTTAAGTATCAGTGCATTCAAGAATGTTTGGACATCCCTGCAAATGTATACTCGACTATACTCAAATGTGCTTTTGTTAAGTAGTTGAAACCTTATCAATGACCCTAAACCCTAATCTGTCAAGATAAGGCATCTGGGTCTCCATGTAGATTAAAAGGGCAGTTCACACAAATTGCAAAGAAAAGTGTATGTCATAAAGATAACTTTTATGTGTTATACTTAAGTTTTAAGATATACAGTGTGTCTGCAATGCATTAAAACAATGGGCAACAACAATGTATCTATCCAGAAAGCATGTCCGGATACTGTGATACTGCAGAATATGTTTCAAAGTGAGGAGGTCCACAAATGAAATTCCATGAACCCCCACTAATTGATGTAGATGCAGTGCAATGTCCGAAACCGGAAAATCTTTTTTTCCGTTCAAATTGTTTTTGTAGCTTACATTTCTAAACAAACCCTTAAATATCAAATACTCAATGAGAATTGGTGAGACTAGTATCTAAAAACTGGGACAAATAAAACCAAAGTGGTAAGTGAGAACATTTCTTTATTTTTAATTTGAGTCTTGTATAAAGCAAAACTAGCTTTTGTTCAGTGTGTACTAGATGAAAGTAAACACCAAGTCACAATTGTAAAAATACTGTACACTTAAATTCATTGGTATATTTTCTCTCTAACCAGCGGTGTGCAGAAAGATCCTTTAGAGTAAAATGGCAACGGTTATTTTCTCTCTCTGCTGAAGGGCCCCAGCCAGCAGGATCAGAGTCAGTATGTCCTGTATGCAAGGTCACGCTGAGAGGACCACAGACCACTTCCCTGTTGCGAACAGGCAGAGATGCTTCCTCTAACTTTGAATCATATGAGGCTGCCATAGGTTCCTTTTTTATAGGTTCCTTTTTTATAGGAACTGAGAAACAACGCTGTTTCACAACAGCCTGGCTGAGAGTATGTATAGACTGTTGAGTGTGCTTGTCTCTTTGAACGCTTAGGAAACACAAACGTTTGCCTGATTAATTGGAAAAACTTGAGGCAATTCCCTACAATTACCACACCCACTGTTCCCAATGTGTGGGAACAATGGGTGTGATAATTGTAGAGGATGTTGGGCACTTAATGTTTTATCGTGGGTATATATGCCTGTGTGTTAAGATAAGGAAGACAATAACATGATCCATTTACTAATTAATTGGAAAAACTTGAGGCAATTACCTACAAGTGGTAATTGTAGAGGATGTTGGGCACTTAATGATGTATCGTGGGTATATATACGCCTGTGTGTTAAGCTAAGACAGAACATAATTAAGTGCATATTCAATGCATTCGAAGATGCCAGCACTTCCTTACAGTAAGTGCTTACAATTCAGATTATTATAATGTATTATTTTGATGGTTGGAAACAATATATTGTATTCATTAGAGCGTAATTGCAGATTTGATTCAATAGACATTAAGTACACTATGAAGGTACTACTTCTTTACTTTACTCTGCATTGAGATATTTTACTTGACTTTACATTACTTTAATAATTTAATCATCTAATATCACTTCTATAATATTGTATGCTGTCCCATCTATACTTTTTTCTTTCTCTCTCTCTTCCCTTGATCTATCTTTTAATTTTCATCCAGTATTTCCTTCATAGAACAGCCCATACTTGTTTACCGAAAGTATAACGCAGGACCTTGTAATTGGTATTTTCTCCCTGTGGTAATGCTAATTGTACGTAATTAAAGGATTTGAATCCCTGGTGTGAGGCATGTTGTGGTGACTGTCTCCATGTAACACATGCATCGCCTCTTTGCTCACGTACATGTGACCACACACAGGCTTTTGACTTATTAGATTCTAACTATCAGAGCAGCACAACAAATGTAAGACCTGCCTGGCAGGGACGTTCGTTGTCTCGTCTTCCCCTTATTAAAAAACCACACAGTCAATCTAAGACTGTATCATCCTTTGACTCATCGCTGAGTGTAAAGTACCGAACGTCACAGTATCTGCTGATTCAAACAAATTCCTTTTAGCTTTATATCTATTTCTCTATTGCTGTTGTATCTTTTTTATCACAGGAGATTTATGAGCCTGTAGTTTTAGATCAACACGGGTGGAGACTCATACTGTCATACTGTATGCCCTGTCCTAACAGGGCTTCAGCATATTGCCAATATAAACTCCTAGTTGTTTGCTACGTTGTGTGGGGATGGTACATTGAGCAAACCTATGAACTGTGTATCTTGTGTGCGTGTGTGTGTGTAAGGACCTGTTTTTGTATGAGAATGTATGTGTGTTCTACTTGTAAAAAACAGTTTGAACTTTAGACTCTTTCAAAATGAGATCATTTGCTTTGGTCTGTATGTTTTATTTAGTCAATAAGGATAGATATAAAATTGAGGGATTGGGGGAATAAATGTAGTCAACGGTCATTTTGAGGCTGGACAATGTGTGTTAGGCAGTAAAAATGCATTTGTACTGTGAATGTTATTTTCTGTGTCACATTTGTTGAACATTGTTTTTGTGGGTGCTCGATCTAAACCCTGCTCGTCTAAACAACACTCACTATTACAGCAGGCAACAGGAGTTAATGTTAAATCTCAAGTTCCCCTCCAAAACATCATTTTTTTTTTTACTTCCTGCTTTCTTGAGAAGCAGCATTTATTTGAAGCACACAGTAATGCCTTTTATTTATTAAGTTTGGTAAATAAACTCCCTCAAATATTTACTTTTAGTTTATAAAAATGACTCAAACCGACACACAGTGATAGCAGAGGATATTTTGTTTTGCTTGTATTTCTCCTGACTCCTGTTCCCACCACTATTGTTTTCCTTAATTTCTTAATTCGAACCATCACCTCACCTCACCTAAATACTAAATTCGTGTAGACATACAGTAAGAGTCGGAAATGGAAATATTTTGTTGCAAGATTGCATGTGTGTGTGTGTGAGAGAGAGAATGTGTAGGCTTATTGGTTAATCCTCACTTCTGAACATCACTTGGTTTTAAGGCCCTGACACACCAGGCCGAAATCGGCCGTTTTCGTTAGTCGGACGACGAAGCGTGCCCTGTCGCCCAAACTCAATTTGGTGTGTCAGGGCCTTTAGGGATGAGAATAGACTGGCTTTGGGAAAGGCCAAGGGTTTGCGTTAGGCATGTAATTGTGGTCCTTAGGGAATGCATAATGTCAATAGAACTTCTCACAAGTACAAACAAATATATCTGTGTGTATGTGTGGCCTACAGTCTGTGTCACTGTTGAGTTCCTCTGATCTCACTTGCTTCCCAGGTAAGCCTTGTTTTCTGTCACAACATGTTTGCGCCTGTTTTGGCGAACAACATCACCATGCGTAAGTGGTTACATATGATGAAACAGTCCTTGCCTACTGTAATCTGAATGCAAACCTGAGCCTGTTTTTCAGGTCTCAGGCTCGAAAATGACATTCCCAGAACAAATGACCATATCTTCCCTTCTAAAAGGGTTAAATTAATAATCTTTTTTCTCAAAGTAATGATAAACCTGTGAGTTGGATGTAGAAAAGTCAGAATCAATATAGATGTTTTTTATTTTAAAGAAAATTCAGATTTTACATAGTAAAAAACTGTAAATTATAGTGTCCGTCAAAGATTCTTTTTTACTTATAGTGAAAACTACCCTTGGATGATGGTAAGGTAGACTAAAAGCTTTAGGAATCCAACGTACAACATATAATAAGTACCCTGTATCAAGATTGATGCAAAACAAGTGACATTTGACCTTTTTAGAGAGATTTAGCAAAAATAAACCACTTCTGGGGTCATTTGGGTGGATTTTCCATATCTCTGGCCCCCCTTGCTCGATGTTGATGGTTGACACCTCTTTCTGACCGTTAGAGCCAATAGAATCGAAGGGGGAGTCCCCCACACACACTCATTGTGAAAAAAAAAGGTGGGGGCTTCGCGCATGCAGTTTTGCATCAGAGTGGACCTATCTCTAGCTCTGACATCTGGAAACGGAAAAGCAGTTTTAATGCTTATGGATTATCAGAAATCATTTCAAAGGGACACAGACACATTAGATTAACCTATGGATTAACTTCAGCAGCGTTTTTATCGTTTTAATGCCATTGAAGACCACTTTGGAGAGACTACAGAGCCAAGGTAAAAATGTTAGCATTTTTAGCTACCTCGCGTCACCTGTTTTGATGTCTGTTTTTCTTTATAACGTCGCAAATTCGTATAATTCAGTGATAATGAGGGTACCCATCGATTCTGTGTCACCTCACAATGTGAAAAGATGTCATGGACGTGGAGAAGAGATAAATAATAAGGTTTTGTGAGTGATTTTCGGTGCAGTAATCTGTTAGCATTTTTCGCTCGTTGCTAATTCAGAGGCTCAGTGTTAGCATTGTGGGTTTTGTTTTAAAAAAAAAAAAAAAAAGATCAGTTAGATGAGTTTCTTCCCGTTACATGGATATAAAACATTCATAGTTTATTAAATGAACATGCCCTCAGACACTGTTTCCTGCAAGTTGTTGCGGCAGTGCCCCGGTACCGGGGTCTCTCGGGCTTAACAGGTTAAGGAATTTGCCTGGATACGAAATGTTTCCTTTCTTGTTCAACACGTCTTGAACTTGACGATAACTGAAAGGAAGGTGAGGTTCAGTTAATTCATGGCGACCTTTACAGCTCTACTTTAAACCGTTTCACTCACAGACTTCTATAATAAAGCAGGGGTTATGCAATTGGTGCCAGCTGTCATTAATGTAGTTGTCAATTAATATCAATGGTGGTTGTTTACTTCACCAGCAGACATATCGCAGCTGTTCTCATACATTCTAGCTGTGCGAGACAATCTTCTGTAGTAATGGAGACACAGTATATAATCAAGGCATGTGAAGACACTGTAAAACAAGTAAAGATGTGTGGAAATCACATGTGGTTTCATTCTTGCTTCACTGCAGCTGCATTGCTTTCGAGGAAAGGTTTGATGAATATGATAATTCCACAGAACCACATGCTGGCATTGCATGATGCAGCTCATCCAGACACAGTTAGTGGTTGGATTTCCACTCCAGTATCAACACTTCATGAGCCTTTCATGGTTCAATTGTGTCTACTAAAGTATAGAAGCTGTTTACGTCTCTTATTTTGTGTTAACTTTAGAATTTCCCTTTTCATAAAAATAGATGGTTGAGTACAGAACACACAGTGACTCGATAAATAGCCAGAATGTGTCTGGTTCAGACAGCCCCTGGATAATGTTTCAAAGGAGTGTAACATCACTGTGAACTTTGGTTGTTTGCTCAGTGACATCGTCAAACAATTACAGAATACTTCGCTGCGTGTGTGTGTTTCCATAATGTTGGAGGCTTTAATCATTCAGATCTCCAGTAGAGGAAAGTTGGCAAAAGATAAGAGATATTTAAAAAAAAGTTGACAGTAATTCTCGTGATTGGATGTGCGTATCTTCTGCATGTGAGCAGCAGGGGAAGCAAATAACAAAATGGATCTATGAATGGGTCTACACATTTGCAGGCAAGTCATGTTTTAGGGTCTGCACAAACACACGCTCACACACACATCAGCCCACCGACAAACCCTATTCTTCCAACACACACACTCGCAGACACACACACAGCCTCAGACAAAAGAAGGGGATTCCAATCCGTCACAGAGATGACATCACAGCCTGCCAGTAATAAAAACAGCTAAACAAGGGAGTCCCCACTTCCCCTCCCTCGTACACATCCCACAGAATGAACAGAGAGAGAGAGTCGAGTTGAGGCAAGTCACTCTCACAAGTTCACAGAAAGAGAGGGAGGGTAACAGAGAGAGAGAGTCCCTTTTAAGGGGTTCACATGCACACAAGAGCGCGCTGACACACGCACAAACACACTTAGCTCCGTCTCCATAGTGATCTGCGTTAGTGCCCCGGCTTTGGGAGGAAATGCCAAACTCCGTGCTTAAAGGCCGCTCCACCAGAAAGACACACACACAAACACACACACACACACGACTCTATTATAACCGTCTGTCCGGTCATGACGGAAAAACCTCTTCTCTCTTTCTCTTATCACTCTGCTACCTCCCTCGGTCCATTCTCCCGTCTCCTTTCCACTTCCACTCTCTTTATTCTCTCATCCCTCCCCCACTCTCTCTCCCTCTTTCTCTCTCCCTCTCTCTCTCTCTCTCTCCGCTTCTCCCGCTCCCCTGTCAGTGTTAAGTTCATTGAAGTAGACAACAGAGGTAAGTTCACTCTTTAGCTGTGCTCTCTAACATGCTCTTAGTTTTAGTCTTTGTGTGCGCTGTGGACAAAGTTCAGGTTTATTATCACTGCTGCGAGTCCTGCTGATGTAGTGCGGCAGAAATACTAGTGTGTGTGTGTGTGTGTGTCTGTTCTATGTCCTTAGGAAATGTGTACAGTACCTCAGCCAGATCACTTTGCCAGCTGTGATGTGGATCTAGATATTGTCTGCCATTTAACTTACCTTAGGTATCTCACTCAAGCATTTCAAATAGCCTTGCAAATATGGACAGTCAGTTACACCCTTTTTTCCTCCTTTATAAACTGTGGATATATAGTGTTTAAGCACATATAAACTACAATACCATCTGGGTGTATGTGTGTTCAAAATCCTTTTAGTAAATACTGGAAACCCAATGAGTGCTTAGGAAAGAAGGGAAACAAAAGAAAGTATAAGCAGACACAGCGATCAAATATACTAAAATAATAACTATAATATAAGGAGGTTGATACTATTAATTATTGCTTGCTAACAGTGTCTCATTGCTGATGTGTTGTTTAATCATAACAGGTCATCATTTTTTGATTGTCGCCAATTGTTCTCCTGTTTTGTATAAACACTATTCCACAATAAAGGGGTTTCCTTTGAAACTTTTTCCAAACAGGAAATCTTGTTGATCTTTCAGCAATAGCTGCACACTTTGGCATACGACCATTTCAAACTTGCTGCAGCTGAATGAAAGTACATCTTGGCATGACTTCAAGCATACCAAAACAAAAATGCATCTGTAGTCCTGGGTAACAAAACAACTCAAATAAAAGACTTTCGCAAACCCCCCGGTCAGACCGTCTCTCATACAGAGAAACATGCTGTGACATCACTCACATCTGGATGCAAGATTGGCTAACCCCCCGTTCCTCTTTCTAATGTTTCCCCATCTTTTCCTCTCCGGCAACCCTCTCGCTTCCCCTTCCTGTCCGTCTGTCTGTCTGTCTGTCTCTCCGCCCCCGCTCTCAGAGATGAAAGAGAAGAACCCCTGGCACACGCCTGTGACCATCATCATCACTGTGATTGGTGTCATAGCGATTGTTGCCTTGGTGACAGTAGCAGTTTTGCAGAACAAGCCCCTCCCCCAAAAGTACAAGGTATGGTTAAAGGAATCTGTTAAAATGTAACAGTAACCTGTTCCCTGTGTGAGCCCACTGAATTACAGAGGGATCTCTTTACAAAGTCCACATGCCAAATATGGTCTGTTGTCAATGTGACCTCAACCTTTACTAGTGTTTCTAGAAATACACTACCAAATAAGGCCAGAGGATGTTGAAAAGAATTTTAAAACACCTCTACTTTTGGGCACAGATGCAGGCCAACTAAGAGTACCACATCTGTTGCTCATTAACGTGTTAAGGGTTCTGTTTTACAACATAGTAAAGCTAAATATATTGCTGATATACATGTAGTTTTGGCAACTAGTTTGTCAGTGGGCTTAATGTTTAAACTGCATGTCAGGATGAAAGTCACTGAGCACTGAACATGCATTCCTCCTTGTGTCTCCACTCAAGTATGGGATCGTGCTGGACGCCGGCTCCTCCCACACTGCTCTGTATATCTACGAGTGGCCAGCTGAGAAGGATAACAACACGGGAAGAGTTGAACAGACACATTCCTGCAAGGTCAAAGGTACAGAACATGCTGCACACAGTGGTCATGCACAAATGTTGCCGTCAAAATCACGAGTGCGGCCACTATGCATGCCAATTGGTTTTATGTTAAGTCATTGCAGTACTTTGACCTGCTTGTCAAACAAGTTAAACAATGGTGGCTAAATCGCTGGCTCTCTGTATCTCACAGTATACAGTAGCTTTGGTGTCTGTGGGGACTTTCCCACGCTGGGCTTGGCCGCACATAGAGCTTTTGTCTTAGCATTTTATCAAGAGCATCCACGATAGACACTTTACTTAGATGTTTCTTCTTGAGCTTCTGTTAAGCTTCTGCTATACACCTAGCTGCTGCACGGTTGCCATGGTCTCTCCCATATGGTATTTACTCTCATGCAGCGGAACTATCTCATTGGTCGCGCTTCAAATGTCAGCAGAGGTCAAAGTTTAAATAATTTGAGATTTGAGCACAGCGCAGTGTGGGTACCACTTGTGTTCAGCACTGCTCCCTCCATAGGGAAACAATGGAAGAGCCATCACAGAGCACTTTTATCGCTGATCCAGCTATCTGACTCCGATAAAAAACGCTTTAAAAGGCCATTTACGGCCAGAATGTATAAAAAACAAAACATTTACAACCCCGCACCATAGGGTTTACTGTATTGGAATAACCTTTCATTTATGATTTAATCGATATGATAATATGGTAGCTGAATAAAAATCCCAAAGGTCAAGTCTGTTGTTAATCAATAAATAAAGTCATAATAAACATATTTGCAGATAGCTATTGCTATTTGGGTCAGATGATTGATGACAAGGCAACACAGAATAATTGAAGGTAGATATACAGCTAAATAAATGTTTACACCGTGGCAACAAAAAGCATTGATAAGGATGAACTAGAGCCAGAAAGTGTTTAGCCTGTTATGGCTTACATTTAAAATGAAAGGTTTACTGTTAAAAGAGTCAGGTAAGAGAAACCCATCACTTGCCGACTATAAAGTGATATCATATGATGGTATCGATCTTTCCATCCAACTCTCTGCAAAGGAGTGAATAAGTGAGTGCTCCACACCAAATGATTTATTATTCATAAATAATGTCGTTAGTAACAACATAATTAGGAAAGTGGTACATACAGTACCATGCCTGTGTTGTATGCATAAATGTGTAAAGTCAATTTACATTTTGCCCACAAACCTGCAGTAAAATCCAATTGTGTCCAAAGTGCCTCAGTCTCAAGGCAACATTCTTATGCAACCAAAACTACGTTAATTATTAAAGCACTTTTATATACACCGTAAAATAGAACGCTCTGTCAAACTGACTCCTACTGTTACCTCCTCTGCTGTAAATGTAACTTCTACCTTTTATCAAAGCTGACCTCCTACTGTATGTACCGGTAATTTGACTTGGTTATAAAAGCCAAGAACATTTTCATAGCTGCTAGACAGTGGATTCCTGTAGATAAAAGGACACACATGAGTAAGATTTGCTTACACTTTAGAGCCTAGCTGTTTTACTGAACATATTAAACAAATAAAAAATGTCTATTCAACCGTTTGAATTGTTAAATTGTCTAGAATGAATGGCAAAGATAAGGTATTAAGAGGGGTAGAGAAAAGAAGAATACTAAATTAAATACTTGCATACATGAAGTGTGCTTACAGGAAGCTGACACCTTGATAAACTATTCAGCTTTTTTCCCCCGATAGCAAATTCCTTGCCAATTTATGGGTTTGTACAGATGACATTCAGTTCTAAAGCAGGTTAGCATCTCTAAACTCAAAGCTGTTTACTCTTCTCTTGACATTTAGTTTTCTTTGCAGGTCCAGGTATCTCCAGCTATGCGTCTGCTCCAGAAAAGGCGGGAGAGTCTCTGAGATTATGCATGGAGGAGGCCAAGCAGCGGGTGCCCGGAAAAAGACACCACCAGACCCCTCTTTATCTGGGGGCCACAGCTGGAATGAGATTGCTAAAGTACGACACACATGTGCAAACACATCCACCGTAAAGCATGCACCAACAAAAAGCAGCACAGCATTCGTTTTCATGCTCACACTGGTGTATCCCTAGCTTTGACTCTGATAGTGCTTCTATCTGTAGCCTTTTCCATATGCCTGCTTTGTGATTTATCTCCATATGAACTTTACTGCCCGAGCAGCGAATATGTTACTGTCAACTCCATATATATACGACACAGTCAATTTATTATTTATGTGCTGCGGTATTGATTTGAATTATGGATGTGAATCAGTCTAATGAATTTGTGTGTGTGTGTGTGAAGTATGGAGAATAGCTCGGCGTCAGACAAGGTCTTTCAAGCTGTGGAGGGCGCCCTGCAGAAGTTCCCCTTCTCTTATCAGGGAGCGAGAATCCTCACCGGCCAGGAGGAGGGGGCTTTCGGCTGGGTCACGGTCAACTACTTGGATGAACGCCTGAAACAGGTCTGGAGGTGTATGCCTGCATGTGTCCTCTTGTCATGTGCTCTGTTTGCTTTTACTGTACACTGACTTCAATGCTTTGTTGTCTTTCCTGCAGGGTTTGGAAACTAGAGGCGCCCTTGACCTCGGTGGAGCCTCTACCCAGATTAGCTTTGTTTCTGATAATTATGACGGTTCAGAATCACCTAGCAACTCGGTGACTTTCCGTCTCTATGGAAATGACTACAACCTGTATACCCACAGCTTCCTGTGTTACGGGAAAGACCAAGCCCTAAGAATGACGCAAGCACACCTGTCTCAAGTAAAGTTCAGATTTTCCTTTCAATTAAATGTTATCTTATCAGTCAAGATTTAAAAGAGACATAATATGCTCAAATGTGCAATGTTGCTGAGTTAAACGTAATTTGCATCTTCTCCATATTGCCCTCTCTCCTAGGCAGGTCCAGCAAGAGTATTAGATCCTTGTTTCCACCCTGGCTACACCGCGACAAAGAACTACTCGGTCCTCTACGACAGCCCCTGTGTGTCAGACAGGAAACCCAAAGATGCTCCTGATACCTTCACTCACGTCGGGAGAGGAGACTTCCTGCAATGCCAGGCAGCCGTAAAAAGTGTCTTCAACTTTACATCTTGCAAATACAGCCGATGCTCTTTCAATGGGGTCTTCCAGCCACTTTTGCAGGGGCCATATGGGGTAAAGTATTATTCAAATCAAATAAAAACATATGTTCTCCTATATTTCTAGTGGTATCTAGCTATGCAGATATGTGAGTGATTCTACAATTTAGGGTACATTCCATGTTCATTGATGTCCATTGATGATAATTATAATTATTCTAACTATTTTCTTCAAAAATATCATATTTTGCCTATTATTGGAAAGCATGTTATAATATCACACAAACATTATGTGCATCCTATGCTTTATTTAGCTTGAAATGTGTCATGATGTTCTTAAATTGTCAGTTTTTGCTATGTCCGTTTTTCAGTTGAGGGTGTCTTGGTTTCAAAATAATGAATAAAAACCATTAAAGTAAATAAAAAAAATGATTCATTCATTTCAAAAGTCTAAATACTAAAGAATAATAACATATTTTTAATTGATTTCATCGTTTAAATAATTTAAATATCTTAATATATGAATGTCCGCAAAAGTTCTGTCAACTATGTTACTAACAGAACTCCCTCCTTTAACTCAAAAATGGTTTGTCCCAATACCATGTCACCAGCATCACATGATGCCTTGTTCCTCTTTGGCAGACATTTTGAACACACTGTGCGGATTGTCCTCTAACCTTTTACAATATGTTATGTATAATAGCACATTGTCAATGAGTATATGAATTGACCATCAACAATGTTACGTACATTGTTATGGTTTACAATTGTTTAATGATTTTAATTCAATTATATGTTCAAATGTGATGTTAACCTGTTCAAGAAAATGACATGTGATCATCCAGGCAAGGCCTACCATTGAAATGATGGGTCAAAATAGGGAAATTGTCAACTAGGTTACCTGTCAACTGAGTTACCCAGTACTGTAATAACTGTAGTAACTTAGTTGACAGGTAACCTAGTTGACAATTTGTAGGACATGTAGACGTCATTACACATCATTATCAATGGAATGTTGCACTTCTGCCTTGAAATGAACATAGTGCTGATGGTTAATAATGTGTCCAGTCAACTATGTTATTTGCGTCAAATGTTTGACTTTCATTGTCAACTATGTTGCACCTCATTTTTTCAAATTTAAATATCTAAAATAGTGCTTCTGATATCCTTTATAGTATAATGTATATCTACACAGGTTGGAGTTTTACATGACATCTCTTAAAACTATCAAAATGACCTGTATGGTAGTTTTATAATACAAAATATCCCTAAACTTAATGACAGTGCTGAACATATCACATGAAAAAACAAAACTTTAATACAATTATTTTTTAAACTTTAAAAAATCTTTGGATATATGGTAGAATAGACTCAAGAGCCTTTCAAATGTGATTTTACTTGAAGTGCAGGACTTAATCAAATGATTGTAATGACATCAAGTTTGTCCGTAACATAGTTGACAAACTGAGTAGTGAAAACATCCTTTCCCTTAAAATAAAAAAATAAATAAAAATGTTTAAGCTTTGCAACTAGTGGATATGTTACACTGAGGAATATACTAACTTGAACCACTGATTGTTCTATTGAGAAAGAACACTTTCTTTGTACTGTTTTGTTGATGTGAAATGCACCCTAAATTATAGAATCAGTCATGTGTTGGTTTTATTGCTGCCACCACACCAATACTGTTTGTGAATTACTTTGTGGGGCACGTTGAATTTCTCAGAAGCACTCATCAGACATCACTGTATGGACACTTTTCCTTTAAACTACTTTCTTCCAAATGTATATTTTCAAGAGACATTGGGGTTGAATTGCCTGCTCTATAGTTACGGCTCCTTACAAAGAGAAATAATGTCCTGTGTCAGTGAGGATAAAGTGTTTATAAAATGATTTGCTGAAGATACCAGGACACCAAGTTCACTTTGTCTCCTCTCCCCCTCTCTCTGTAGGCTTTCTCAGCTTACTACTTTGTGATGAACTTCCTAAATCTGACTGATACATCCGTCCCACTGGAAGATGTCAAGGAAAAGCTAAAACGCTACTGCGCTACCAATTGGGATCAGGTCGGGGCATATTTATGCATCAGTTCCACACACAAAACAAATGTCCTGTCATATTTCTCTGTTTTACTGTCTTATCTATGTCCTGCAGCATGCATATACAGTGCATTGATAATATCAATGCATTTGCTTAACTGCTTTAACAGATAACGCAGCAGCATCCAGGCGTAAAGTTAAAGTATCTGGCTGAGTACTGTTTCTCTGGCACGTACATCCTAACCCTGCTGACGGAAGGTTACAACTTCACCTCAGAGAGCTACTCCGACATCAAATTAATTAAAAAGGTCAGTAGATCACACTCCACTCTTTTCCTGTCTCACAAACCACAAAGCATTAACGCCCTGTGTTGGTTTTTGTATGTACTTCTGTTTTTCTAAGGACCTAATTGAGATGAGCAGGGTTCATACACTTTTTCACAAATGATTTTCAATGACTTTTCCATGACCTTTACCTAATTTTCCATGACCAAAGAAATTGTTTATTTTAACATGGAACAGGAAAATAAGGTCTGCATATGAAACATGTTGTGCCTATCTAAAACAAATAAAATAGGCTTACTAGCTTCTACACGCTAAAGCAACTAAAATCTCTCACCAGCAAAATACCTCGTCAGTTAAATGCCATTTTACGTTTCATTACTATACCATACAGTATTTATTATCATTATAGTATTACTATTTCGGCGATTAGATAAAATATAAATTATATTTGATGCAACTTTAGTTACATTTCCATGACTTTTCCAACATTTTGGGAAAAATATTGTTTTCCATAACCTTTCCAGGGCCGAGTATTAGCTTTTTGAATTTCCATGACTTTTCCAGGTTTTTAATGACCGTAAGAACCCTGGATGAGGAACTTCCTATTTTATGCTTAGGTTATATTCAGGTTCCAGTTTGGCTGTCCCACATCCTCAGCCTCCACATTACTCTCCGTCTAACCACATGGGAGACCACTCAGCACATATCCTACTTAAAACATTGCTTTTAATAGCATTACATATGAATAAAATGATTATACTGGATTGCTCACTTAAGAAAAATGAACTTACCATAATCAAGCACTGGCTCAGCCTAAGACAAAACACAGAAACCAGACAACGTCAAACAATAACAAGTCATATGATAGGTGCTTCCTCAGTTCAGAAGAACACAATACCGTCAGGAATTGATTGGTATAGTAAATGGTTATAGAGTTACATTTAGCAAAAAGGCTCTGCTGTTTGAGGGAGCTTTTATAGAATTTAAATGGCTGAGAGAACTTGTTTTTTCAATAAAGAAACTGCTGAAGTATCATACATTTTTTTATATGAAATAGAAAAAGCAATAACATCTTAAAAACAAATCACATGACATGAAACCTATTGAAAAAAACCTAGTTATTTAAATTTTTAGAATGTTTATCTAGTTTACTTTTTCTCATATGTAGCTCCTTTTGCTCGATGTTGTATAACTCATAGGCTGTTTTAAAAGTGTTGTTCAGGTGGTGGTCTAACTTTTTTGTAGAGCACTTAAGAGTAACTTTTTAAGTGTTATGTAATAATAACATCAACAAATATTATTATTAGTAGTAGGCCTACTATTATTATTGTTGAAAATAAATTAAAAGTGGGGTAGGTCATTTTGGAGAAACCAGCTCGAGTGCGCTAGAATTTGAAAATACACAGCCGGAAAAAATCTGCCACTTCCTTACAGAGCCCCTCCTCCAACACACACGAACGCGCAGTTTGTGCACAGATGGAAGGCTGACAGGCAGGTAGGCCATCCAGTTATTTTAGCCGGGCCGGCTAAAATGATTGGTCGTGCTTTTTACAGTACTACGGCTTCCACAGATGAACTTTTTGTATGGATTTTTTGTCAAAGCAAGGGCATTCACACCTAATAGTCCGCTTCTCTGGTGCGCACCAGACCACAGTTTGTTACATAATGTTTCATTTTTCAGAAGGTTCGGTTTGCGTTCACACGGGCTAAACTCAAACGGACTATAAAAAACATTATAACACATATAATGAGAGACGTTCTGCAGTAAGGAGGGGAGAGAAAAACTAAAGGCTAAAGTTTTAGAGGTAGAGAGGGAATGGAGTGTGGCTGGTGTTTTGGGAACAAAAGGAGAGGGAGTAAGAGCTACCAGAAAGGCACTGTTTACCTTCTTGAGTGAAACTGGGGTAGGAAAAATAATTTAACATTAGGTCAGGAAAGAACATAGATTTTTATTTTTGTTTTATTTATTTCATGTTTTTGTTGATTTATTTATTTATTTTTGATTTATTTTGATTAGATCATAGGTTAAATAGTTGGAATGATATGATGATTCATACTCATGTACAGTAGGTGGCGGTATGCACCTTTTAAGTTGTTTGCAATCCGCCAAAAACGAGAGAAGAAGAAGAAGTAAGGAGGGGCGTTTCACCGACGACAGGTGTTCTTAATTTTATGTAGGCCTAGTTGACGGATCATTTTTACTTTACACGACACTGTTCAACACTTAATTCTGCTTCACTTTTTAACTAAACAACCGCGGATGTCTTGAAAGACTCCTTCGCGTCTTGTGACACGTAAATACTACGCTTCCTATGTTTTGGTGCGGACTGCGTTCACACCAGCAATTGTGAACCGCTCCAGAGTTCGCAAGCAAGCGTTCCGAGACCACCTATTTTAGCGGACCAGAGTCCGGTTGTTTAGTTCACTTAAGAGGTCTCGGACTGTGTTCACACCGACCCAAATGAACCGCACCAAGCGGCTAAACGCACCAGGGTTCGATTCAACCGGACTATAAAAGGCTGGTGTGAATGCGCTGGTGTCAATGCACCCTATTCATTGCTATCGGGATGTTAAGAGCATTCCATGGAATATAACAAAAAGTGTACCTCGAGCCGGTTTCTCAAACGTACCTACCCCACCTTTAAGTTTAAAAAAAGGCGAAATACTAGGTATATTTCAAGCTTTTTTTGCAAATAAGTTATTGGGATTTTTCTATCAACTAAGATTTGTTAGAAAATGTTTTTTTATTTTTATTTTATTGACTGAACTTATTAGAAAATTGAGCTTATTAACACATGGATACTGTAATATATTCAAAAGAACAATATAAGACAAGCACAAGTTTCATGTGTGGGTCGTATTCAATTGTACTTCTAGAATTTGCCAATTCAAAATGGACCAGGGGCCGCAGTTGGCCCCTGGCCGTAGTTTGGACATCCCTGGTTTAGGGTATGGGTTGGGTTTATAATTCACTTGCTCTTTCATTTCCCAGAGAGTGAATTGGAAAATAAAGAAACATCTCTATCTAAATGTTCACTTTCACAGTAAGAATGTTTCCAAGCTGTCCTGGCCTGTGTTACATCAGTGACAGTTTCCTCTCTTCCTGTGTTGTGTCCAGATAAAAGGCAGCGATGCAGGATGGACGCTGGGCTACATGTTGAATCTGACAAATATGATTCCAGCAGAGGCGCCTGACACCCCCCCTCTGCCCCACGCGGGTTACGTCTCAATAGTTTCCGTCATGGCAGTGCTTGTATTCATCCTCTTCATCGTCAGCCTGCGTCCTCTCTGGCCCCGCTGCTCCAAACAACCACAGATTGTATAAACACGAGGGACGGTGAGAGAGGGAATGTCTAGAGGGCTTTTGAGTTTGGGAAAAGGATAGTCAACTCTACACTTTCCTGCTTCCCCGGGGAGGTCAAAGGTCAACCCCTGCTGCACGTCAACAGTCCTGCAGCTCATGTGGATTCAAGTACATTTCAGAAGGACAAATACTTTCTGTACACTTTATAAATAGTGCGTTTTGGTTCTCTGGTTGAAGGACAGTTTCTGTGTTTGGGTGTGAGTGTGTATGTTGAATTTGAAGGGGCGTGCGAGTGTTTGTGAACCCATCAGTCTGCATGTGTCTTGAAATATGATGTGAATATGATACTGTATAAATAAAATATCCCAAATTTATATAAAATGTTTGAATAACTTGTAATTTGTAAACAAATATATAATCAATTACAAAATGTTAATTTAGCATGATTTATTTATACTCTATCCAGAAAGCTAATTTGATTTTTTTATAAAAAAACTACCATTACAAATGAATGCCTACAAATAAAACCCACAAACAAGCATCTGATAGTGAAAACAGGAGAAATATGATTTTTGGAAGACATGGTATATCTTTTTGAGAGCTGTTTTGCAAAGTAGCAAGTGCACTGGATAATAAAATACAGCATGCTCCCTCTCCTTCAGTTGTAACAATGACACATTCTTGCATAATAACATTTTTCATGAAACTCTCCTCTGGGCTGCTGGGCAGCATGAGGTTAATTCCCAGTGACAATAAATATTGAACAAATATTTTGTGTTTAGAATGAAAGGGCTGCCCTCTAGTGGCAATGTCCTCACATTGCAGTGTTGTACCCTCAATAATTTACATTCAGTTGCCAGATCATAAGATACATCTAGCTGAAACTAATAAAATAACAGTGCTTAATAATCTTCCCTTCATTCAAATGGTTACAATACTCCGTTTTTGGTGAAACAGTGTTAAATCAACTGTATGGTCATTATGGGGTCTGCAGTGTGCAGTGTTTTTGAAGTCTATTGTGTTACATTGACATCATTTTTGACCCAATTCATATCAATGATCATGTAATATGTGCGCATAATGCACAGTAGGCCAACTGATGGTGCGCCTGACTCCCTTGGTGCTGCTTGAATACATCCAACAAGGCACATTTAATATGCAAATACCATCATCGACTGTATAAAATGCTAAAAGCTGGCGTGAAATCCTATAGAGGAAATTGTGCCACTTTGGAATTAAGGCATCAAGACATTGGCAGGAAGTGGAACCATGTGGGGTTTCCCTCCGTTTGAGAGCCTAGCCCTTCCTCTGTGTCACAGATCTAGCTCTTATCTGCAGGGAATGGAGCTACAGGGGAGAATAAGAAAACAATGGCATCCTGATTCTGTGGGTGGTTCCTGCTTTCACGCCACAAATGTCTGTTGATATTGGCAATGGCAGGAGGCCACTTTAAGTGATTAAGCGACCCAGCTTACATGTAGATTTAAACACAAGTGTGATCAGGCTCCTAACACATTTAGAGGTCAAAGCTGGTATGTCATGAGCAGTCATAAATAGAACACAAGTATATAGCCCATTCCCTTATATACAGTATATTGTTCCCCAGACTGTCATCTCAGTTTATTATCCACAGTAGGGGATACTGATATTGCAGAGTAAGGTGCTGACTTGTTGTCCCGCTGTAGGGAGGCAGCCTGTTCTGACACAGACGGGATGACTGGTAGGTGATTCGTCACGTGATCTGAGGTTTCGCTCAGCTGGTCGCTGTTGATAATGTTGGTAGTCTCGGAGTCCAGCTCCTTCACTTTCTCTTGGTAGAACCTATGACTGAGGCGTTTCATCTGGGGAAGCTCGCAACACGTCTCCAGCACCACCAGGACGAACACCAAGCCTAGCAGCAAGTAGACTGGAGCAAACAAACAGGGAGTGTGATGAAACAAAGACCAGTGACTAATGCGATCAAATCAAGGTTTGGTCGATACATAAATGGTGTAATAGCTAGTGCAACAGTTGCTTTGTTTAACCATGTCCATCAGAAAAGCTAAAGGGTACATTCTGAAAAACATGTTGAACTTGGAGGCCTAACCTGTAGGAAATCAATTTTCAATGACATGTTGGTGATCCCTCATAATTTAGTCTAGCACCATCATAAGGTCAAGATTTCAACCAGTCCAATACTTTAGTTTATGACCAAATTAGTCATTGGCATGTTACCATTAACCTCATCTATTCTTTGCGTTAAGTGCTTATTATCAAACTTTAAAATTCTGAAATGTCTAAAGTAGATACACAGGCTAATGGTAAGCAATACCTGATAAACATCAATATATTAACACTGTCATTGTGAGCAGGTTAGCATGCTGATGTTAGCTTTTAGCTCCATTCCCAGCTATATGCTAGTATTGCTGCATGCTGTGAAAATGCACTTCTCTGGACCTTTATAATTATCCTGTTTAATCAGAGATAAGTCACTCAGACACATTGCTGAACTCAATTTGTTTCAAAAGCTTTTGCAATGACAGCAACACAACTGTTGAATGCTACCTGTACAATTATAAAGATTGTATTTTTCTTTAGTTAAAGGTGGGGTAGGTAATTTTGGAGAAACCAGCTCAAGTGCGCTAGAATTTGAAAATACACAACCGGAAAAAATCTGCCACTTCTTTACAGAGCCCCTCCTCCAACACACACGAACGTGCACATGACCAATGAGGGCACGAGATAAGTTTGTGCACAGATGGAAGGCTGACAGGCAGGTAAGCCATCCAGTTATTTTAGCCTGGCTGGCTAAAATGATTGGTTCATTGCTTGTGATTCATTGCTATCGGGATGTTAAGAGCATTCCATGGAATATAACAAAAAGTGTATCTCGAGTCGGTTTCTCAAACTTACCTACCCCACCTTTAAGGACTACATTTTCAAAAGTGCGCCACATTTTCTCACAAGCAAAAGAGATGGAATACTGTATAGCATTGTGCATATTATCTGTGAAATACCTGTTTTTTCCACAGTCCTGGTATTTAAAAAGCCAACAAATCTTTTTTTTCAAATAACTCTTGGTTGAATGGCGTCTCAAGCTATAGAAATCGTATCTAAATCAATGGGTGAATGGCTTTAATTTTCCATTGTCGGAGAGATTTCCACCTGACAGTAATGGGAGTACATCAGTCAGTCTACTCACTTGTAATGGCCAGCCTGTAGAGAGTTGGGTGTGGTATGGCCTCTTTACTATGGGTCTCCCCTGGGACATAATCCCCAAGGCCAATGGTTGTCAGAGAGATGAAACAGAAATACAGAGACTCCAGAAAGTCCCAGTCGCTCTCCAGGCTGACAAAGATCCATGCAGGGATGATGAGGAAGACCAGGGCAATGATGAGGGCAAGGCAGGTAGCATGTATGGCGGCTAGCTTTGATTTAGACATGGCCCATCGACGGTGGAAATAAGACACGGGACGTCGAGTCACCACGGCCATGATCCTCTGAACCACAACAGTGAGGAAGAAGAGGGTAACAGGTATGCCAAAGATGGAGTAGAAGATACAGAAGGCCTTCCCTTCATCTGAGAGAGGTACCGAGTGGCCATAACCTGAAAACACATCAAAACATGCAGCGAAGACTTTATTACAGGTTGTTAAATTACAGGTGGGATTCTTCTCAAAGAGCTACTTAGCTCAACACACATAACAATAATTAGAGAGAAGGAAAGGCAGAGAGAAAGACAGTCTATTCATTATGGAGAGTCAGGGGAAACCATTCTAATAAAAGCCGATAATGATGTCCTTATAACATCTCTAAAGCTGTTTCTGCTTTTGGACATCAAATAGAAAACTACATACAGTATACAGTTTATATTAACCTGCACGCTCCCCTGGTGTCAGGGTGATGACTTTCAAATAACCTTTTTTGTTGCAAGCTATTCACAATGATTTACAGTGACATATTAGTGCCACTCTGGAAGTCAACATGTAATAAAGGTTTATGACCATTAACTAACAGCTTTATATGTAAGTTATTGTTTTTTTATACGAAACTATGGGCCTCTAATTAAAACACCTTTTTTGATTGCAAGGAATGAAACAAATTATTAAGGAAGTTCTTTATCCACTACAGGGACAAAAGTATTTTTATTAATCAATTTTCAACCATTAATTAAAAATATTACCCCTGACTATATTTGTATATGCCTCGCTGTGTATTGAGCCATTAGTCTCAACTGGTTTGAGGAAGTATTCAGCTATGTTCTGCAAGGTAGCTTATCAATAACAAAACATCATAATTTACTAGTTGATTATACAGTATTTTGATAGAATCTGCATCTGTTAAGTAACATGTAACCAATGTTGTCAGTATGGTATAAAAACAATATTGGATTTCAAAATGCAGTGTGTAAGAAGTGGGTCCTATAAAGAAGGTCTAAGAAAAAAGAAGAAGCAAGACTGAGCTGTGGGGGTAAATGTACTTGTGTATAGGCTATGAGTTACACTCCACAGCAGGTTACAACAGAGAAAAGGTTCATAAAGCCTGACTTTTCTACCTAAGGACAGGCATGGGCTCATTCAGGTGTTATACCTGTGCCCGGGGCTCACCTGTAGTGGTCAGCACGGTGCTGGTGAAGAACAGGGAGGAAACAAAGTCCCAGTTTCGGTTGGTGTCGTTTCCCAGCACGGACACCCCATAGTTACTGGCCTCCAGCGCGCGGGCCAGCAGCTCCTCCAGGCGCGCCTCGGACACACAGGGGTTGTTGCTCAGGAAGTCCTGCTGGGCCTCTCGGAGCTCCCGGCGGAGCTCCTGCTCGTAGGGCAGCTCGATGGCGGAGAAGATCCCGGCGCCGATTAGGAGGTAAAGGATGTAACCGACAACCAGAAGCGCAAAATTCAGCGCGGACTGGTGCCGATCCATAAAGCGAGCGCACCAGCCGCGGTTCCAGCTGACCACCATCCCTTATTAAACTTTGATTTATCAATAAATGTAGTTTCAATTAACTAGACTTCAAGCCTGTTTCTTCACTTGTATCCTCTCTCTACCCGGTGGATGACCTCGTCTTCCTCATTCTTCACCTCACTGAAGCGTTGGTGACGTCACTTATTCATCGCATCAGGTGTGCATGTTTTTTTTTCTGTCTTCCTGCACTCCTTTCTCCAACCGGTTCAACAGGTCTAGTGTTTCGAGTCATTACAAAGGATGTATTTCCCCCCAGGGCTCAAGGGTATCTTCAGAGACACAGGTTAACTACTGTTATATCTTTTGTATTTTTAGGGCTAACCTATACACCACACAATGGCATTGACGTAAGATACATCTAAATAAAGCTGGCGAGACAACACAAAATATGAACAATGGAATGAAAGGATGAATCATTTTAAAGGTATGCTAGCTACATATTCCCCTGAAAGATTGTCAGTGTGTTCAGTTCAAGGATGTTTAGAATCAACTATCCAACGCATACAAGGAATGTGTTTGCTGTATTTGTGCATTCCTTAAACTGATAAGATAAATAGCTAGAATAAAGCAAGTGTTGCAAAAGTTAAGTAATTATAAAATAGAATAATAATAAAACACAACTGTAAACACAAAGTAATATAGAATAAAAGAGAATACAATTTGAAATAAATACTATTACAATATTATATCAAATGAATGTAAGTTAAAAATAGATTAGCAGTGTTAGAAGTCTAATCATTAATCGAATGATTTAAAAAAAAAAAGTCAATAGGTGGTAAAAAGAAATACTCACCTGAGTACTTTAATGAATACCTTAATAATGTGTTGATAATACTTCTGTATTTTTTATTATTCACTTTTTTAATACATGCCTTTTAATTTTAATGGAGTATATCATAAGGCATTATTACTACCTAATACCAACTACCTACTGTACCAACCTGAAATAACTTCTCTGACTTTTTCCCACTCATCATTTGTAATTATGACTGTCTCCACCAGAGGGTGCTGGAGACCGTGGTTCCGATATGTGTAAAGCTACTGGCGTCATCAGATAAAAATAGAAGTAGAAACAATTGGAAAAAAAGTGTTTTATTGATAAGTTACTACCAGACATTTGGATAGTGCTTCTCTACTTAATGTATCATCAATTTATCCTCCAATCTCTCCCTTTTATCCGACATCTGGCAATAAATAAGTATGTACAACCATAAGCAAAAATCAAATGAAAAGCAAGAGATGCTGTCTGAGTCGTACAGTTATGTACAGCAAATAAGACAGCCTGGAGTCAATACTAGTGCACAAAAAGCTGATGAATAGATGAAGGTCACCAATTGATAATCTTGTGTCTTTATCTGGACTATGAATGAGTGACCTGGGGCTCCCTCTTTATAACTCTCCCTCTTGCCCTCTCTCAATTGTAGTAAGATTTTCGGCAATTAATGTGGATATCTTGTGGGTTGTTGAAGAGTTTCCTGAATATTCCACCAAAAGAACTCAGTTATCTGAGGAGGAAACAAAGAAAAACAGGTAATAGATACCAGAGACCGTATTTAAACAAATGCTGGAGGACAGAGGCACATTGTATGGTACTCAAGTATTTAATTGTGTACTTTTATTACACAATGCAGATGGAAATATTGTACTTTTTACTCAAAAACAGGCAGTTGCTACAGATTAAAACTTGATTCACAGAGTTTACATATAGGTCTGCAACTTTCTTGGCTTGTGATGTCTTACAATAAAGTTTATATTTTCATTACTGATACGAAATGAGATCTTCTTAAATGTGCTTGAATGGTTGTATTTAAAAAACATTTGAGGCCCAAAGAGGTAAAATTGTCCAATATTTAACACATGAAGCAAATATTTAAGTTATACTGTAGTACATGCTGCTGCTAATCTGCTTTTGAATGCCGACTTTCACTTGTGGCTTTTCCCAATGGGTCTTTTTTTTGGTAGCTATAATACGTTTTAAAGTTGCACCATCCACAGCAGTACCAAGCTTTGCTGCTGTACTGATACTCCTCCAGTTTCTCTAACCTGGAGATGTGCCTGACTATGAATACATTTAAGTACCTCATGCAAATGCCTTTCTCAACATCAAGACTATCCCTTTTAGATAGGGATCAGAGTACTTCTTCCATCCCTGATCAGTGGTCAAGACAAATGTTATGATAGGGTCTCTTACCTCTGCACTCATATCTGAGGTCTGAGAAGAGGACACGTTCCTGAGAGAAGACAAACAGTCCCAGTCTGCCTCCAGCCAGGGTGTGGTCATACACCGCCCCCGAGTCGGATAAAATCTCCCTGCCCTCGTACACCACCACCCTGCAACACAACAAAGCATCATCACACACAGCATTAATCATGAGTTTACATGTTGAGTGGAAAGTAACTTGGCACATTTTGGTATTTCATTCCTCATTTGACTATTTGTTCCCAAACAGTACGTAAGACATGACGTCAAATTGAGCTATTTTTGAAGCAGTTACATCAGAGCTTTTGTAGCAACTGTTCTTTTCATCAATGTGTATCTGTCCTTCACAATCAAAGAGCTGCAGCTTCTTTTCAGTCGCACATTCCCTCTATAATCATTAAGTTACAAAGATACAACATAGCCATCGCTTGAAACTTCTAAGATAGCCATCTTTAACTCAAGTATTTTTATCATTTGAAAAACTGCTTTTTACTTTACAGCTGTTCGCCTTTTCCTCTCAAAGTCTTTCTTCTAAAAACCCTGTGACTGTTAAGCACTGATATTCTTCTTTCCATCTGCACTTAAACAGCACAAAGCACGGAGAACTCATTGCCTGCTGTGTTTTTTGTAGGTTCATTAGTGTGGAGTACAACTAAGTAGAAGTAGATGTGGCAGGTTTAGGAGAACCGGGTACAGCAAAGAAAGTAAATTACTCCGTTATCATGAAATAACTCTCAGAGATTGATGATGTCCTCAAGTGTGAGCACATCTGTGGGTGGTTTTTTTTTCTTCTGAAAAGGTGGCACTGAATGTGATGCCACAAATGTAAGAAGTTTGCTGCCAAACTAAAACCTTCATGAACTTAACTGGAACAAAATAAGCCCCAAATGTGGGATGAAAATAAACACACCAGTGTTTTTGACATGTTTTATCCCATTAAATACAAATCACATTTATTTTAAAAGAGTTGTTAGTTTTTCTGCATGCCTAAAAATGACTTTGAACATTTGATGCTTAGGAATTGGGCTTTAAGCATCGACTGTATAAAATAAGTGGATGTAGTTACTGTGACAGTAGTTTGAAGCGACCACAATGTTACAATCAACAGTTTTATGAACGGAAAACACACAGTTAAAGGGTTCAAGTTGAAAGATGAAAACAAACATCCAAAGTGCAAACTAACCAGTCTGTTGTATATCAGATAAAACACAAGATCAAGGCACTTCTAGACTTGGAAGAGGTGACTTGGCACTGGTCTGGTCCTTAAAAGCCAAACCAATAATAAAGAATGCTTTAACTGTAAATATTAAATGTAAAGTTTACTGCAAATGTGGAAGTACTTTGGAAGCTGTTGCTTAAGGAAATCCACAAATCTTTCAAAGTAATCTAGCTGTGGTTTTTGACAGTGAAACATAAACATATAAACTCAAATAGGACATGAAGCCAAAAGGCAAATGCCTAAACTCAACACATCTACTTGTGACTATCCTTGCCTATGAAAATAGATTTAACTGCTGTCATTTCCAGAGAATATCTTTCCCTATAATACATAATGGGAAACGAGTCTGGGGGGTTTCTGGAGGCTCCTTTAATTTAGGAATCTTGTTTTAAAAAAGGTTGAATCAACCAGTGTTAAACAAAATATGTAATACATATTGTCAGTCTATGTACCTGATGAATCCAGTCTTGGGTCTGTGGATAAGGTGCATTCGGTAGGCTGTGTAGTCTTTCCAGCCAATTTTATTGGGATCATGCCACAGAGTTCTGACCTGAAACACACAGCCGGAGAAAGAGCCAGTGTTCAAGGTTGTTTCAGGTCAGGTTTATCTACTCAAATAAGATATTTATTGTGATACATGACAAGCAGAATATAAAGAAATACGGGACATATAAAGTGTCTTGCCTGTTGTCTGGTGTTTCCGGTGTGCCACAGGGCGTTGCGTAGGTACTCCCCTGGTCCTGTGGTGGAGTTGACCACTTTGATGGAGACTCCCGCTGTGCCAAAAGCTTTGAATGGCTTTTTCTCCCAGTACGCCTGAGACACCTGCTCTCACACAGAAAGAAAGGAATTGCATTTTCCGACGTCACACTATAATCCTTATTAGAAGCTCCTTTAATTGCTCAAAAATGCAACCTGCACCATTGGATCAAAGACTTTCCAACAAATGTTGCACTGAGAGATGACATGCTGTCTTAAAGGGATATATGAGCTCTTTTTAAACATTTGGTCACCCTTTGTAGATGATAACTAAGATGGCACTGCGGATGGCTGCCTCGGTGTTGGGGTGTGCTCTGTTTTTTCTTGTTTTGTGCGTTAAATCAGTATTTTCTATAAATCTTTTGCTACGTATTTTTCTTTATGTTTCTTTGTATGCACCACATATACCAAAGCTAATTTTTTTTATTTTTTTTCTTAAATGAAAGGAAGAAAGGACCTGGAGGATAAAAGACAGTGCAGGTTAGGTTGACTTTGAAAAACTTATTTTATGACATATAACAGACTTATAGGGAGGGTGTGGTCAAGTTTATTTTTAAAATGATTTCAAGATAGATAAACCTTTGGATTCACACCTGAAATTAAAAGTTAAAATGGCAATTTAGGTAACATATCTACTACCGTGAGTGACGCAAAAGTTATCATCAATGTTATTGGATGAAATCAAACCTCACCTGTTTCCACATGACAACATAGAAGCGTTTACTGGACTGGTAGGAGAACACAACGCCTGCATAGTCGTCATCTCGGTTGGTATTCACATAAAACGTCACACTGAAGTCCACCGCGCTAAACTTGTCATATCCTGTTTAAACAAAGGGATATTATTGTTAATAATGTATTTCTTTTACAGGTAAAGTGTTCTCTATTTATAGTTATTCTAACCTAAAGCGATGCCAGGGTCTGAGTTAGCCATCTGCAGCAGCTCTGTGCCTTGGCTGCGGATAACCCAGAGAGGCTCCGACTGCGTGGTGCCTTTAGGGTCCAATAGAACAACCTGAAACTTCCTGAAGTCTATAGAGCCAATATCCTGGTTCAGCGGACATGGATCCAGAGCATCTGGAATACTGTCATTGTCAAAGTCATCGAAGCAAGCATCTCCACTCCTATCACCTGCAGGAGAGGAGGAAAGACAGAGAATGAAACAACGTGATTTCCTGGATTAATTTTTGCCAAGACGTAGTAAAATAAAATAAAATGATGGGAAAGAAACAATGTGCAAATAGTGAAATGTCTTGTATGATGGTGGATAGATTAAAGGCTAATTTATTTATGATTTATCATACAGCCGTGAGCCATAATCCGTTTATGGTTTTGTCCAACATTAACATGAACCGGATCACTGGATACAAACGGGACCGATAGTCAGAAGATTTTACTGCAAGACTGCGAAATCTATTTAACATCAATCCCTCAAATATCTTTCCCATGTGACAGCAAATGATATAGCATTTGTTCACATCTGTATTATGATACTAGAGATATTCCTCAACGATTCCTCAAGTATACTTACAAATAAGTTTGTCAAAAGCAAAAATAAAAGCCAAATATAATTATAATCAATATGATATCCAGTTAATATTTCTTGCAAAAATGGCAGGAAGTGGTGTTATCAACAACTAAAATATGAAAAAAAGGCAACATTGGACTTTGAGAATGAGTAACACTTTCTCCTGTTTTCTGACATTTTATACACCAAACAATTAATCTAAAAAAGTCTTTGCAGGTGCTTTTTATAAGAACTCCTGCCTAAAATGTTGAACAACCATAGCAACACCGACCGTCAGAGTCCAGCTGGTCCCTGTTAGACACTAGTCTGCAGTTGTCCCGGTCATCTGGGATGCCATCATTGTCGTCGTCATGGTCACAGACGTCGCCCTTCCCATCATTATCATGGTCAGCCTGGTTGCTATTGGGAATGTAGGGACAGTTATCCAGAGAGTTTTGAAGGCCGTCCTCATCGATGTCCTCGTTGTCGTCGCACATGTCCCCCACCAGGTCACTGTCAGAGTCCAGCTGCAAACACAGAGGAATGTTTCAATTTAAAAAGTCCCAGTGCTGAGTTTTACCTCTACTAGAACATATTTCCAAGATTTCCTTTTCATGTAATAAAATAAATCCTCCATCCACATGATTGATTGCCACTAATAACTATTGAGATTGTCTTTCATACCAGATGTTCTGTGAGGTAACGTGACCACCATCAATATGAAAGAATATCATTTTTCAGTAGAAGCATGTGTCCTTTAGTGACCTGCATTGGGTTGTGGAGAAGGGGACAGTTGTCACACTGGTCCCCCACACCGTCCAGGTCTGTGTCCCTCTGGTCTGTGTTGTAGACTAAAGGACAGTTGTCACGGTCATTCAGAACCTCTGGAGAACAGGAGAGACACACACAGAGAGCAGATGAATTGCATGACTTTAACTCGTTTACACATACAAAAGCAAATATACATACATAAATCAGGAGTCTATGTTTTGGATACATGTAATGTAATCCATATTTAAAGAGGAACCTAACACTAAATCTACTTTTTTAAATTACAGTATTGATTCTGGTCCGAGTCCTAGTGCTCATTACCACAGAATTTATTTTCCTTTTACAGAGAGAATCAAGTAATTCTCTCCATATCCAAGGACACACAGGCTCAAAATACGAAGTTACATCAGAAAACAAAAGTTAACAAATGATCATTGCCCATAAGGCCCATTTTTCTATGTAATCATCAGAAGCACATGGCTTATTATTATGCATAATGGATGAAGTCATCAGACCTTCACACTCCTGATTATGAGAAAGTCATGCCTTCACTATTGTAGGAAAATAAAAAGGGAAGGTCAGACAACATTGGGCAATTGCTGTCTGTTTTCAGAATAACTGTCGAATGGGTCTTTAGGCCAATGGGACTTTCTTTGCAATTTGGAATATTAGAATAAGGGGCCACCAGAAAAATGGGTAATCCAGAAGTAGTATGACTCGCCAGGGTGAAACGTACAGAAGTCTGTTTCCCCTCAAGTAGTGTTGCCTTACCCTGTTTCCCTTCGTGGTTGGGCCATAGGTCTGGTTATTGTTAGGCAATATGGCAACCTGTCCTTGCATAATTATGGAGGTCTATAATTACACTAGAATAAATGCTTGAGTAACTGCTTGTTCCATGCCTGGTTTAGTGAGTAGCTCCTACCATCTCCATCAATGTCAATGCTGCAGTCGTCTCCCTCTCCATTGTCATCAGTGTCCGTCTGCAGCGGGTTGATATCAAACGGACAGTTGTCACAGCGATCCCCGACTCCATCTCTGTCTGAGTCAAACTGCCTAGGGTTGTACATCAGCGGGCAGTTGTCCTTTGCCAAACACACACACACACATATTAGTTTATACATACACACACATGGGATTTGAATATATACCAGTTTTTAGTCATGGCATCCCAAAAGTTACAGTCTAACCCTCTCATCTATGATGTCATCGTTGTCGTCGTCAGGATCACAGGCGTCTCCCTGTCCGTCCTTGTCCAGGTCTTCCTGTCCAGAGTTTGGTAGCGCGGGGCAATTATCCTGCAGCCAATCACAGCTCAGTTCAGTGAAATACAATACAATACAGCCAGCCAATCACATTTGTTTCATTCATCGTGTACCTTTTGACAGTGATAGGTTGCATTCTGCTTGCAGGGTAATCTGTTGTTTGGCCAGCCATCCAGATCAGAGTCTTCACCACACAGAAGGCCGTCGCCAGCAAATCCCACAGCGCACACACACTTAAACAAAACCTCAGATGCCAAGCCCAGGTACACACACTCTGCATACTTGTGGCAGGTGTGTGTGTTGTCTTTGCATGGATTATATGGCTCACACACCTACAACAAAAGCAAACATAAAATGATTTGTCATGTAGCAAAGCACTTCATGGAATTATTCAGAGAGGAAAGCACGTGCCTGCCTGGTTTTCAGGGCTTCCTGCAGTCCGAGGCCGAACGGCTGGGTGCCTTTGTAGCGAGGAGGACAAGGTAGACAGTGGAAGCCGGGATCTGTGTTTACACACTCTGTGACACACACACTTTCCACTTCACACTGCAGAGATAGAGGGATTATCCATGTTCAGAATATCAACCACAACAGTAAATACAAAGGTTTGACAGTTGATGTGTAGCAGAGCAGACTACACAACATTTATTCTCACTCTGCATTAATTTATAGGCCCGAGGTATAACTTTCACAATCTGCATGATCCATTATAAGAGTTCATATCTTAGATTAGAGCCGCAACAATTGATCAATTACAGTAGTCAATCAACAAATAGTTTCAAGCAAAAATACTGTCATCTCAAATATAGATTAGGTCCAGCCTTGTGGTAAATGATGTCAAACTAGGGAAGAGAAGTTAGGATTTTAAATGATCACAGATCTTTGGTAATTACCTCGTTCTCATCTTCACAGTGAGAGCCATTGCCATGTAAACCCAACGGACAACTTCCACACTCCCATGATCCATCGCTGTGGGATGTGCACTTCACTCCAGGAAAACATGGATTTGAACGCAAACAAGTATCTAAAAATACATACAAATGTGCATTTAAAAGGCAGTTAGTAATTCACACAGTCACATCGAAAATATCCAAAGATTGTGCACATTTTAACTAAATTATTCTGAGGAAATTCTTACTAGCTGTTCCATCCTGAGCCTCACTAATTGAGTAAAGGCTGTATAAACATTGTTAGATATTATTTTCTGATCTTCTATTGCTTGAAGGTATGCTTCATCCAATAAAAAAGGATTATGGTTTATGCATAGATAGGGATAGGACAGGGTCGGAATACAGGAATTTAATGTAGAAAGAACAGCTTCACACATTGTTGCTATTTATTCATTTTAGATTGATGCCCTAGCCACACGGAGACGAAACGGGTCGTATCCGCTACAGTTCTCTATCATATACGATTCGGCCACACGAGGCCGACAGGGAAACGCAGATAACGATAACGGGTCCCAAGGTGGGTAGATCTGCGGAGGCAACGCTCTGGGGGTCCAAACGGCTCTGTGATTACGCCCTATACGATCATTTCCTGATAACGAAAATACTGACGGGCTGTCAGGAGAGGGGGAGGAAAAGAGAGACTCCGTATATTATTCTTATATTATTATATAGAGTCGTTATTCATTTGTTTTAAAGCTCAATAAATAACAAAGAAGACCTTTGACCGGCAATTTTATAATTTTGTCCGGAAGATTTAAACTTTAAGGGACATGTTGACCGGCGAAAAAAATGTATAACGGAAACTCTGCCGCACGGTTCCCTCGTCCCTTGGAAGAGGAGGAGAGGTGGGTGTTTTTCATCTGCTGGTGGACTACCGGGGAGATGTACAGCAGGAGCACACGCTTGACTCGGGGAGGGAGAAAAAGAGCCAGAGCCCTGGCCCCTGCCTCTCTCCCCACCTCTGCTGCTAAATCCACCGCGGAGAATAAACGTGAAGTGTTCTTCGCTGCTTTTGGTGTATTTTGTGGCAGAAGTACAGCGCCACTTACAGGCCCAGCATATGTACTACAGCGTCTCCAGCGGGTCGAGCGGTCTCGTGTAGACGGACACGTTTCTGGTGCCGATTGCGTGTGGACGGAAGACTTTTTTGATATCGAATTCGGTTCGTTTTCGTTACCGTCTCCGTGTGGCTAGGTGAGATTGAGATTGTTTGTTTGTTTTTCACTAAAAAGGATGTTTACTAAAAAAAGGTTGTGTCCTATCAGCATACATGCCAACCTTTCCAAATCCAAAAGAGGTAGGTTTGCACGTGGCAAATGTGCACGCCCAAACTAGGTAATCAGAAGAAATAGAACCCCAGTAATTACATGTATAAACCATGTATTTAACATATATTGCATAATTGTATGCATTTTTCTGAAAGAGTGGTAGTTTGGCAGTGACATCAACGACATGTTTGGTCTGTAAAATGTCCAAAAGTAAAAGAATGGGAGATAAATATCCCAAAGTCTCCACATTTTATTATATTTTTTATGTGTTTCTGGTCCTCTTTCAGTTGAGACAGTGTATGATGGATGTGTAAGGATGTAGGAAAGCCAGAACTCTTGTGTGAACATTGGATAAAGCCAGGTTCATATTCTTGTTTCATGTTGTTGACATATTAGTCAAAGGTTTGCACAGAGCAATATATCTTTGTGTTGCACCATAAATCAGAAAATACTGCATTAAAAAAGTCATTTCCTGCATGTTTTTGCAGTGTGATATAAATAATGTACAAGCTTTCAGATTGCTGTGTAGTTCACTAAACAGAGACATTAACGACATGTTTGGTGTTGAAAATGTCAGAAAAAGTGAAAGAATGGGAGATAAATATCCCCAAATCTCAAAATGGTATTATATTTGTTGTGTGTTTGTGGTCCTCTTTCAGTTGAGACACTGTAGGATGCTTCTGGAAAAGACCAAACACTGGATGTCTTTCAGTCGCCAACATGTGTTTTCGAGACACTGATATTAACGGGGGAAACCCAGCAGGACTCAAATGCCTCGTCTCTGTTCCCCTAAACTAATTTGGGACTGATGACTGATTATTATCAGTCCCAGGGAACTGCGGCAGGCTGGCTTGACTGTGTTTTCCGAAGTGGAGGCTGGCTTGACCGCAGTCCCAGGGGTAACGCTGCCCTTCCTCTGCACGTTGTGTCTCTTTCAGACAAAAGTCGAGTCCAGTGTCAATGTTTGTCTGCCATTTAAAGAGTTCAAGTATATTTTGTGATTTCTGGTAGGATAATAACGCGAATCACAAATGTAGGATAATCGGGACATGAAGTCTTCCTATCATCCTATGCCTCTCCATGGATGTGAGGCTTAGCCTGCCTATAACATAATAATCTTTTTAAGATTTCCCTCTCGCCTGAGGTATGTGGACAGGGTTATAGTTTACCTATTGGACAGGGTTGTTTGTTACATGCTTCATAGTCCACAGCGTCTCCAGCACAAGGCTTCCCCCCGTGCTGAGGGGCAGGGTTCAAACACTCCCGCTGGCGGCTCATAAGACCTCCACCACAGGACCCTGAGCACAGCGACCATTCATTCCAGCTTGTCCAGCCTCCAGCAACTAAACACAAACAAATCATTCACCTGTAAGGCATTCCCAGTACTTCAGTGTATTCTGTATGTGCCGGTGTGTACTCACTGGGGCAACGTGTATTGTTGCAAGGTTTTGTATCTATGGGGCTGCCTGTGCACCCTTTGCCTCCCTTCTGTGGTGGAGGCTGGTTGCAGAGACGAACCCGTGTGATGCTGCCTTCTCCACACGTGGTTGTACACGCAGACCACGGAGACCAAAGGCTCCAGTTCCCGTCAGGCCGCGCTAGACATGAAACAAGCACATCACGATTGCAACACATTTGTTTTTTTTAACAGTAGCTTGGATGAGTCTCTGACTAGAATTCAACCCAGACCCCCACCACAGTCCCACAGTGTGTATTGCATTAACACAAACAACATGTTTTCAATTATGATTAGAATCTCTAAACATTAATTTATGTGAAGGTTCCATACGTTTTTGCTCTTTGGTGGAATTCTTTCCTTATGACCGGCCAAACAATCACAGAAAAATAAATGAAATGCAGACATGTGACGAATCAGGCATGCAGAGTGATGACCTACCCTTGCGGTCACACTTCACGGGCATGCAGCTGCGGGTCTGGACTGACGGGCCGGCACAGGAAGGCATGATGCCGTTACAGGACCGGCCCCTCTGCTGCCCCCCACGTCCACAGGTCACTGAACAGTGGGTCCACTCAGACCACAGGGACCAGCCATTTTTATCATCTTTACATACACACACACACACACACACACACACACACACATGCACACACACACACACACACACACACACACACACACACACACACACACACACACACACACACACACACACGCACACACACACACACACACACACACACACACACACCATACACACACTGTTATCAAATGTTATGATGCTAAAAGGAATATTTCTCCCACAAAATGTTCATTTGTATATCAACTACTCAACTGATGTTACCTTGAACTCTTGAAGACTTTTCTCACACGCCTTAAGGAATTTAAGTAAATGAGTGATTTGACAAAAGCAAAACTATATAAAGAATATCTGTTTACACATTGTTTTGTAATACTTGGGCTGTATAATCCAAGTTTTATTTAACCAGTGCTACACATGCATCGCTTAAACCATATTTTTTATATTGGTTTGAATGTTATGATATAGTTTTGCTTTGCTGTTTTTTTATGCTCCATCCAACTTTAAGGCATGCAATAATATTATGTTTTTTACAAGAATTCAAGCTAACAATGAGTGAGTAATTGATGATCAAGTGGTCATTTTGTGGGTTAAGTGTTTCTTTAACAAACATATTCCATCCTAAATCATAGTTGAACACAAACCAAACTCACTGAGACAGACAGGACAGCACTCTCCATCGATAAAGGTTGGATTAATGCAGGATAAAGAAGGGCAAAACACCTGCTGACACGCCACCTTTCCATCCTACAAGGCATGAAAGATACACCCATAATTCAGCGTTATCAAATATATTATCAGTCTCATAGTGTTAGCTCGAGCCAGATGTTTAGCTTAATGCCAGTCCTTGCAGAGGAATGGTATGCCATCATGACTCATAATAAATTGGTTGTCTCCCTCAATCCATCCTTGACAAAATGAATGATGTTGATAAAGAGAAACAGATTCAGAGAGGAAGATGAAGCAAGAATAAGAGAATAACAAAGGCAGCTCTGGAAATAAATAAAACCACATTGTGTACAAGTGAGACTTATAGTAAGTCTCCCTCCAACTGGTTAGTCAATTTAAAAGGACTTTTGGAAAATATGTTCATGGGCTTTCTTGCCAAGAGTTAGATAAAAAGATTGATACCACTCCTGTATGAGAATGGTATCAATTTTTCTCATTTGTATCAGAGCTGTAGGATTGTTGTTTTGTTTCAGGATGTTATGAATCAAAGTAGAAGATTGACACTGGCTTTCAAGTCCCAGCTTTTTGTAACAACGTCTTATTCAAGTCTTTAGAATCACGTCTCAGAAATGTGCCTCAGTTCTTAAGTTAATGCACAATATCCTCTTTATATGACACATAAACAAGACCTTTCCCCATAGATTATGATAGATTGATTAAAGGGTGTCATCCAATGATGCAATCATACTGGCCATATTTCACTTTATCAAAGAGAATATCTCAGCACTTTCCAAGGAAAAATCTCTGCTCATATTTTATAGATTGTAGACATAGAAGACATGTGTTCGACACTGACCTGACAAGCACAGGAGGTGCAGCTGTCAACCTCCCAATCCTCCCCCTGCTCGTACACGCGTCCATCCTGCATACACCAGACCCCCCCGTCTCTGTCAAGATCATTGACATCATCACTGCCGCCACTGCTCCTGTTGTTACTGCTCCTGTTGTTGTTGATGCCGTTTTTGTTGCTGTTGTTGTTGCTGGTCCTGTTGCCGTTGCTGCGGATGTTACTACTGCTGATGTTCCCCTTTCTGCTTTTGATCAGCTCAGCCAAAGATATCCGCATCTCCTCATTTTCTTTTGACTGAGAATAAAATCAATACAAAAACCTATAGCTCACATTAAAATCATTACCAGAACTGTAGTTTTTTAAAAGATATGTTCCTGTGTTAGTACAAGGAAATCTGTGGGATTAGGCTAGAATGGCAGAGTTGATTAGTAGCCAACATTTTAAAACTGATGGTATTCTTTTGCAGGTTTTTTCCCCCCAAAATGAAAATTACCAGGACATTTACCACAAACCACAGTGTTTCCTGCCAGAGAAAAATGACGCGGCTGCTTGCTCTATTTGCACTGGAAGAAGAGCTAATCCCTGTTGGTTTTGTCACACAAATTTCCCAGAAAACTCAACACCGTCAAATACAATTTCAAGTGCAGTGCTGGTAGACTTAAGCAATGTTCTTGGCGACTTTGTTGATTTGTTTAATATAATTACAAAAACTGAAAATGAATTCTACTGCAACTTTAGTTGTACTTTACAAGTAGGAAATCAACTCACTTTAAAATAACTTTATTCTCTAAAAATGTCCATGTAAAATCCAACTTTATTGCTCATGCCATATCAAAATAAACGTTGCATCAGAGAGTTAAACACAACAAACAACTGCCAACATGCAGAAGCCATATGTGTGTATGTGTATTTGTGTGTCTTACTACTCTGTCCAGGTCTTCCAGCAGGTTTCCGGTCACAATACGCAGGCCTTGGATCTCAGTGAGCAAGCCCACCAGCTCGTCACATGGATGACGACAGACTTCTGACGACACATTGTCGACCTTTGCACCACCCACACCTGTGGAGTAGGCAAAAGTGTGTCCGGTCTATGCTTGATTTTGTACTTGAGTCAATGATGGAATAAAAACAAGTGAGTAAACTGTATGTGTCTATATTTGAATGCATGTTGTACTATGTGAGGTACCTGCGCACACAGCTGCTGCATAGAAGAATATCAAAAGCCAGGGGAAACCTCTCAGTGGATTCATTCCTGTTCACATAAATCACATATACGGTCACCATGGAATATATATATACTGCTACACCGCTGCCCAATACAAGCAGCACTGCTGCCCAGGAGATATAAGAAGAAGTAGAAGAAGATAAAGAGGGAATTAACCTTGCATACCTGCGTACTCCTCGCTGTTCAGCCTTTCTCCACGATTAGAAATCACGGCTGGTAGGATCATCCCCGCTGCAGCTCCACAGGGGCTGTGATGGAATGTCTGTCTCCCCGTCTTCCTCCTAATTTCCTTGTGTCCTTCTTGCCAGACCCGGGCTTATCAGCACAGGTTCCTCAGTAGTGTGTAGTCCAAATGAAAAAGTGAAGATGTTGGAGAGAATGAAATCTGAGTGAAGAACATGCAGACAGCCCGCTTAGTTCTGTAGCAAGTTCTAATGTGGTTATGTATTTGTGTGTGTGTGTGTGTGTGTGTGTGTGTGTGTGTGTGTGTGTGTGTGTGAGTGAGGCAGGAGCGGGAGCCATATATTACCCGTGTGTCTGGCGATGAACTGGCCTGCATATCTCCCAGCGAGGAACCCAGCTGGATGGAAGGAACTGTGTGGATGTGTGTGTGTGTGTGTGTGTGTGTGTGTGTGTGTGTGTGTGTTGACGTTTCAATGCAGGTTTCCCAGACCCATCATTTACACTCCTCACTCTCCAAACTGAGACACACACGAAGACATGCACTCTCAGATTGATACTCACACACAAACAGACACTTATTGGCTGCCGGAGTTTTTCCAATATTTTGGGAGAGAGAAATCAAGCATCACTATAAATCACCGGTGAAAAATGAGAGGCTGGATGGGTGTGTGTGTGTGTGTGTGTGTGTGTGTGTGTGTGTGTGTGTGTGTGTGTGTGTGGGTGTGTGTGTGTGTGTGTGTGTGTGTGTGTGTGTGCGTGCGTTTGTTCTTGTGACTGATTCCTCTTGATGTCTGCAGATTGTGAGGTAAGATAAGCAAGCTGATGGAATACTAAAACATATACTCCCAGTGCGACCATCATCTTTCTTTCCTTTCTCTATCTCTCTTTTTCCTCCATCACTTCCCCCCCCCCCTCTCTTTCTCTCTCTCTCTGTCTGTCCCTCTCACTCTCTCTGTTTGGTCTTCTCCCTGCTGAGTCAAAAAGGCATCATCATCCTGAATCATATTTTCCATCTGTAGACTCTATTCCACTTGTGGAATAATGAATCTCACAGATGTGTGCATGCATGCATGCGCACACACGCAAGCGCCTGTGCCCATACAAACACACAACTTCTCTTAATCCAAATACCTAGAAACATCACGAACGATGAACAAATAGGAGCAGACACCATGTTTCCTGCTGGAAGCCTTTCAACGGTGAAGACAGGGAAAGCAGGTGCTGTCACTGTGCTGAGAAGCAGAAAAGCCCAAAAGTAATGAGATCTGAGGGATATAAAAAAAGGTTAGGACTTGGGCGAGATTGCCTGGCAGAGTCCAGCATGACATTCTTGGGCTGATATGCTGCATGGTAGACAAATTCTGTTCTGGCATCTCTCTCGAAGTCTGAGGCTCTGTCAGTTTCCCCCTGTGCTTAAAGAGAGGAAACTTTATCAAAGAGGGAAGCTCACTTGCAATCTGAGAAAGGCGAAACTGACTTAAGAATGCAGTGCTATCATGAGTTGTTGTTGTTGTTGTTGTTGTTGTTGTTGTTGTTGTGCAATCAAGCATTTTTTTTACAGATGTTACCCCTATTCTCCAAAGGTGACAAGATCTCAAGGGCATTTGAATTATGCTTTTAGCCTTCCAGTGTAAGTAGCAACCTTACTGCCACAGCCAGGCCATTCAATGTCCTGCAATGGCCTCACAACTCTTAAGCATGTTGAATTCAGAGAATTACACTGGCTTAAAGTAAAAGGATTTTCATGGAAAGGTGAACAGCAATTCAAGAATGGAGAGGGTCGGGACAAAGCGTGGCATGGATCTCATCAGCGGGATTTGCGAGGGATTTGCGAGGGATTTGTTTATTAGAATGTTGTACAGAAATAAATACTTTTAAAAGGCATATACAAACAACAACATGTGTTAACGTTTAATTTCAAACAATTTCCCCATAGAGATGGATGCTGATTCAATAAAGACAGACACCCTTTGTTTGTCCCAGAAACATCCACTGTGGGTCAGTAGAACAGGAGAAAGGCATTAATCCACTTATCAGATCACTCCATTATTCTAGAGGTTAGTTTGCAACACACAGCCTTCTGGGATCTGTAGTCCGGAATGATGCCCCCCAGGTTTCCTCCACACATGAAAGCCTTAAGATATCAAAGTCTTCTCTTAATGGCCTCGGTGGTGCTGAAATCAAAGCCTTGCCAAAGATTCATGCTCCCTCTCGAGCGACCTGTGGGCATTTGTGTTCGAGTGCACGAACCCAGCGACCCCCTGTGGTTACCTGTGAGGTGTGAACTGAGAGGTGACGCAGCGCTCTGACATTGCAGGTTAAACCGGCAATGCGCGCGCGCTCAGGGCTTTACACAGCTCAATTAGCGTGACACACTTTCCCCTGTGATCGGCCTTCTTCCGCCTGGACACAGAGGATTATTATGCCGTCTAACCTCGGCAGTGTGGAAAGCAAAACACCCGTTAGATACAAGAGGAACCGGGTTTTTACGCACAAGGCGGAAAGGTAACCGGACTATTTTGGGACATGGATATGGATGGAGATATGGAAGGGTTCATCTCCCAGAAGGTGATCGTGTATAACAGCATGCTGCCTTATACCGACCGGTTGGAGCTCGAGGCCACGGAGCTGTTGGCGGAGATCAAGGCGAACCTGTCCAGAGCCGTCCTCCTCAGAGAGCTGTGGCCCGGGGTCGCTTTGTGGTGCAGGAAGCTCTTCTCGTAAGTGTTAAGTCAGGCTGTCCTCCGGATACTCACTTAGGAGTCATAAATAATCATAGTGTTTAACGCCTTTCATTTGGCCTCCAGGGTCATTCTGGAGGTCCAACAAAATCACAAGTTATATCACACAGTCGCAATACTGTGGAACATTGACATCAACAACGAAATGAATCAGCTTCAGAAATGTGCAATAATATTTGTGTTGTGTCAATTATGTTTGATTTATATAGCAGTGGGCAAGAATTTCCAGGTGGTCAAAGACAAAATAAATACTCATTAAAACAAAAATATTCATCATTAGTTATTCAGGTCTATTGCAGGGGGGATAAAGTGCCAAGCATATCAGAAAGATTTAAATGGAAACTACGGCCATTAAAAAAATTCGTACATCTCATTCATGTGGTCAGTTCAAACGTATTTGACAACATGAAAAAACCTCTCACAAATTCAAAAGATTAGCTTGCCAACATTTAAATGTGTGACGTCATCATCATGCATACAATCTGGAGATGCTCCAACAATGTGAGATGTTATTTATGAAACTGAGAGCAGCCTTGAGAAAGTTCTGTGTTCATGGGGACATTTTCTGTTATGCAACTTAACAAAAATACACTAGAATGAAGCTCTATTGGCATAAAACGATGTTTGGGTTCATCAGTTCATTGCCTTTCATAACAATAATTTAAACTCGATGACATAGCAAGTTTTAGACTGACTTATCTGGTTTCTGGCTTTGAGTCATGTTCACAAATATTTCTTAAACTATAGGCCATGCAAAGGTATTGGAATTCTTAATTAAAGGTGGTGTTCCTCTTTGAGAGAGCATCAGGGCATCGTGATCTGCCAAGTAACTATAAGGCTGGACTTTTAATTCACTTTGTACAATTGGCATCAAGTCAATGAGGTTAGTCGAGGTTTGTTGTTGAGTGATTGTGCCGTTGAATCTGTACGCACAGAGAAATCAGAGCCCTTGCAGTCCCAGGTCCTGGACTTTGGAAAAAACCTGTCTGAGATCAGGGCGGCAAACACTTTCTCACTTTAAAATAACACTTTGTTTGTTATTCTGTATAATTATGTTCAGTTTTTTAGTTCAATTCATCCAGTGCGTTTTGCTTTGAATTAAAGTCATTTCTGATTTAAAGATTGTTGCTATATCAATTAAAAATAGTTTATTATTATAATTTTGATCACTTACGATGTTTTGAGTATGGGTCAGCTGGAAGTCATTATCTGCTCACTGATGGACACTTTTCCCTCCTTACCTACACCCTTTAGGTTTCTGAAGCTGTACGGCCGCAGGTTCAGCAAAGAGGACCACATCCTCTTCATCAAGCTGCTCTATGAGTTGGTCACACTGCCGAACCTGGAGCCTAACATGATGCTAGGCTACGCCAGGCTGCTCATTCAGCTTCTCAAGTTGGTGTGACACAGATACACACAGATACACACAGATACACACAGATACACACAGATACATACAGATACATACGCCTGAGCTCAGATATCTCTATAGAGCTTGGAGACAGCTCTTTCCTTCCCATGAGTAAAAAAGCCAGTTGAGGTGTTTAAAGCATCTGACCTGGACCCATCCCTGAGGAACGGAGCCCCAGGCAGACCCACATCTCGGGGGATTACATATCCCATGAGGCTCGGGTATGCCTCAGGATCCCCGAAGAGAAGCTGGAGGACGTGCCTGGGGAGTAGCATGTTTGGGTTATACTATGCTGTACTGCATAATGAAATAACTTTATGACTAATGAAATTCGACATGAATATTAAAAGTCAGTATGACAAGCTATATATTCAGATATATTATTTAAAGGGGACCTATCATGCAAAATGCACTTTGTGATGTCTTTTATACATACATATGTGTCCCCGGTGCGTCGGGGAACTCACGCAGCATCAGAAAATAAAACCCTCTCTCTTTTCCTCCGTACCCAAATCTTTTAAAAACGGGTGTACAACGAGCGGATACAGATTCCATCCGAACTGACGTCAAATCGGCAGCGGACCCACAGAAAGTTGCTATCAGAAACAATGCCTGACGTGTTTTGGACGTAATCTCGTCTTTGTTTACATTAGCAAGCCTCGCTAACACTCAGAGCTAACCTATACTGGAGAGCACATGTGGAAATAAAAAAAGAACTCACCTTGTGATAAACCTGCAAGAGAAAAAGCATTTGAGCTCTATACTATTTCAGAAATAATCCTTGACGTGGTTTAAACAGGATGGCGTTTTATCACAGCAGAATTTAACTTTATCTCCGGTAGAATTCTGATCAGGCATTAGCTCTGCCTCCTCTTCTTTTCTTTTTTTCAAGCTAAGGACCCAAAATCTGCGTTTCTCTAACAGGGCTTCAAAAGAGGGGTTTGAGCAGTATGAGGCATGGCTACAATGGGTGAACTGTTTGGTATTTTGAAAAAAAAACTTCACAGACATGTTTTGTATAGGTATGGCCCTACAATATATGTTTCAAATATAGCATGATAGGTCCACTTTAAGCGTGGAGAACTCAGTACATTTCTAGAGCTGCACCCGCTCTTGCCCTTAGGCATCCTTTAGTTTAATGAGATCACAGTCTGGTTGGCAAACGTCACTGTGCTACAGGATGTGAAGCGGTGTCAAGGCCCATGACGTGTTAAAGTGGATTTTTCACTTACCTCTCTGCCTTTTGGATTGCTGCCATTTTGACCTTAAACAACCTGCAGACTTAAAGAAAGAAAAACAAAAAAGTTGTTTGAAGAAAAAGTAAATCTGTTTACAGTTCTTGTTGAGATGTATCCATAGATCTCTTAATTTTGCTCTCAAAATGCACCAGATTGATGCATTTAACTGCAAAAAAAAAAATCTTCCCCGGACCCCCCTAGAGGATGTTAGGTCCACACACCACCTATAAAAAATAGCACTTTACCCCTGCTTACACCTATATGCCGTGTGGGGAGTGTTGCATTCGAAAATTCAACTGTAGCGACCGGTACATTAATGGGAGACCCTACATGTTTGAGCACCCTCTATGAAATGTCAAGCTACCCCACAGCACCCCCAAAAGAAAATCTCTGGCGCCGCCACTGAGCCTGCAACCCCGTTTTGAAGAAATGTGCAGTGCAAAACAGGCTCATTGCAGCCACTAATGCTGTGATAAGACACACTTTTTTGCCAAATATCAGCATTTTCTTTCTTTTCATTTTTTTGCACAGATTGCAAAGTGGACAAGTATTATAACTTTTTGTTCTAGCAAAGGGATTGCACAATTGTATTATGTATTTATTTTTTGAGCACACAGACTTATGGAGCATTGTTTTATTATCACTGTTCTAGCAAAGTGATTTATTTATTTTTTTGAAAGGAATGCACACATTCATATTGATGTATTTTAATAAATGTTAACTTGGCCCATTACGTGACTATTTGTGTTGGGGGGGCCCGACTTTTTTTTTTCTCCAAAAGGGGGGCCTGACAGAAAAAGTTTGAGAACCACTGCATTAGATGAAGACAGAAAGATCTGGGCTTCGGTGTTTTAAGTGCCAGGTCCCACAGCGGAGAGATGAATTTGATACTCAACATCATGCATCAGTCTCAACATCATCTCAATTGGCTACTTTTTTGTTTTTTTTCCCTCTCATCCCTTGCATATTACCGTTATTTTCCCAATTGGCTCTTCTTTCCTACACTCTTCAAATCACCCCAATGAGTCTGTTCCATTCCCTTAAGATGAAGGAGAACGGATACAAGAGGAATGTGAAGATGTGGAAATTTAGTGCAGGAGCTCTTAATCTAAAAAAACTGAAAGAAAGCAATGTGGAAGTTTCTCAGGAGGATTTAAAAACATCTTTAAAAATGATGAGGCACTTATTAGTTAGTTTACAACTTAAAAGCGTAACAGATTGTCAAAAATCACCATTAACCAGGTAACTTGACAGCATGCTGCGTCTCCTTTCTATTCAGCTATGTATGAGTGTTGTAATATATTTTCTTCCAGCTGAGTCTACACCTGAAAATTACTAATGTCTGCAGCTGTCAGTTCAGGTATGCTTTATTGACTTCAAAGAATCAGTGCTGTGTTTGCAGACATGTTTGGAAGTTAGCTGCCGAGCACTGCCTTTGAGGTAGTGACTCATTTCCCTGCAATTACAGACTCCTTCAGACTCCCTGCAGTTTCTCACTTCCATCTAACATTTTAACCCTAATTTTTTCTTGACCAGGTGTTTTTTTCTCCAAGGTTTGAATTTCAAAGAATCTTAGTAAAGTCCTGCAAAGGTATTTTATAAACAGGCCAGGCAGCTAATAATTGGCTTCTTTTTCAACAGGAAGAAGGAACTGCTGTCAAGGGATGACCTACAGTTGCCGTGGCGACCCCTTTATGCTCTGTACGAGAGGGTTGTCTACTCCAAAAATGAACACCTTGGACTCGTCTGGTTCCCTAAGTATGATGTTGTACCTTTGCATTGACCTGTTTTGATAGATTGTATTTTTACTTCCACCAAGGTTCCCGTTGTATGTCTAGTTTGGAGTTACTGCCAACATAAGCCTTATCCTGAAAGGTTTGACATTTTGGGAAAAATGCGAATGGACTCTTGCAGAGTGAAGCCACTTATGTATGTATGGAGGCTACCCCTAACAACTCGCTTACTTATTTTGGCATAAAGACTGGAAACAGAGTGTAAGTGCCTAGATCTGTCCAAAAATGACACAAATTCACTTCAGTCAGTCATCTACTAGCTGTAGTATAATCTTTTCCATACAGACATGATAGGGATATCAGTATTCATATCCACATGTAACTCTCTGCAAGAAAGCAAATCGGCTTGTTATTTATATTAGTCTATTACAATTCTAGCCCGTAGAGTCGACAGTGAAGGCAGGCAGTTAAATTAGATGACTAAAGTAGAGATGAAGAATGATACCACAGAATGTTTGCGTGTATCCTTAAGAGATAAAAACGTAGCTATACATTTTGCAAGCCACCATACAGTATGTGTTTGAGTCCCAAAGCTTCAAAAAGCTTCTAATGACTATCACTGGACAAAGATTCAAAAGCTTACAGGCATGGGTATGAAGTCCAGAAATAAGTAACAGATAATCCCAATTGACCAGAACTGGACAGGCAGAGGCAGATACAGGATACAACAAGATGGACAAAATGGCCGCTGACTGGGAAAAGGGGCTATTGCAGGGCTGATTAGGGGAAGTGGAATCAGGTGAGCAGGTGAATGTGAGTCATGTGACTAGTGAGGAGGTCTGAGGACATCTGGTGGACAGGTAGAGAATAGCATGGCTGGGGAATAGGAGAGTACATGGCCTGGCAAAACAAAAATGTATGTATGTACGCTAATAACGAAGCTACCCCTAACAGCTAGCTCACTTATTTTAGCATAAATACTGGCAACAGAGTGTAACTCTTAGCTTAGATCTGTCCAAAAATGACTAAATTCACTTGAATCAGTCATCTACTAGCATCATTTTTTCAATTTTACACGGCCTGGCAAAACAAACAAACCGACTTCATGACAGTTTCCTAAAGAAGTTAGTGTGAGCTCCAATACATAATAATTAAGTAAAGTCAACGTTCAAGCCACATTGCCAAACATTCTTTTATTTCAAAAATATTATGATTTCCCTCGTTCCTTTTTAGTTTTTCTCTATAACTTTTTTGTATTGTTGGTCAGACATAACAAGCTCATTTCATGATGAGTTTTTATGAGCACTGAAAATTGAACAACTAGCTGATAAATGATGAAAGTAATTGTTAGTTGCAGCCCGAGTGTTTAAGGTTTTTTATGTGGATCTCATAACATCGTTAGAACAGAAATCCTTCCCATACACACTCACACACCTCCTCTCTCTGCTTGTTTGCAGCTCGGTGGACCACATTTTGAAGGCTTTGATCAAAAGCTGCAGACTGTAAGTCTCATCCTCTGTGATCATGTAATTTGTGTTCTGGATAATGTGTTGCTTTGATCTCCATTTGAGCTGCGCGCTGTAGATCAATGTGTGTACTTGTATCGGCAGTCTGTCTGCATATATTTGTCCTCACGTCTGTCCTTGCTGTGTGTGTGTGTGTGTGTGTGTGTGTGTGTGTGTGTGTGTGTGTGTGTGTGTGTGTGTGTGTGTGTGTGTGTGTGTGTGTGTGTGTGTGTGTGTGTGTGTGTGTGTGTGTGTGTGTGTGTGTGTGTGTGTGTTTGTGTGTGTGTGTGTGTTTGTGTGTTTGTGTGTTTGAATTGTTCAAGGTATTTCCCTGCATCCTGCACCAAGGAGATGCTGGATGAGTGGCGCCCCCTGCTGTGTGTGTTTGACATGGTCATGCAGAAGGCCATCAGCAACATGGAGCTGTTCCTACCCACGATCATGCCCCAGGAGGAACACAGCCAGGGCTTCCAGTAAGTGGGCCAACTTCAATGGCTCCATTTAGAAAAGGGATTATACGCCCAAGTGCAGCTTGCCAGAGCTAGCACATAAGGTTTTGAAAAAGCACAATTTGTTTATTTATTTAAGGGTTAATCTTACCAGCATAGAATATTTTTCATTTTTTATTATTTTCATTTTGTATGGAACTCATGACTATGTGTCATGTATAACCTCATTTTTTGTATCTACGCCTGGGAGTTACGATTATGTATAATAATTATGTTATTTTTGTGTTAGCAGAGCTTTCACATCTGTTTTGTATTTCGTTATGATTTTGTAGCATTAGAAAACCTTTGCCCCTCTTTCTGCACCCTTCATGGCTGTGTTCCAGCTGCCGAGCCTCTTCACAGCGTTCACCACATTCTTCAGTGTGTTCTCTCCCTTGCAAGCTATTTATCTGGATTTAGTGTTGGATTTAAAAGCAGTTTCCACACAGTTTCCACAATACATCATCTTTAACACTCTATTTTTCCACTTTTGTTTTTCTTCCTTCTCCAGAATCGATCAGGGAGGGAGGGAGGGATTTCTTATTTTGGGGAATTGGAGAAAGATGAGGCTAAATCAGCTTCAGCTGTGAGAATAAAATGTTGTTTTTTGTGTTTGCAGGTTGTGGTTTGATGAATTAATAAACCTTTGGATATCAGTGCAAAATCAGCCGAGCTGGGAAGGGGTAAGGCAATCATACACACACACACATATGAAAACAAAACATGCATTGTATTTATTAAGAAATTAAAGATATGTATTTGACTCTTAGTTCACTGTTTACTGGCTTCAAAGTTCAAGTTACAGCAAAGTTAAATGAGGTTGAGATGAATGGAAATCCCACCTCTCAAATGTCTGCATAAATCTGCAACAGCAAGTGGTGGATTTTTAGAAACATTTTAAAATGATTGTGCAATGAATCCCGTCGCTTTCCAGTTTCCTTGAAATAGATACAGTAATTTAGAATGACACATATTTCCTGAAGTTCATGATTGAAATGTTGTTTGAGCATTGGAGGTTTCCACTCTGCATGCAGATAAGATTTTCCATTTGTGCGTCTGCTCTACTTTCATGCAGCTGTGCACACTTCCTCCCTTTTCAAACATCTCCTTTTTTTTCAAAGTGGCTATATTTAATTCTTGGCCTTTGCTTCTGGGAATGTTCTCTGTGCTGCTGTGATTGTTTGTCTGGTGTTGTCTTGCAGCACCTAGTGAACCTGTTTGCTCGCCTCGCTAACGATAACATCGGCTACGTCGACTGGACCCCTTATATTCCCACGGTGAGTCATGAGCAGAATTGTGTACAATTGTGTCTGTGAATGTATTTTATTGGGGACTCCTGGGTCTTGTGAGTGAGAGGAGAATCTGCATTGTGTGTGTGTAGATCTTCACCAGGATCCTGCGCAGTTTGAACCTTCCAGTTGGGGTCAGTCAGATGGTCGCACCGCAGTATCTCACCAACTACTATGACATTGGACACTTGGTTTTATGGATCTCAGCACTTCTGGTACACAGTTATTCTCCAAAAAATACATTTAAAAACATATATTTTCATTTCTGCTTCATTATTGCTACAACATGACTTGTATTCCTGCAGGGAGGACCAGGAAACCCTGCACAGAAGCAGCTGACCTGCCTCTTAAACAGCATTGCCTCCTTCTACCATCCCTCCAATCATGGTCGCTGGCAGGTAAGTCTCTATCTCACCCACACACACACAAACATGCACACACTCTGAGAGAGGACATTTTCAGCCGCTTGCTGTCACACTCCTTTGATTTATAACCTGTCATTCAGGACTTGGCTGAGTCTCTTCACACCAATAACACTATAATGAAATGCACGACTGCCGGAGAAAAGAGCGATATCACAAATCTGTTTACAGCAGACATTGCGAATGTGTCTCTGGATGATAACACTGATGTTGTGTGTGTGTGTGTGTGTGTGTGTGTGTGTGTGTGTGTGTGTGTGTGTGTGTGTGTGTGGTGTGTGTGTGTGTGTGTGTGTGGTGTGTGTGTGTGTGTGTGTGTGTGTGTGTGTGTGTGTGTGTGTGTGTGTGTGTGTGTGTGTGTGTGTGTGTGTGTGTGTGTGTGTGTGTGTGTGTGTGTGTGTGTGTGTGTGTGTGTGTGTGTGTGTGTGTGTGTGTGTGTGTGTGTGTGTGCGCCTGCAGGCCCGACTGATGCGGCTGCTTCAGCGTCTCCCGGCGAGTGTTGTGCGTCGTGTGCACCGGGAGCGTCACGCTGCCCCTAGCTGGATCATGCTGGTCCCTGATTGTCAGAAACTGACTGATGAAGACTTGCAGGAGTTCACTCGCAGCCTCACTGGAGCCGCCCTGCTGGCCATGTTCAGGTAATGCACAATGGCAGATTGCAAACAATAACCTTCCTGAACGTACCCAATCTTCCATGGTTACACCTGTGTCTCTAAAGAAACGTTAACACCTTGGGAAAGGTATTACTATAAGGGTGATAACACATGTACATCCACACGTGTAAATACGTATTCCCATATATACACACAAAGGCATATGCATTCATATATGATATAAACTACACAAGATAATATAAATAAGATAAGAAAACTATTGAACCAAACTTAACATGACACGATGATCAGAGCAAAGAAAGCAAGATGTACACATTTGTAAGAAGATGATAACAAAAGTATATATATATATATATATATATATATATATATAGTGACATGTAATATATATATGTATATATATATATATGATAAACCTTAAAGGTGGGGTAGGTAAGTTTGAGAAACCGGCTCGAGATACACTTTTTGTTATATTCCATGGAATGCTCTTAACATCCCGATAGCAATGAATATCTTAAGTGCTTTGACAAAAAATCCATAAAAAAATGTCATTTGTGGAAGCCTTAATACTGTCATTTTAGCCGGCCCGGCTAAAATAACTGGATGGCCTACCTGCCTGTCAGCCTTCCATCTGTGCACAAACTTATCTCGTGCCCTCATTGGTCATGTGCGCGTTTGTGTGTGTTGGAGGAGGGGCTCTGTAAGGAAGTGGCAGATTTTTTCCGGCTATGTATTTTCAAATTCTAGCGCACTCGATCTGGTTTCCCCAAAATTACCTACCCCACCTTTAAACAAGAAAAAGAATTCAGCAAATATTGATTCAACAGAGCAGAAAACTATAAGTGAAAAAGTGAAATATCACTACAACAAAAGGGAGAGAGAAACTTAAAAAGAAGTAGAAGCCAGTCCGTAAAAATAGGTTGTAAGATGACATTTAAAATCAAAGACAGTGCAAGCCGACTTTGTGCTAAGTGGGAAGGCTGATAGAAAGTATTTCTACTACAGACAGGAATAGACACCACAGGTGTCATTGTGGAGGTAGGTGTGAGAAATCTGCAGCACACTCACAGCCGGTGGTTTTGAAAATCCACATTTAATAACCAGTATTTCTCCAGACAATCATTTTTGAGCCTGGTTTTGGTCTTGAAATACATTCTGTCTGCATTATTTTTAACCGCACTTTTTTTATTTTATCCTTTGGTTTTGGAGACTTTGTCGAATAATGGTAACCTAAAAGCATTATTCTAAAGTGTTTTTATAGTAAGGAAGTAATATCTATGAAAACACAGAAATGTAGTTGAATTGTAGTTAAAACAAGAGTTGCACTTAACCTTAATATTTAAGAAAATCACTCAGTTATATAACTAGTCCAAATCCTGCTGTGTCTCACTAACCACAATGCGTCAGCGGTTACAAGCCTAATCTGGACCAAGACATGTAATCTGTGATTATCTACCTTTGTGTGTATGTGTGTGGTTGTTGACCCTGTTGTTCATCTGCCCTTTTGTTGTGATGTGCAGTAAAACCGGCAGTGCGGATGCAGCCTTCGCTCTTCAGAACCTGGCTCTCCTCACACCAGAACTCGCCATACCACCTGTTCTTGAGAAGTGAGTGTTTGTCAGAAGTATCTCCAAAGAACATTAGCTCAACCGCTCACATTTTTTGTAGAACTCGCAGTTCCCATAAAATGCGCTATTTTTAGGCATTGTTTACAGGAAGTATAAATGTTGCCGGTTACAGCAGATAGCGATGCCCTATGAAGTTTATATTTGCTTATATTTTTTTTAATTTGCATCATTAGAGTATTCCGAGTTAGCCATTAGCGGTTCCTTTTTGCAATGTACACATGATTGTACAGACTACTTTCACAAGAGTGTGTGCCAATACATGAAGAAAACTCAAATATTCCTAATATTTCTTATACAGTACATGTTGATTTGCTTTTGAAAAATCTGAAAATGATATCCTTTAGTATTGTAGGTCACCCAAAATCTAATAACATGTGCATCCTGGATGGGTGTTTTGTTTTGAGTTATGTATCAGAGAAGGAGTTCAAATTGGGTCTGACAGTGTTGGTGAGCAGGCAGAATCATAATAAGCTTAGTTGTTTTCAGGACACCACCATGCACTGTCCCTCTGTGACCCCCTTAAACTGTTCCGTCATCACATATTTAAATTTACCTCCTGGAATCTTGTGTTTAAAAGGATGTACGCAGCGATGGAGACCCTGACGGAGCCTCACACCCTCACCGCCACTCTCAGCTGCATGATCGGCATGGCTCGCAGCCTGGTCTCCCCAACCAACCATTTCCCAGAGGGCCGTGCGCACGTGCTCCCCCTGCTCATGGGCTCTCTGCCGGGGGTTGACCCCAATGACTTCAGCAAGTGCATGGTGAGTCATGGATGTGTTGATTATGAAGAGGACTTGTCAGACAAGTAGACAATAGAGCTATTGCTGATTAAATTCCCGTCTTGTGCACTCTCGTATATCCTTTTAATAATTCCTGAAAGTGGAATGAATATCTCAGTTTGAAGAACTCGCAATTACTGCAGCGCTGTCCTTTGTTTCTGATTGGATTGTAAAATGGATTGCTTTTCTTTCTTTGTGTGCTCATTGTCTCCAGACTACATTAATCCATCACACCAGATTGAATTTATACATTTGAAAAAAGTTCTTCCACTGACATCTGGTAGGCTATTTAGCACAGGGCCTTAATCACTTCAGATGATGTAATTTAATCACGTTCCCCGTTGTCTTTCTCTGTCCAGATAACATTCCAGTTCATCGCTACCTTCAGCACGCTGGTGCCTTTAGTGGATTGTTCATCTGCTCCTTCTCAACACAGCGATCTCACGGAGGTACACACACACACAGCACACATAAACAATTTAGTCAGGAAAGAGATTAAATAAACATAATATCTACAACATGTTGAGCAAAAATCTCAGCATTAATCATTTAAAAGCTTTCTTCTTTGGGATTTTTGGAAAGTGAGCTCAAAGGATTGAAACCATCTCTTGAATATGCAGTTGGTTAGCATAGCTTAGCACAAAGACTAGAATACAGAAGCTAGCTAGCCAGCTAGCATGGCTCTTTAACTCACTTTTAAACATGTGCTAATTGAAAAAGTCGAAATTCGACAGGTTGTAGTTTTACAGGGTGAATAGTCACTTCCTGGATTCTTTTCGTCAATGCGCAACAAAGTCTCACTCCCTACGCGTCAAAAACCGACGCGAGGTTGCCAGTGCGAGGCTAGCTGTTTCCTCCTTTTAAAAAAACCTATTTCTATTTCCCTCTTAGATTGAGAAGAATCTGTGTTTTGCCTCAGCTGCATTTGAAGACTTCATTCTCCAGTTTCTGGACAGGTAAAGATAATTTAAACTGTCACTTAGTAAATCCTTGTTGTCAACGTCTTAGTGT